>NC_060187.1:48179871-48487371 GCF_021184085.1 Oncorhynchus gorbuscha
ACTGTGTGCTTTACGACCATGCAGCAGCCTCCATACGGTCGGGTTGGCTGTTTGGAGTTTTTATCCGACTGGATCATGTAAAAAAAAAAATAATAATAATGCCCCCCCACTTCTAAAACCAAAGTTGCACCCCTGTGTTAGGATATATTTATTTATTTATTTATAGTTATCCCATACGAGCTTTACGTTGTTACAGGTGTCAAGCTTATGTGCATGTGGCAGCAGTGTGTAGCAGGGAGGTTCCTAGGTGTGAGAAGTTTGCAGAAGGTCATAAGGAAAAAGGAATGTGAAGCATTGGGGAAAAGTAGCGGTGTGTGTAAATTGCCATGGGGCTGGGGATATCCAGTGGGAGAGAGGCAGGTTGAGGTTTCCGGGGTCAGAGTAGTGCAGAAGTCGTCGTATGCTGAGACAGTGAAGGAAGTAGAGGAAGATGGGTCAAGGTGGATGGATCCTGAGAGGAGGGGTGTGACTAGTAGATCTGTACCAGTACAGAGGGAGGGGCCAACAAGTGATATATGCTTCAGGAAGATTATTTTGTGTGTGTGTTTATAGGAATGGTTATCAACTGTACAGCAGGGATTGGATAGTAAGTCACAGAAAAATTGAGGTTGTGGTGGTGGCAGCTGCAGAGGAGCTTTTGGCTATGCGAGACTTGACGTCAGAAGAGTTACAGGGTGTGTTGAGGGGTGGAGTTCTGTAGGACTAGATAGATTTTAATAGTGGAGTAGAGTGGTAGGTTTTTAAGGTGGTTGGGTATTTGTTGATTTATTTCCTTTATTCTATTTTTTGGGGGGGGGGTGCAAAGTGTAAGGGACTTATACTCCAGTCTAGTAGGTGGTGAAAATGTCACATTTATTGGATGACAACCACTGTTAAACCTCATCGAAGACGAAGAAGCAGAATGTAGACATCAAAACTATGAAATTACACATATGGAATCATGTAGTCACCAGAAAGAGTTAAACAAATCAAAATGTGTTTTAGATTTTAGATTCTTCAAAGTAGCCACCCTTTGCCTTGATGACAGCTTTGCACACTCATGGCATCCTCTCAACCAGCTTCATGAGGAATGCTTTTCCAACAGTCTGGAAAGAATTTCCACATATACTGAGCACTTGTTGGCTGCTTTTCCTTCACTCTGCGGTCCAACTCATCCAAAGCAATTGTGTTGAGATCGGGTGATTGTGGAGGCCAGGTCATCTGATGCAGCACTCCATCACTCTCCTTGGTCAAATAGCCCTTACACAGACTAGAGGTGTGTTTTGGGCCATTGTCCTGTTGAAAAACAAATTATAGTCACACTAAGCGCAAACCAGATGGGATGGCGTATCGCTGCTGAATACTGTGGTAGCCATTCTGGTTAAGTGTGCCTTGAATTCTAAATAAATCCCTGACAGTGTCACCAGCAAAGTACCACACACATCACACCTCCTCCTCCATGCTTCACGGTGGGAACCACATATGCGGAGATCATCTGTTCACTTACTCTCACAAAGACACGGCGGTTGGAACCAAAAATCTCAAATTTGGATTCATCAGACCAAAGGTCAGATTTCCACCGGTCTAATATCTATTGCTCGTGTTTCTTGGCCCAAGCAAGTCTCTTCTTATTATTGGTGTTCTTTAGTAGTGGTTTCATTGCAGCAATTTGACCATGAAGGCCTGATTTACGCAGTCTCTGAACATAAGATGTTGAGATGTGCCTGCACTTGAACATTTATTTGGGCTGCAATCTGAGGTGCAGTTTAACTCTAATGAACTTATCCTCTGCAGCAGAGGTAACTTTGGGTCTTCCTTTCCTGTGGCGGTCCTCATGAGAGCCAGTTTCATCATATTGTTTGATTTTTCTTTTTGACTGCACTTGAAGAACCTTTCTTGAAATGTTCCGTATTGACTGACCTTCATGTCTTAAAGTAATGATGGGCTGTGATTTCTCTTTGCTAATTTGAGCTGTTCTTGCCATAATATGGACTTGGTCTTGTACCAATTAGGGATTCTGTATCTTCTGTATAACACCCCTACCTTGTCACAACACAAGCTGGTTGCGAGAATGCCGACAAAGCTGTCATCAAGGCAAAGGGTGGCTACTTTGAAGAACACTTTTTTGGTTACTACATGATTCCATATGTGATATTTCATAGTTTTGATGTCTTCACTACTATTCTACAATGTAGAAAATAGTAAAAATAAAGAAAAACCTTTGAATGATGTGTCCAAACTTTTGACTGTTACTGTGTACATAGAAGGAAATATAATCAAACATAACTTCACACCTCAGTAAAACTCAATCTTGTGTGGGGATTACTTGGCCTAATGTCATTCATGGATAAAGGATCATTTCTCCTGTGGCGAATCTCCTCGACAATGAGCATTATATCAGTGGCCATTAAGAACCAACAGTTCCCTCTAGTGGTCACGGTATACAGGGGGCCTTAATCTGGCCCTGCCTAATCACTCAAAAGTTAAGAGACTGTTTGGGGATTTGACACAGTGCATTATTATCATGACCGTTTTACGAGCATATTTGCATTTGTTCAAGCAGTTGACTATGTTTATGAGAAATTACACAGCGAAATAGTGGAATAAACATTGGGCAGGGATAAGAATAAGACATGTGTTGTGTTGTATACCGTTACACACACATATTTCAAATTGTGTTGGGACTCTTTATTCAATACATGTTTAGTCTCTGTTTGTTTTAGTTTTCGGGTGTCTCAATGCATTGGATTTAGTTCCTGTTGCACTTTTGCCATGTCCCGTGGACTTCCAACAACACCCCTATGCTGTGTTGAGAGCAGAGAAAAGCCTGCTTTGAGTTCACCACTGCAACGACCACGTCTCATGTATCTCCAGAGTCCTCCTGGGGCGGCAGAGACACCCGATAACGTAGCTCACGTTCTCGTGACTGGATCCCAGGCTTTCCCTTTGGAGTATTCCCTCTCCATCTCCAAGGTTCAGTTACGGGCCCGTGGCAAACTGAGCCACAGCTGATCCCGAGGCCCCCCGGGGACCGATCTGCAGGCATTCCCATTCACCACCACACAATGTCCGCTATGACAGAACGCCCACCGGAATTCCGTCAGGGACACCAGGGGGGAGTGGGATCTGGCAGGGGGATACATCAGGATCTCTTGGGGGAGGGGTAAATAGTAGATTCTAAATGTGTAAAATGAGACATTTGAACAATATCATGTTTATATGTGCAAGAACATGTCTAGCCCTCTAAATGACACCATCAATCTTCTCTTGTTATCCATATGAGAAGCTATTAATAACACCTTATTCATCTCACAACACAGGCCAGTCCGTTCACTCCTATGACAGCTGTATCACCAGCAGCTCTGAGCTACTGTTATGGCTAGGTCTCAAGTGATGTCACTCCTGTGCCTGCCGTTATCGGATCAGCTCTTCAGTGGCGACTGGCGACACACCCTGGTCTGAGTGCACTAACTCTGGCCACCTGAGACGAGACTGGAGCCTCTCACTGCTCCCATGAGTACACTATACCTTCTTAGGTAGTGAATAGAGAGCTGCTCCACTGCAGCCTGCCCTACTGCCCCAGAGCACTTTTACCTGCCAAGCCATGCAGGACAATACAGGATTCTCTTACTCAGCCTGCAGCCCAGGGACACAGCCAAGAGATGGGCTTGTCACTGAGAGAGAGAGAGAGAGAGAGAGAGAGAGAGAGAGAGAGAGAGAGAGAGAGAGAGAGAGAGAGAGAGAGAGAGAGAGAGAGAGAGAGAGAGAGAGAGAGAGAGGTGAAGAAAAGAAAATGTTTCATGAGACATGTGTGTGTGTGTGTGTGTGAGTGTGTGTGTGTGTGTGTGTGTGTGTGTGTGTGTGTGTGTGTGTGTGTGTGTGTGTGTGTGTGTGTGTGTGTGTGTGTGTGTGTGTGTGTGTGTGTGTGTGTGTGTGTGTGTGTGTGTGTGTGTGTGTGTGTGTGTGTGTGTGTGTGTGTGTGTATAATGTGATGCAGCTTTCTGGTATGTTTTTTTTTTTAAGGCAGCATCATCAACATTATACTCGTCAACAATCCCTTACCGCCTTAATCCTCTTCATCTCTATGGGCCTTGGTCAAAAGTAGTGCGCTACATAGGGACAGGGCGCCACTTGGGACAGAACACTTCTTTGCTACCTCAACTGCCTGAGGCTCGCACCGGTCTAATACTGAATGACGTCACTTCCGTTACACAGTTTGCCTTCTGACCCAGTAGCAGTCTGCTGACTGCATGCTAGGACCACCACCCTGATTTATGAGCCGTCTCCTTCTTTCCTGACCATAAACCATTCCTACAGGAAACACTCACCCTGGCGGTCTATTATAGTTCCACCCCTGCAAATCTTTCTCTTAAAGTTTTTGATATGTGTGTGCAGTCTTGGGATTCATTACCTGAAAAAGGTATGCATTGCGTATAACGCGTTACTTTCAATCAAAAGTAACGTGTTAAGTTCCAATATTACTTTCTGTGCAGAGTAATGCGCTATATTGCTAGTTTCATTACTTTTGCATTACTTTCACAAACTAATTAAGCTTGCCAACGAAGCATGTTGGTCATCCATCAATTTAATAATGCAGAAGAGGATACACTTCTAATGACATGACAGACATAAAATCCTGAGGCTCCCAGGGGCCGATTTGGAGGCATTCCTATTCACCACCCCACAATGTCTGCTATGACAGGCCGTCCCTGGAATTCCCTCAGGGACAGTTGCTCTTTCCATGACATAGAATGACCAGGTGAATCCAGGTGAAATCTATGATCCCGTAAACTGTGATCTACACAATCAGTGTAGATGAAGGGGAGGAGACAGGTTAAAGAAGGATTTTCAATCTTTGAGACAAAATAGTCATGGGCCAGCATCCCTGTGGACACCTTGTAGAGTCCATGCTCTGACGAATTGAGACTGTTCTTAGGGCAAAAGGGGGTGCAACTCAATATTAGGAAAGTGTCTCTAAATGTTTGTACACTCAGTGTATGGTTAAGAATGTAATTGAACAGAATAACATCAGAAGAGAATATATTTAATCCACACAAATTTTTGTCTCACCAGTGCTCACTTGAGGAACATGGATTCCTAGTTATTTTCCAAAAAAGTGATATTTCGAAATAGAGCACAGTGGCTCATTATGTAGTTGTTTAGCAAGAGTAGGTGTTTTGAAAATACCAGAATATACATAGAAATCTAAATGTTTAAAATAAGAAAAAAGGCATGTGCTCTTTTCTCTGTGTCTGTGTCAATTCCACCTGCTATTAATCATCAGACTCTTTTTATTCACAATTTGACAAGAATATATGAAAAGGCCACGCCTTAATTCAGCCTGGTCTCATAGACTAGACGTAACATAGTAAACGTAAATCCAAGATACTCAAATTATTATGTCATGTTGCGTTTGGTATGGTTACATAGCACACAAGGGTTAAGGCAAAACTGAAAGGTGGGTGGTTGTTCAGGGTGGATGGATAGGTGGGCGTATAACAAAAACGTCTGGCAACCCAAAGGTTGCATATTCGAAACTAATCACGGACAACTTCAGCATTATAGCTAATTAGCTACTTTGCAACTACTTACTACCTTTTAGCTACTTTGCAAATGCTTAGCAAATTAGCTAACCTTTCCACTAACCCTTTAACCTTACTCTAGCCTTAATCTTAACCATAGCCTTAACCCTTTACCCCTAGCCTAGCTAATGTTAGCTACAACAAATTGGAATTTGTAACATATTGTACGAATTGCAATTCGTAACATATCATACCAATTGTAATCCGGAACATATCATACACAATGGATGATGGACACCCACATATTAGTGCAACCTGTACTCGGGGGTAGATGTGACAAAGTAAATGTAAATCTGGGGCACTCCAATTAGCACGACATGTTACAATAATAATGTGATAAGGCCACGCCTTAATTCAGCCTTTTCAATTCTATTTCGGGCACAGAGTATGTCAACTTAAGATATAGTTAATCGGCACATCATAATGAGCTCTCCTTCACTTTAACGTCTTGACATTGTTTACATGACTGCCCTATAATTCTACGGTAAAAAGGTAACGCACTAACGATCCCTAAGACATAACATACAAACCACATGTTGGGCGGCAAGGTAACCTAGTGGTTAGAGCTTTGGACTAGTAACTAGAAGGTTCCAAGTTCAAATCTCAGAGCTGACAAGGTACAAATTTGTCGTTCTGCCCCTGAACAGGCAGTTAACCCGCTGTTCCTAGGCCGTCATTGAAAATAAGAATTTGTTCTTAACTGTCTTGCCTAGTTAAATAAAGATAAAATAAAAAAAGTGTTCTCTTATGGTATCCACAAATGAATACATACCATACCAAACGTAACATATTATACTAGTTGGAGTGTCCCGATTTACGTCTACCTGAGCACAGGTTTCTTCATTTGGTAATATGGTGTGACCAGGCCTCAATGTGACAACAGCTTGTAGCCTAATAAAACACCAACCCGTGAGACATTTTCAGTTCTTCAAAGCAGTGACGAAATGTTTTCGAACCTTTCCAAAATGGCCTGAAGGCCCATCTCTTCAGCGAAGCTACTTTTTTTTGTTGAGCAATCCATTCGTCAGACAACAGGAAACGAGTTCCAGCATGAATTCGACAGAGAAAGCTTTTCTTTTAATAGAACGCGCCGGCAGAGTTCCGATTCTGAAAGTAATGCGCTTGAAAAAGAAGCTGTAATAATAGTCACCCGTTTACATCGTGCAACGCATTAACCCCATAACAGTGTGTGCATGTGCAGTCACTTGTGGAGCTGCGATGGCACTTGACTGACGGATGGTGTGTGCGCGTGTGTGCGTGCAGGCGCGTGCTCACATGTAATATCCATTTGAAGTAATGCAATATAGAGACGTGATCCATAAAAGCCCAGTGTCTCTCTATGGGCCCTGAGGAATTTTTCCATTAAGAGACCAACACAATTGCCATAAAAGTACCTCACAGATTAAGGGCCCCCTTGTCCCTACTTTAATCTAACCTTTAATGTCCTTAATCATTATTGTGCCTCTCAACCTCACAGTCTGAATTGGAGCAACAGAGACATAAAGCCACAGTCAGCAAACCAGCCCGACACCCTGATGGCTTCCACTTCCTTTGTAGGATTACAGATTATAGATTCATTTTTGCGAGACGTGGCCGATTCCTCTTTGAGAACCTTCCTCCCCTTCCTCCTTATACTTCCTTTCATCTCCTCCTCATTTAGGGAATATCTAAGCGTCATAATCAACTTGGTCATGCTGAGAGGAGTGGGTTTGAAGAATCAGCCAAGGAGCCCGTAATCCTACACATTTCGGTAAGGTGCCCGTACCCAGCATTGGTTTTGATGGTGAGTGCGGCTTGTGAGCCTCTGAAAGTGTTTGAAACACCGCTCACATGTGCATAAAAGCGTGCACGCACGCACGCACACACACACACACACACACACACACACACACACACACACACACACACACACACACACACACACACACACACACACACACACACACACACACACACACACACACACACACACACACACACACACACACACACACAGTGGTAAACTACGGACTTAACTCCTGTTTAGTTGAGTCTGGTGAGAATCAGCTCCCCGAGACTGGCAGCATAATAGCCAGGGGACATTTCTATACAGGGATTTCATGAGTGAATTAATGTATGAGAAATCCCATCAGTCAGACGGGGTACCGTTTTCAAACAAGTGGTCGCTTTCACTTCGGCTTAGTTCAATGGCCGGCCAGGCTCCATTGTAGCAGAGGTGGTCGTTTCATTATAAATGTATGGCCGAAGATAGTTAATGAAACCCATACAATGCATTTGAACTTCTTTCAATGCCACTTGTGTGTACAAACACTCAATAATATCAATTTGTACTGTAGATAACATCCATAGAAGAATCATATTGGATTCACATATAAAAGATCTATACATGTAAGACAAAGTCAGCTCCTCATAAGTGCACAAACTATTTTAATGGGCTTTGCAGTTGCAAATAATGTTTCATTTGCTTTGGATATATCTGCATGATCCAGTTTACAGTCGCAAGCCATGGCATATATTGGGAGTGGTTGTGATGTATTCAAAAACAATGTTTACCAATCAGGGTTTGGGTCCATTCGAATTGAAGGCAGTCAATTATTCAGGAAGGGATTTGAATTCAAAATAGGAAAATGGACAACTTTTGAAATAAATATCTTCTGCTTTTCAGTTTATTGAGAAGTCATTGGAAATAGATGCCCTTTTTAAAAATTAAGTCAGTTTACTTCCTGAATTGACTGACTTCGAATTGACACCGACCCCGTTACCAATAACCACACACTACATTTGACACTATATATTGGATCTTAGATGTGGATTTTTCTCCACTGCTCCACTGAGCCACTGCTGTGCTGTTAAATAACCCCAAAGGAAGCCCAAAAGAACCCTTAAAGAACCTTTCCAGAACCCCTCAAGTCTGTACCCAGAAGATTATCCCAGGGAGTCAAGTGTAGCTGCTAGGAGCTCTAGACTGACTCCGCTCCCTCTAACAGAAGAGACGAGAGCAAGAGGCCAAGCCACCCTGGACCGTGAGAGCACCAGACAAAAAGCCAGCCTCTCAGTGAAGATGGCCTCTCCAGTCTCCATCTCAGAGCCCAGGGGCCCTCGCCAGACAGTGGCAGAAGAGGGGTCCACCATTGCCCCCTATGGCCCCTCGCACTCCCCAGCGCTCACGTTCGCCCTCTCCAGCCGCACCTGGCCCCCTCAGCCCCTCATATACAGGCCGCTTCTCACACTCTGAAGAAAGGGAGACGAGATATTGTGCTCCCTGAGGCCTCCTTCTCACTGCTCTATCACACAGGAGAGGAAAGGAGAAGAGAGGAGAAGGGAGGAGGGGGCAGGGAAAAGGTAGGGTGAATTACCCCCAGACATTGACAAGTAGAGAATGAGGGAGGAAGACAACTTCCAGGGGCCTCTAGTGAAAGAGAAGCCGATAGATAGGCCAGATGTGAGACGAGTGGAGGGATGGAGGGACGAGGCTATTCGGGTGGAGGGAGGGAAGGGGGTTTAGTATCGGTTCTGCTAACCCCTTCAGTCAGTGGGCTCTCCCGTTGTTGTCATTCTCCAGCATTCTCTCTCTCACTAGCTAGCTTTAGCTTTCATTGAGAGTGTTTTTCCGAGAGCGGGCAACTTCCCATAGCAACCTCGAAGGTGGGCCCGACTGCACCGGACCCCCCCTCCCCCTTCCTCCCCCCACCTCCCGGTAGCTCGGGCCTGCCCGGGTGAGCGTTTCTGCTCCAGCGGCCCTGGACAAGGGCACCATTAACTGCGGGGCTGTGTGGAGAGCACGTGGGACAATGGTCCCAACACGCTGTCCCGGCCCTCAGACAAGCCTGGAAACAAATGTTACAGGGCTGGCACAGAATAGAATCATCCGGCCAGTGTCACTGAATACATTTACCTACCTCAGAGTCCTTTCAGCGCCCCGCTTTGTTTTACACAGGGTAGAAGGGACGGTGTGAATGGAGGGTGGGAACGGGCGTCAACCGGGAGCCGAGTGATGAGAAAGAGGGGGAAGAGCGGAAAAGGGGGAAATAAGGGCTCCCAGGTCTCCACAGAGACGGACATAGCCTAGCAAAAAAAAAACAACACAGCGTTTCTGAAGACAGGAGGGGAGGAGGAGGAGGGAAGGACGAGAGGGGGGTGTGAGGGGGGTTCCTCCATAACAATGACACGGAGGTTTTGTTTGTTGTTTTGTTTGCCTTTGGGACTCTTCTCCTTTGTCTCTCCTCTCTTCTTCCTCTTGCCCTTTTAGACTAATTAGAAGATGTGGAGAGCAGTGCAAACCCAGGAGAAGTGCTGGTCCATGCTTCTCAACAAGAGTTTGGACAAATAATTAGGAGAGGGGGAAATCATTTGGTCAACAGGATGGACCAGAAGGATTCCTCTGTGGGGTGGACAGGTGTTGTGTCAAAGTTTATCCTGAGTTTGGACTCAGTGATGCAACAGAGACCGAGTGGCCAAACAGATACTGATCAGGGAGTGGTATCAAAAGCAACAACCTTTGCAGTGGTTGTCTTGGTATTGATTCAAGGTTAAATCCATTTTGGTTCATTAAAAAAGGTAAAGACTGGATGTTTTGTTGACGTTGTTTCCTAAAGTGTTTATTCCTAAATGTCCTGATCTACAAACTAGATTGACTGCGGCACTGGACTCAAACAGAAGAGGATCGTGTACAAGTTCAGTGTCTTGTATAATCTGTGGTCGAAATTCAACCATTCAACCAATTTCAATTGGAAAATAGGAAAGAAAGTTACATTTATTTATTTCAGCTGTGTGTGTGAATAAAAGCCTTTACTACTTGACCCCCCAAAAAATGTATTTCTCTAAAATACGTAGCGATGTTGTTGAAAACACAGAGGTCGAGAAAGCCCTTGAAAAAGTAACTTATAAATGTAACTCCACTCCCAAAGCAATAGATAGTAATTACTGTGTCATTGCTCATGTGAGCCCTTTCTCTCCCTCTAATCTCCCCAATCCACTAGGTTTGATTCAGACATCTTTTCACTCATATTCTAATCCATTCTGCCTTTGAGTTTTTGTGTTGGTCGCAGTGCGCCGCCCAAGCCCCAAAGAGAGGGCACTGGGTTATGACATTAAAGGTATTGTTAACAAGCCCTCATCCGAAATACACCTCCCCCCTATATAGGGTTTCTACCCAAGGAAGTTGAATGTTTTCAATCTCGTTGTCATGGAGATGTTTTGACCCCCCCCCCCTCCTCTCCCCCGCATCACCCTTCCCTTGTACAGATCTGGGTGACATAAATGAATTGTTTGTGTGTGACATGGCTGGCAATCTGCTATCTCCCACCAAGCCGCTTCTTCCACCATCAGTACTTTGAAATATGAACTGGTGAAGAGAGCACCACGTTTCTTTAATAGGGGAGCGAGAGAAGGTGAAATATGCCTCATGTTCTATTGCCTGGGGAGACGAAGGTCTACAGCATAATTTAACGGTGCCATCGTAAACCACAAGCACTGTTCATCAGGCCCCTTCAGCAGTCACAGGGCACAGATGGGTAATGGAGGAGAGTGCCACCCAACGGCTCAGGCCCAAACCTCAGAATTTTTTATATATTTTTTTTTATGCACATACGCACAAACTTGCACATTCACGTGCATGTGCACACGCACGTTTCTGTGAATCTTATAGGGTAAAGGCATCCTACAGTCTAAAAAGAACATGTTCCTGGAGTATTCTTTAGGGGTTTTTCAAATTTAAACTGTGCGGGAACCTTTATAAGTTATTCGGAGAACCCTTTCAAATGGTTTTTCAAATGACCCCTTGTAATGGATCCTCGAAGAACCTTTTTGAAGAACCTTTTTGGATCAATTTAACTCCCCCCCTCTCCTATTATTAATAATGATACGCATAACAATAACAACAGCACAATATGTTAGTTGTCAGTGTTTAGTATGATTTTAGTGGCAAAGCAGTATTACAAAATCCAAAGATGAGGTAAACTTTCAGCCGAGCCCCAAGTCCAATGGATATATCCTCTGGCATGTTGATGTGAATGTGTTGATGTTCTCCGTATGCATAGCCAGAATCATTTTGCAGAGCATGGTGATCAGACAGGTTTCCTGTTATATTCATCAGAGGTGTGGGGAGGGTGGTGTGTGAATCCCCCCAAAAATAAAAAGATAATTTATGCAGATGATTTTTTAAAGAAACGTGCACATGGCAGTATTCATACCATGGTTTTTGTGGTAAATGTGAATGAAAAATACTTTTGATAATGTTTTTTTTTTATATACAAATCCACAATGTAGAGGCCTCTGGGATTTCCATTGAAGAGGTCAGGCAGGAGGAAGATGGCTGCTGTGACGGAGTCCTGTAAGGTTTTTAGAGGAACCTAAATGAACTGTAGATGATGCATGTTATCTGCACAACATACCAAGTATACATACCTTTGTGTGCCTGGTCAGTATACCTGCAGACTCAGACACACACAAAAGGGAGCAGTTCAGTCATCTGCACCCAATGCAGGTATAGCCTTTACCATATTCTCACCACTTTGTTGAATGATATCCATTGAATTGTGTCCATTTTCTGTTTTATAAATTATAATTTTTTAAAGGGAGAAAGTGTCAATTTCAATATGAATTTAGATCATACAAAGGGAGAAACCTTCGCTTACATTGAGGAGCTCTTTACATTTTTCAGTTATGTGCCTGCACCTACTGTCATCTCAAATTCAAATCCAAATGTTTCAGTTGGGCAGTTAGGTTCCTGCAAGAACCCCCACCAATGGAGGAAGGTCGCACACCCCGAGAGCTTCTGGTCAGCGGGGTGGTGGCACCGGGATCCTCATCTCTCCAAAGTGGTCATTCTCTCTTTCTCCCCTTACCCATCTGTCTATCGCCTCCTTTGAATTCCATGCTGTCACAGTTACCAGCCCTTTCAAGCTTAACATCCTTATCATTTATCGCCCTCCAGGTTCCCTCGGAGAGTTCATCAATGAGCTTGATGCCTTGATAAGCTCCTTTCCTGAGGACGGCTCACCTCTCACAGTTCTGGGCGACTTTAACCTCCCCACGTCTACCTTTGACTCATTCCTCTCTGCCTCCTTCTTTCCACTCCTCTCCTCTTTTGACCTCACCCTCTCACCTCCCCCCCCCTACTCACAAGGCAGGCAATACGCTCGACCTCATCTTTACTAGATGCTGTTCTTCCACTAACCTCATTGCAACTCCCCTCCAAGTCTCCGACCACTACCTTGTATCCTTTTCCCTCTCGCTCTCATCCAACACTTCCCACACTGCCCCTACTCGGATGGTATCGCGCCGTCCCAACCTTCGCTCTCTCTCCCGCTACTCTCTCCTCTTCCATCCTATCATCTCTTCCCTCTGCTCAAACCTTCTCCAACCTATCTCCTGATTCTGCCTCCTCAACCCTCCTCTCCTCCCTTTCTGCATCCTTTGACTCTCTATGCCCCCTATCCTCCAGGCCGGCTCAGTCCTCCCCTCCCGCTCCGTGGCTCGACGACTCATTGCGAGCTCACAGAACAGGGCTCCGGTCAGCCGAGCGGAAATGGAGGAAAACTCGCCTCCCTGCGGACCTGGCATCCTTTCGCTCCCTCCTCTCTACATTTTCCTCTTCTGTCTCTGCTGCTAAAGCCACTTTCTACCACTCTAAATTCCAAGCTTCTGCCTCTAACCCTAGGAAGCTCTTTGCCACCTTCTCCTCCCTCCTGAATCCTCCTCCCCCCCTCCTCCCTCTCTGCAGATGACTTCGTCAACCATTTTGAAAAGAAGGTCGACGACATCCGATCCTCGTTTGCTAAGTCAAACGACACCGCTGGTTCTGCTCACACTGCCCTACCCTGTGCTCTGACCTCTTTCTCCCCTCTCTCTCCAGATGAAATCTCGCGTCTTGTGACGGCCGGCCGCCCAACAACCTGCCCGCTTGACCCTATCCCCTCCTCTCTTCTCCAGACCATTTCCGGAGACCTTCTCCCTTACCTCACCTCGCTCATCAACTCATCCCTGACCGCTGGCTACGTCCCTTCCGTCTTCAAGAGAGCGAGAGTTGCACCCCTTCTGAAAAAACCTACACTCGATCCCTCCGATGTCAACAACTACAGACCAGTATCCCTTCTTTCTTTCTCTCCAAAACTCTTGAACGTGCCGTCCTTGGCCAGCTCTCCCGCTATCTCTCTCAGAATGACCTTCTTGATCCAAATCAGTCAGGTTTCAATACTAGTCATTCAACTGAGACTGCTCTTCTCTGTATCACGGAGGCGCTCCGCACCGCTAAAGCTAACTCTCTCTCCTCTGCTCTCATCCTTCTAGACCTATCGGCTGCCTTCGATACTGTGAACCATCAGATCCTCCTCTCCACCCTCTCCGAGTTGGGCTTCTCCGGCGCGGCCCACGCTTGGATTGCGTCCTACCTGACAGGTCGCTCCTACCAGGTGGCGTGGCGAGAATCTGTCTCCTCACCACGCGCTCTCACCACTGGTGTCCCCCAGGGCTCTGTTCTAGGCCCTCTCCTATTCTCGCTATACACCAAGTCACTTGGCTCTGTCATAACCTCACATGGTCTCTCCTATCATTGCTATGCAGACAACACACAATTAATCTTCTCCTTTCCCCCTTCTGATGACCAGGTGGCGAATCGCATCTCTGCATGTCTGGCAGACATATCAGTGTGGATGACGGATCACCACCTCAAGCTGAACCTCGGCAAGACGGAGCTGCTCTTCCTCCCGGGGAAGGACTGCCCGTTCCATGATCTCGCCATCACGGTTGACAACTCCATTGTGTCCTCCTCCCAGAGCGCTAAGAACCTTGGCGTGATCCTGGACAACACCCTGTCGTTCTCAACCAACATCAAGGCGGTGGGCCATTCCTGTAGGTTCATGCTCTACAACATCCGCAGAGTACGACCCTGCCTCACACAGGAAGCGGCGCAGGTCCTAATCCAGGCACTTGTCATCTCCCGTCTGGATTACTGCAACTCGCTGTTGGCTGGGCTCCCTGCCTGTGCCATTAAACCCCTACAACTCATCCAGAACGCCGCAGCCCGTCTGGTGTTCAACCTTCCCAAGTTCTCTCACGTCACCCCGCTCCTCCGTTCTCTCCACTGGCTTCCAGTTGAAGCTCGCATCCGCTACAAGACCATGGTGCTTGCCTACGGAGCTGTGAGGGGAACGGCACCTCAGTACCTCCAGGCTCTGATCAGGCCCTACACCCAAACAAGGGCACTGCGTTCATCCACCTCTGGCCTGCACGCCTCCCTACCACTGAGGAAGTACAGCTCCCGCTCAGCCCAGTCAAAACTGTTCGCTGCTTTGGCCCCCCAATGGTGGAACAAACTCCCTCACGACGCCAGGACAGCGGAGTCAATCAGCACCTTCCGGAGACACCTGAAACCCCACCTCTTTAAGGAATACCTAGGATAGGATAAGTAATCCCTCTCACCCCCCCCTTTAAGATTTAGATGCACTATTGTAAAGTGACTGTTCCACTGGATGTCATAAGGTGAATGCACCAATTTGTAAGTCGCTCTGGATAAGAGCGTCTGCTAAATGACTTAAATGTAAATGTAAATGTCTGCGATGAACCCCACCTCCTATGGGGGTTCTTGGAATAACCCTTTGGGGGCATTTTTCAGTGCCAAGAACCCTAAGGTTCTTCAAGGAACTTTTAGGATCTTAGAAGAACCCTGGTTGAACCCTTAATTCAATCTTACCCGTGTCAACACCCAGGCAGACAGGTCCCAGTGGTTGAACCCTTCATTTTTTTTGAGTGAAGTGAAAGTACACTGAGGGGTTTTGAATGATCTTCTCTCCAGAGCTGGAAGGGGAACACAACATTGAGGCTTATGTTGAACATCATCTGTCTTACTGAAAATAGGAAATGCAAAACCAAACCAGCTGGTGACAAGTGCCTGTGATCGTCTGTCTCCGTCCTCCTACTGTCTCAGTCTCCCACTGTCTCGGTCTCCGTCTCTAATATGTAGAGCACACGCAAATCAGCTGCTAGAGATAGCTGGGATACGTTTAGTGTAGAGCCATACATCAAAAGAAACGTCTTTTGTTGCCTTTGACACCCCCCTTCAAGTCTTGACGCCTGCTAATTAAGTTTGTCTCTGAATGTGCATTCATCTGACAAGCAGAGAGCTGCGTTCGAGACAGCAACACCAGCGCCTCTTCAATCTTACCCGTGTCAACACCCAGGCAGACACGTCCGCCCCCCCCCCCCTGGCTTAATGGCCCTAGTGTCACTAAGAACAAATTTGGGGCCCTTTTAGCCGAGGCTACCTGCGTGGGATCTGAATGTGTCCACGGTTTACTTTGGTGCCTCCTTGGTTTTGTGTTGTCTTTGGGCTGTTTGGGCACGGTCTCTTCCTTCTCTTTCCCCCCCTGTCTGTTGTGTTGTGCCTGGAGTGAGTTGGCTGGGGCTGGGGCTTGGTTGAATGGATGTGTCCTGGGAACCTGACTGGTACAGCCTTGGCCCATGGCGCTGTATGACGGGGGACCCTTTTAAAGACCAGCCTCATGAATTAGCCCTTATTAGTCTGCTGTCTGACACCCCGACTCGCCGAGAGCCTGTCAAGGAAGCACACACACATACACCACACACTCACACACAGTTGACAATGGCAGCCCTTAACAAGCAGAGCGCCAGCGAGAGCAGGAGGCATGGGAAGAGCAAAATTTGCCAAGAGACTGAGCTTCCTCCCCACAGACAGAAAGACACACACACACACAGTTTCACACACACACACACACACACACACACTCAAGCCTGAGTGCCTCCGGTGGTATACTATGACTCTAGCTAGATCTTCTCAAGGTTTTCTAGAAGCTTCAGTTAGTTTCACATTCCAGCTCAGGCTACATCCATATTATGACAATGATTACCGCTTATCCGCTAAATCTAGCAGGTTGTAACTGCTCGTAAATGTCGAACGTGGCTAGTCGAATGTCGGACTGTTCATCGAGACAACGCGTAAATATCAATCCACGGGCGAGTCAGTGCCACATTTTCAGAAATCAACATGAAAGGAAAAATTCACGCAAATTCAGCGGGCTAACGGTGTACAATAATAGGCTATTGGAAGTTACCGCCTCTCGTTTCTAACGTAGGCTTAATTAATGCCGTCTTTGGTGTGGTTATCAATGGACAAGCACCTTTTATCTCACGTCTGTCGATCATTTGTTTTTATAGATAACATATATTTAGCTATTTGATTTAGAATTTTAGGACCCAAGTAGGTATAGAAAAAAAAAATATCGAAAAAAAAGAAAGTATTTGATGAAATATAAAATTTGGTCTTTGAATAACACACTCATACATCGCAAAACAGAAATGGGGGTATGTTTTGAAGTGTCTGTCCTATATCTGAAAGATATAAGAATGCTCAAAATGTATTTATTTGTATTATTATTATTAACCCCTTTGTTTATGGCACATTCTACACACCATTTATTTTTGTTCATTTTTACCACCCAGTACCAGGTTACCTTCAGACTTGTGGAGGTCAAAGAGCAAAACAGCCAACATCTGCAGATTCTCATCTTTCAATAATGGGGTCCAAATAGTTTGTAGCTCAAACTGTTTGGACTAGACAGACGTTATAATAGACATTAAAACAAACTATATATACTATCCACCTCTATGATGCCTGCTCATGTTATATATCGTCTTTCATAAAGTTTTTCAGTGTTTGTATAGATAACCCCAGGGTCATTCTCCAGGGGTCATAGCGGAGGCCCTGATATATCCAGCTGGAATGTGGACAACACAATGAGGCTTGATTTCTCTGTGTCACTGCCCTCTGGTTCCAAGGTTCCCCACAGGTTAACATACCTGGGCATGGTGGTTGGACTGGGACGACGTAAACCCCCCACAAAAAAATCAGCAGGGGACCGTTGGGGTAATCAAAAAGGAGGAGGTTGAACCGTGGAGCGATCGAAGGGGCGGTCAGGGAAGGCTGCGTGCTGGGAGCGTGCCGGCCAGTAGGCCAGGAATCCCCCCGAGGCTGGTACTCATTACCCAGGGGTCACAGCCCACGCCTGGCCGCTTCCTGCCTGACGTCCCGCATGCAGCACGGCATGCTGGGCCATGGAACACTCGCGGGCCCCTGTCACAGAACAATCCCACATCCTGTCCCTGGGCTGCTGCTGGGGCTAGGGGCCTGCTGAAGGCCTTCTCTACCGCAGCTTGCTGTGCTCACTTCCCCTGCTCTCACACACTCCCCCTCTCACCCTCTTTCATTCATTAAGCGCCCATTCATTCACCCTAGTCCAGTCCAGTCTGGCACTGGTAACAGACTGAGGGCCTGTCGCAAATGGCACCCTATTATCTACAGTATATAGTGCACTACAACCTATGGGCCATGGTCAAAAGTAGTGCACTACATACAGAATAGGGTTGTATTTGGGACACCCACCACCAGGGATGTGAGCCACACTTCTCCAGCCGCTATGAGAGGTCTTATACAGGGGACTGTGGTTCCTTTATGAACGGACAATAAATTATTTTAGTAGATGCTCTCCTACCCAGAATAACTTGCGGTCAGTGCATATACAATTGAAACATCACTAGACTAGAATTCCCTGGGTTTCCTGGATACGTCAAAAGCGTGGTTCTTTATGAGTTGCAAAAATGCAACCTATGACTTGTGGGTAATTGCTCTAATAAATGCTTATGAGTGCAGTGCTGAAAATATTCCTTAAAGCCCGAACAAAGTATTTTGCAGTATTATGCAAATAGACGTATGTATGTTCCAAAGAGTCTAGTACATGTCATACTGACGAATGATTCATTAGTCTGTTACCGTTATACGGGATGTACAGTATGTGCTTTATACAGTAGGTGCTACTTCCATAGATGACAGTTACCGCACTCCTCAAGACTGAGAGACTCAGTGAAACAACCATGGCCAAAACGTGCCACAGAGATGCATCATCACGTTCCGACCATCTCCAATCTGAAGCGTCTGTCACTCACGTAGACTCTCAACAGACATCTGTAAGGAATGTACGAACACACAGAGGGCCTTGTATCAAAAGACGCATGAAATGAAGACTGATGTTCTCAATAGCATCGCAGGACAGCTCATTCAGTCCAGATGGGCCCTCAGAGTGCTGGGTTGGCCCCCAGAAAGGCCCCTGCACAAACATTATTGTGTGCCTGTGTGCCCGGCCATTGTTGGGCTCTGCCTCTGTGGCAGCCACACCAGGCCGGCATCCTGCCAAATTAGGCCCAAGCCACAGGGGTGCCCCGATCCCCTCGCTTTCACTCACTCCGGCCCATTTGGCCCCCTCGTCTTGACCATTGGCCCCCGAGGGCCTTTTGTCAGTGGTCAGCGGCAGCTAACCAGCTACAATGATCCTCCAGGAACCCTGGTGGCCCCCCCTCACAGCAGGGTACCAGCCAGGCATGCAGAGGGCTGGGAGAGGGACAGGGGGGCACGGGCTGGTGTGGAGCCCTTTCCTGGGTTGTTGACACTGGGGCCTGACCCTGCCGCCCCCCCCCCCCCCCCCCCCCCCCCTGTGTGCGGGTCAGGCCTGGGGCTCCAGGCCGGTCTCTCCTGTGGAGAGCAGAGGGATCAGGTCGTATTCAACACAGGCTAACTAGAGCCTGGACGGATCAGTGCCCAACAGTGAGGGACCCAACAGGGCAATTCTCCAGCTGCTGTCCAGAGCTCTGGACGTGAAAGGAATCACACTCATTTGTAGCCTCGTCCAGACTGGAAATATGTGTGAAAAGTCCCAATTAGGTGGAATTATGTGTCAAGTGAGAATATGGCCTCAGTGGTCCCAATATGGCCACATCTTCATTCTGTTCATTAGATTTGTCATAATGATCCATATAAAAGTCCCAATTAGATGGTATTGCATTTCAAGTCTGCACATGGTTGTGTGTGAGGTTATGTTGTAGTGCTGGTTAGTGAGGTTATGTTGTGTGTGGAGCCGTTCGGAATGAAGTTGTGGCCTACGGAGTGAAGAGCAGGCTGGGTAGGTTGCCCTAATGGGGCTATGAACTGGGATGTTGGTGTAAATAGAAGGGAAGTAGTGATTGTGGAATATGTGAAAAATAGAAGGGAAGTAGAAGGGAAGTAGTGATTGTGGAATATGTTCATTAGACAATTGTCATAGTGAACAGAAAATCCCAATGCAAACCTTGGAATAGTTATGAGGCGGCGGTATGGGCTATGGTCATTGCACTGCTGGCTGAGGATGACCCTGGTAGAGAATAGAGAGGGGGTAGAGAGGGAGAGGATGGAAGAGTATGACTAGGACGGGTTTTGCCTTACCCCCCTCAGCCCCCTTTTCTAACCCCCCTCCTATACATCCATCTATCCCTGCCGACAGACAGTGTTTGACTGGGCACAAACATTGGGAGGAAGCCACTGTTGAATTATGGCTGTTATCAGTACGGGGCCTCAGTGCCTACCTAGCTCCCTGCCTCCATCCATCAACCAGAA
This sequence comes from Oncorhynchus gorbuscha, assembly GCF_021184085.1. Classification (NCBI taxonomy): domain Eukaryota; kingdom Metazoa; phylum Chordata; class Actinopteri; order Salmoniformes; family Salmonidae; genus Oncorhynchus; species Oncorhynchus gorbuscha. The sequence continues at coordinate 48,199,870 of NC_060187.1, forward strand.
AGCCGACTGGAAGACTGAGTACATCTCACCTCACCTTAGAAAGGCGAAACCTTGATTGGACTGCCCAGTGTGTGCAAACCTGGTCAAGAACTACAGGAAACATATGATCTCTGTAATTGCAAACAAAGGTTTCTGTACCAAATATTAAGTTCTGCTTTTCTGATGTATCAAATACTTATGTCATGCAATAAAATGCAAATGAATTACTTAAAAATCATACAATGTGATTTTCTGGATTTTTGTTTTAGATGCCGTCTCTCACAGTTGAAGTGTACCTATGATAAAAAATTACAGACCTCTACATGCTTTGTAAGTAGGAAAACCTGCAAAATCGTCAGTGTATCAAATACTTGTTCTCCCCACTGTATGTCAGAACACAATTTTGGTCCCATAAAATGGGGGGGGGGGACTATGTACGAAAAGTACTTTAATTTCTAAACGGTTTAACCAGTTATGGATGAAAATACCCACAAATTGAAGCTTACAGTCTGCACGTTAACCTCATTGTCATTGTATCATTTCAAATCCAAGGCGCTGAAGTACAGAGCCAAAACAACACATTTGTCACTGTCACTGTCCCAGGACTTTTGGAGCTCGCCGTAGATGGACATACCGTACATAAAACCTACATAATAATCATGAGAAAAATACTATACAATATACTCAACAAAATCTGTATGGACACAAACAATAGGCCAGCGGTACTCAAGTACTATTTGAGGAGATCCAGTCACACAAATTTCCGAGGTGGCATAGGCCTGGATGGATATTTTCATTTCTCTGCGTAGGATCAAACCACCCACCTCACAACCCATGCAACCCCAAACTGTTCAATTGGTTCACACCCCTATTGTTGGCGGAGAGAACATTTGGCTTTTTTAAAGCTAATATCCTGCAATTCAACACTCCACCATGTGTTATGAGTTCTAAAAATATATATATATATACAGTAGAGTATATACAGATTATATTTATTCAGATCTGGATTTGGACTGCTCTCCGCCAGTTGAGAATTGGGAAAATAGGCTATGAGGAAAAACAAAAAGAATGGAAGAGTTTAAATGTGTACAGTCTAGGCCTCTGCAATGGATAGCTGCCGTTTCATGGACTATTTTCTGTATTTTATTGCACTGATCTGAACTTTCTTTTGTTCACAATGTTTCTGAAATGGTTTCCTATGACCAAAAAGAGCTTCTGGACAGAACAGCTATCACTAACCTAGATTTGGAAGAAAGATTTCTACTTCAAGGAGTCGGCGGCGGAGGACATACTGCTCACCCCGATAGGCCCAAGTCCCAGAGACTCAGAAAAGAAGAAGACGACGTAATAGAGGCTGCCAACGTGCACCCTGACGAAACCGGGTCAGGGAATAAATCATTCCCTCTACTCTCTGTTCTATTGGCAGGTCTATTCAATGGTAGTCTGAGCAATCGGAATCCATGCCTCAAGATTGTTATGATCACGCGGACTGGGATATGTCCCGGATAGACTCTGGTAATAACATTGATGTATACACGGACACGGTGACTGAGTTCATCCGGAAGTGTATAGGTGATGTTGTTCCCACTGTGACTATTAAGACCTAGCCAAACCAGCAACCATGGATAGATGGCATCATTCACGATAAACTGAAAGTGCAAACCATGGCAAGGTGACTTGGAATATGGTCGAATACAAACAGTGTAGTTATTCCCTCCGTAAGGCAATTAAACAGCCAAAACGATTCGTACAGAGACGAAGTGGAGTCGCAATTCAACGGCTCAGACAAGAGATGTACGTGGAAGGGTCTACAGAGAATCAAGGATTACAAAATGAAAAACAACCGTACCACGGACACCGACGTTTTGCTCCCAGACAAGCAAAACACCTTCTTCGCCCGCTGTGAGGATAACACAGTGCCATCGACACGGCCCACTCCCAAGGACTGTGGGCTCTCCTTCTCCGTGGCCAACATGAGTGAGACATTTAAGCGTGTTAACCCTCACAAGGCTGCCGGCCCAGATGACAACCCGGGGCACGTCCTCAAGGAAGGCGCAGACCAGCTAGCTGGAGTGTTTACAGACATATCCAATCTCTCCCAATCCCAGTCTGATGTCCCCACTTGCTTCAAGATTACCACCATTTGTTTTGTACCCAAGAAAGCAAAGGTAACTGAACTAAAGTACTAATCGCCCAATAGCACTCACTTATGTCATCATGAAGGTCGTTGAGAGGCTAGTTAATAAGGTTCATATCACCTCTACCTTACCTGACACGCTAGACTCACTTCAATTTGCTTACTGCACCAATAGATCCACAAACAATGCAATCACCATTGCACTGCACACTGCCCTAGGGGCCCTAGGGGCCCTGGGTCTGAACCCCACCCTGTGCAACTGGGTCCTGGACTTCCTGACGGGCTGACCCAGGTGGTTTAGGTAGGAAACAACACCTACAGGGTCCCCACAAGGGTGCGTACTCAGCCCCTCCTGTACTCCCTGTTCACCCATGACTGAGTGGCCACACAGGCCTCCAACTCAATCATCAAGTTTGCACACAACCATACTAGGTCTGATTGCCAACAATGACGATACAGCCTACAGGAAGGAGGTGAGGGCCCTGGCGGTGTGGTGCCAGGAAAAAAACTCTCCCTTAAAGTTAACAAAACGAAGGAGCTAATCGTGGACTTCAGGAAAAGCAGAGGGAGCACAGCCCTATCCACATTGACGGAACCGCAATGGAGAAGGTGGACACTGAAGAAATTGGGCTTGGCCCCTAAGACCCTTACAAACATTTACAGATGCACAATTGAGAGCAGGCTGTATCACAGCCTGGTACGGCAACTGTGCCACCCGCAACCACAGGGCTCTCCAGAAGCTGGTGCGGTCTGCCCAGCGCATTACTGGGGGCACACTGCCTGCCCTCCAGGACACCTGCAGCACCCGATGTCACAGGAAGGCCAAAAAGATCATCAAGGACATCAGTCACCCGAACCACGGCCTGTTCATCCCGCGATCATCCAGAAGGCGAGGTCAGTACAGGTGCATCAATGCTGGGACCAAGTGATTGAAAAAAATCATCTATCTCAAGGCAACTACTAGCCAGCTACCACCCGGTTACTCAACCCTGCCCTGTAATATCCTATGTTTGTCAGAGGCGTGGCTGAATAGGGATATGGATAATATACAGTTGAAGTAGGAGGTTTACATACACTTAAATTGGAGTCCTTATAACACATTTTTCAACCACTCCACAAATATCTTGTTAACAAACTATAGTTTTGGCAAGTCGTTTAGGACATCTACTTTGTGCATGACACAAGAGTCATTTTTCCAACAATCGTTTACAGATTATTTCACTTATAATTCACCACATCACAATTCCAGCGGGGCAGTAGTTTACATACACTAAGTTGACTGTGCCATTGGAAAATTCCAGAAAATTATGTCATGGATTTAGAAGCTTCTGATAGGCTAATTGACATCATTTGAGCCAATTGGAGGTGTACCTGTGGCTGTATTTCAAGGCCTACCTTCAAACTCAATACCTCTTTGCTTGACATCATGGGAAGATCAAAAGAAATCAGCCCCCAAAAAATGGTAGACATCCACAAGTCTGGTTCATCATTGGGAGCAAATTCTAAACACCTGAAGGTACCACATTCATCTTTACATACAATAGGGACCACACAGCCATCATACCACTCAGGAAGGAGACGTGTTCTGTCTCCTAGAGATGAATGTACTTTTGTGCGAAAAGTGCAAATCAATCCCAGAACAGCAAAGGACCTTGTGAAGATGCTCTAGGAAACAGGTACAAAGGTATCTTTATCCACAGTAAAAACGAGTCCTATATCGACATAACCTGAAAGGCCACTCAGCAAGGAAAAAGCCTTGCCACCGTTCCAAAACTGCCATAAAAAAAGCCAGACTACGGTTTGCAACTGCACATGGGCACAAAGGTTGTACCTTTTGGAGAAAACATCCTCTGGTCTGATGAAACAAAAATAGAACTGTTTGGCCATAATGCCCATTGTTATGTTTGGAGGAAAATGGGGGAGGCTTGCAAGCCGAAGAACACACCATCCCACCCTTGAAGCACAGGGGTGGCAGCATCATGTTGTGGGGGTGCTTTGCTGCATTAGGGACTGGTGCACTTCACAAAATAGATGGCATCATGAGGTAGGGAAAATTATGTAGATATATTCAATATATATATATCAAATGGACAATGACCCCAAGCATACTTCCAAAGTTGTGGCAAAATGGCATAAGGACAACAAAGTCAAGGTATTGGAGTGGCCATCACAAAGCCCTGACCTCAATCCTATAGACAATTTGTGGTCAGAACTGAAAAAGTGTGTGCGAGCAAGGAGGCCTACAAACCTGACTCAGTTACACCAGCTCTGTTAGGAGGAATGGGTCAAAATTCATCCAACTTATTGTGGGAAGCTTGTGGAAGGCTTACCTGAAACATTTGACCGAAGTTCAACAATTTAAAGGCAATGTTACCAAATACCAATTGAGTGTATGTAAACTTCTGACCCACTGGGAATGTGATGAAAGAAATTAAAGCTGTAATATATCCCTCTTCTATTATTCTGACATTTCACATTCTTAAAATAAAGTGGTGATCCTAACTGACCTAAGACAGGGAATTTTTACTAGATTAAATGTCAGGAATGGTGAAAAACTGAGTTAAATGTATTTGGCTAAGGTATATGTAAACTTCCAACTTCAACTGTACATTTAGCTCGTCAATACCGTACTGCAGCATCGACTAAGATTAGTGGGAGGGGTGTGCTTCTTTGTTAACAACAGCTGGTGTGCAAGCTCTAATATTAATGAAGTCTAGAGGTTCTGCTCGCCTGAGTTAGAATACCTCATGATAAGCTGTAGACCATACTATTTACAGAGAGTTTTCATCTATATTTTTCAGAGCTGTCTATTAACCACCACAGACCAATGTGGCACTAAGACAATACTCAACAAGCAGTATAAGGCATAAACAAACAATAAAATGCTCATCCAGATGCAGAGCTCCTAGTTGCCGATAATTTTAACGCAAGGAAGCTGAAATCTTACATAATTTTTTAAAAACATAATTTCTACCAGCATGTCAAGTAGAAAAGACAACTCTAGATCACCTTTACTCCACATCCAGAAATGCATACAAAGCTCTCCCTCTTTCTCCATTTCTCAAATCTGACTATAACTCTATCCTATCTTGTTTGCAAGCTAAACATTGAACAATCCCAGACGAGCTAAAAGCTTTCCCTGTTTGCTTCGGGACAAGCTACACTGAACCATGCATGAGAGCACCAGCTGTTCAAGACGAGTGTGTGGTCACACTCTCTGGGCGGCAGGTAGCCTAGTGGTTAGAGCGTTGGACTTGTAACTGAAAGGTTGCAAGAACGAATCCCCAACCTGATAAGGTAAAAATCTGTCGTTCTACCCCTGAACAAGGCAGTTAGCCTAGGAACAGTGGGTTATCATTGAAAATAAGAATGTGTTCTTAACTGACTTGCATAGTTAAATAAAGGTAAAATAAAAGTAGCCGATGTGAGTCAAAGCTTTAAACAGGTCAATATTCAAATGGCCAGACGGGTTACCAGGACGCGCATTCAGAGCATGCACTGACCAGCTGGCAAGTCTCTTCACTGGTATTTTCAAGTAAAATCTAATTGGATTGGTTGTGTACACATATTTAGCAGATGTTATTGCGGGTGTAGCATAGTGCTTATGTCCTTACCTCCAACAGTGCAGTAATTTTGAACAATACATAACAATTCATGCTAATCCAAAAAACGAAAAGAAAGGAATTAAGAAATATTAGAACGAGCAATGTCAGAATATAAATATACTGAACAAAATATAAACGCAACATGTAAAGTGCTCTCCAATTTTGTACACATCTCTGTTAGTGAGAATTTCTCCTTAGTTAGTAAGATAGTCCATCCACCTGACAGGTGTGGCATATCAAGAAGCTGCTTAAACGGCATGATCATTACACAGGTGCACCTTGTGCTGGGTACAATAAAGGGCCACTTTAAAATGTGCAGTGTTGTTACACAATGTCACAGATGTCTCAAGTTTTGAGGGAGTGTGCAATTGGCATGCTGACTGCAGGAATGTCCTTCAGAGCTGTTGGCAGATAATATTATGTTTATTTCTCTACCATAACCTGCCTCCAACATCGTTTTAGAGAAGTTTGGCAGTACGTAAAACCGGCCTCACAACCACAGATCACGTGTACCCCAATCGCGCCAGCCCTTGATCTCCACATCCAGGCTTCTTCACCTACGGGATTGTCTGAAGGGAGTATATTGAATACTGAGGAGTATTTGAGTCTACAACTTATTCTGATTGGCTGGGTCTGGCTTCCCAGTGGGTGGGCCTGGCTGACAAGTGGTTGGGCCCTCCAAGGCCCACACATGGCTACACCCCTGCCCAGTCATGAAATCCATAGATTGTGGCCTTATGAATTATTTTCAATTGACTGATTTCCTAATACGAAATGTAACTCAGCAAAGTCATAGAAATCGTTGCATGTTGCGTTAATATTTTTGTTCAGTATAATTCCATCTTCCATTTTATTTTTTTTTTTTTTTTTAACCTTTATTTAACAAGGCAAGTCAGTTAAGAACATATTCTTATTTTCAATGACGGCCTGGGAACAGTGGGTTAACTGCCTGTTCAGGGGCAGAACGACAGATTTGTACCTTGTCAGCTCGGGGGTTTGAACTCGCAACCTTCCGGTTACTAGTCCAACGCTCTAACCACTAGGCTACGCTGCCGCCCCATTGATTAGATATCTTCTAACTTTTGCTCCACACGAGGCTCAATGACTGTAGCCTATTGCCGTGCTGATGACTTATGGTTAGCCAACGAGCTACACCCTCTATGCTCCACTGTCGTGAAAGGCAAGAGCAGCATCGTAAATGATAACATTTCTCAGTTTCAAATGCAGCTGTCGCGTTCGGTTTCTGAAACGGGTCTGTTAAATTTACACATACCCGAGACCCATGACAATCATAATCAGAGACGACCAAATTAAAAACATATATCACTCTCCCAATACTTTTAGTGCTTGCTGTATCTACCTCAATTACCTCGTACCCCTGCACATCGACTCTGTACTAGTACCCCGTGCATATAGCCAAGTTACTCATTGTGTATTTATTATGTGTTATTGCTTTTCTATTATTTTTCTATTTTCTCTCCCTCTGCTTTGTTGTAAGCATTTCACTGTTAGTCTAGACCTGTCGTTTAAGAAGCATGTGATGAATAACATTCCGTGGTAACCTGGTGTCTGCTCCTTACATGATGCCTTGGAACATGTTTTCACAACAGCGAGGTGCGGAAGCCCTCGGATTCCTGGAGAGGCGCCCTCTCTTCCTTCATCAGAACCTTAGTGGGCCGAATTATGGATCAGTCGAGCAACATCCATCTCCATCCAGCCTTTCCCTCCAAAAGTTGCCAATTAACGCCAAGATGGCCATGTGCTGTTGTCCTGATCTGACTGTAGATTAATGACCGGCGAACAGTTTCCCTCCCCAGGCCCATTTATCAGGCAACTAGGTCACCTCATGATTAAACGTCCGGCCCGAGGCCTCCAGGGGCCCCCAGTCCCAAGCAATAGGCTCCAATTGGATTTAATTGCTTCTCTTGGTTGTGTGAGAGGAAAGAAAAGGAGAGAAAAGCCTTCCATTGGCCGAGCCTATTAGCCTGTAAGGCGCCAGGGAACAGGCGTCCGGGTTCTCGCACGTCCTCTAGAGCCAAGAGGCCCGTCATTGTGCGCTTCATTAGAGGAGACACACTAAGGTACAGTAGCTCTTCCTCCTAGGTCTGGCTGCAACGTCAGCCATTTTGTGTCTAACTGGGGACGAGTTTCTGGTGGTGTTTAGAAAGCAGGGAGATGCCATCTCATTTGGGTAATGAAGAGTGTTACTGGGAACCTACGTTTGTGTGAATATTCCAGGAAAGCATCAGACGTATTGTATTTAGGGGAGAGGTTGTTGATTGACGGAGACATCAATCAGATCATTAGATCAATTTGAAAATGTCATTTTAACTTGCAGCCTACGGTCATTCAACCATCATCAGTTCAAATGACAGAGCCACACAAATTGCAATCCTCTGTAGTAAGGACTCCTGACAGACAATAATCTACTGGAACCGGTGTGAAATGGCCAACGAGTTAGTGGTGCGTCACTTTCCGCTCTCCTACATCACTCTCCCCTTCCTCTGCAAGGGCCCCGGCTTTTGTGGAGCAATAGGTAATGATGCTTTGTGGGAGGCAGTTGTTGATGTGTTCAGAGGTTCCCTGGTTCAAGCCCAGGTTGGGGCTAGCGGAGGGACGGAAGGAAGCAACACTGTTAAATTGATGCTGTTGACCCGGATCACTGGTTGCTGCGGGAGAAGGAGGAGGCCAAAGGGCGGTGTGTGTATAACCAGCGTGAAATGGCTAGCTAGTTAGCGGTGCGCGCTAGTAGCATTTCAATTGCTGATGCCGCTTGCTTTAAGACCTTGACCTGCAAGGACCGCGATTGTTGTGGAGCGATAGCTCACGATTCTTCAAGGGTGACTGTTGCTGATGTGTTCAGGGGGTCCCTGGTTCAGCCCAGATTGGGGCAAGGGGAGGGACGGAAGCAACACTGTTGCACTACACTAATTCACCTTCAGATCGAAATATCTCATCCCCCAAACTGTGCTGCACAAATATCTGCCACAAATCAAACCTAATGTTCCCTCTCCCTGTGGAATGTGTGTAAAAACAGTCAGTCCCTTTAGCTGCCTGCCCGTTGCCTGACTTCTCCCCGACTACTTTACCTCTGGGCACTTTATCTCTCTCCATTGATTACTATTAGTTGTACTGAAACGTGATTAGTATGTGTAAGTTAACACGGGACACTTGATGGAATTACCAGGCGCTGTGGAGCAGACAGCTGTAATAGAATTAGCGTTTCCAGGCTAGCTCTCAGAGGGGAGGCTAAAGACATTAGCGGCTGTGTTCAACCGACTTGGCCCTGTGCGTTTATCAGCCCTAATTGAGTTCTGTGTCAACAGACGGAGCACATGTCTGGAGTGTGGAGGGATTGGGGACTCCTTACATAGCTAGGGGCGGCACTCAATTAGAACACCTCTAAAAAAACCTGTGTAAGGATACTGAGGGACCTGTGGTGTTTGGAGGTATCTTTATGTACCGTACAGACTCCGAATCCAATATAAACCCATTTTGATGAATGATACACACCAATGTTACTAAACGTGAAGTAACTATTGTCCGTAGTGTTTGTAACAACTAGTGTCCATGGATACTGTCGTTGCAGAGTGGCCTGGAGCAAGGCAGGGCGAGGAGCGTGAGGGCCGAGGAGGGGGGGGGGGTATCTATGGCATTTCAAAGGCAGTGGAGCGCTGCAGCCAGTCTGACCTTTCCCTGCCCTCCCATTCAGCGCCAGGCCTTTGAGAGGGCAGCTGGACAAAGCCAGCCGGGCCTAGACCAGCCTCTGAGCACATTACAGACTGGACCTGCCACGGAGGGAGAAGCCAGCTATGAGGCCCCCCTGCCCTCGCTGGATCCCTACTACGCCCTGATGCTCCCGGGACGCCCTCTCACCCGGGGGCCACCAAGGGCCAAGGCCAGCGGCCAAAGCGACCTCTGACCTCCTGCCATGTTTGGACACGTCCGGAGACAAAGCAGCGCTGGCTCTAATCCAGCAGATTATAATATGTGGGGAATAAAAGAGGGCAGAGGGCTCCGGACCCTCGGTGGCGATGTGGGGAGGAGGGAAAGGGTTAGAGCAGGGTTGGCATGGATACGTGGTCAGAGAATGACCACCACCACCGGCCTGACTGGCTTTCTTTGTGGGGGCGGTGGGGTGGTGTTACAGCAGGGATGATCCCATATTACTGGGCCCTCTCCGTCTTTCACTGCTCTTTCAGGTTGGGCTTAGTTTTGTTGTCGAGCCTCAGTAGTCTTATCCTCTTTCCTATGTCTTCACCACTGAGCTGGGAGCTTTGATGTCCTGATACACTGACCAACAGGGCGGGATTGAACAGACAGCTACAATACACATTTACCAGTGTTGGAATTGATATCCAGCAGAGCATGTGAGCAGAGTTGAGCGGTTGGAAATCCTGCTCATGAGTGCTAAAAAAAAACACTCCAAGCTCACAGGAAGAAAATGAGCTCCCATTCATTAAAATCACAATTTAACCAACACCCATCTATTTTTATGACACTCGAAAATGAATTATTTAGGCTTTATTATTTCAATTATTTCAAGGCTATAGCCAACAAAGAAATATATTGTGTGACACATAGGCTGGTAGGGGCATAAAGAGCACAGCACTTAAACAACATTTTGTTGCATTCATTCCTTATAGTGTTTAAATTGCGCATATAGGCTGTGACTTATAATTAAATTAAACAAAAAATGACTTATTAGTGCCTTTGAATCCATTTTTAGAAACATGAGTTTGGCCCGTCAGTGGCTTCAGGCTCATGCTTGGAGAGCAGGCTAGCAGTGGAGAATAACCAGAGCCATTGTTTCAAGCGGATTTCCTTCAGTTAGTCCTAGGAAAATAACAAAGTTGATCAAATTACATTGGTAACTGGTATACAGTACCAGTCAAAAGTTTGGACACCTACTCATTCAAGGGTTTTTCTTTATTTTTACAATTTTCTACATTATAGAATAAAAGTGAAGACATCAAAACTATGAAATAACACCTGGAATCATAGTCACAGAAAAAAAGTGTTAAACAAATCCAATTAGATTTTATATTTGAGATTCTTCAAAGTAGCCACCCTTTGCCTTGATGATAGCTTTGCACACTCTTGGCATTCTCTCAACCAGCTTCATGAGGTAGTCACCTGGAATGCATTTCAATTAACAGCTGTGCCTTGCTAAAAGTTAATTTGTGGAATTTCTTTCTTTCATAATGCGTTGGAGCCAGTCAGTTGTGTTGTGACAAGGTAGGGATGGTATACAGAAGATGGTCTTTTACCAAATAGGGCTAAGTCCATATTATGGAAAGAACAGCTCAAATAAGCAAAGAGAAATGACATTCCATCATTACTTTAAGATATGAAGGTCAGTAAATACAGAACATTTCAAGAATGTTTCAAGTTTCTTCAAGTGCAGTCACAAAAACCATCAAGGGCTATGATGAAACTAGATCTCATGAGTTACCTCTGCTGCAGAGGAGACGTTCATTAGAGTTACCAGTCTCAGAAATTGCAGACCAAATAAATTCTTCAGAGTTTAAGTAACAGACACATTTCAACATCAACTGTTCAGAGGAGACTGCGTGAATCAGGCCTTCGGGGTCGAATTGCTGCAAAGAAACCACTACTAAAGGACACCAATAAGAAGAAAATACTTGCATGGGTCAAGAAACACGAGCAATGGACATTAAACCAGTGGAAATCTGTCCTTTGGTCTGATGAGTCCAAATTTGAGATTTTTGGTTCCAACCGCCGTCTTTGTGAGACGCAGAGTAGGTGAACGGATGATCTCCGCATGTGTGGTTCCCACCGTGAAGCATGGAGGAGGAGGTGGGATGTTGTGGGGGTGCTTTGCTGGTGACTATCAGTGATTTATTTTGAATTCAAGGCACACTTAACCAGCATTGCTACAACACAGCGATACGCCATCTCATCTGGTTTGTGCTTAGTGGGACTATCATTTGTTTTTCAACAGGACAATGCCCCAACACACCTCTAAGCTGTGTAAGAGCTATTTGACCAAGGAGTGATGGAGTGCTGCATCAGATTACCTGGCCTCTAAACACCCGACCTCAGCCCAATTGAGATGATTTGGGATGAGTTGGACTGCAGAGTGAAGGAAAAGCAGCCAAAAAGTTCTCAGCATATGTGGGGACTCCTTGAAGACTGTTGGAAAAGCATTCCAGGTGAAGTCAGTTGAGAAAATGCCAAGAGTGTGCAAAGCAGTCATCAAGGCAAAGGGTGGCTACTTTGAAGAATCTGAAATATATTTTGATTTGTTTAACCCCTTTTTGGTTACTACATGATTCCATATTGGTTATTTGATCGTTTTGATGATGTCCACTATTATTCTACAATGTTGAAAATAGTCAAATTGAAGAAAAACCCCTTGAATGAGTAGGTGTGTCCAAACGTTTTGACTGGTACTGTATATTTATTTAGTATTTGGTACACGTGTGATAGACAAACGGTATTAAATAACAAAGTCCGTAGGGAGCCTTAAGATGGTCTCTCCGTTCACTAAAATGGGCAATGCCTATATCTGATGTGGGCCTACCTGTATAATAAAAAAGAAATAACGAAACTGTGGCCGTTCCTGGCTGGGATGACGACGTGTGTTGACTGAGTATTGGTAAAATGCCATTTACCTTGCTTTGTATGTGCGTGTCTGCATACAGTGCCTAATTAAAGCGGTCACACTCCTTGCACAGTTTTCACATTATACTGCCTTAAACTAAGTGCACGCGCCCTGTAATAATGTATCTAAGAGCTCCTATAATTTTGTCCCCAATCCTCATGGCCTGCAGTAAGTTCCTGAGCCTGTCCCCCAGTCTGCAGCTGTCCTGAGTCCTGACCGCCCAATTTAGACTGTATTGACCTATGGCCCTCACTAACCCCTCACCTCTCGCTGTCTGGGTGGCTGGTGCGTGTTCAGTGGAGGGGGGGAGGGGTAGAAGGACTCAGGCAGGTAGACATCCTTAATTGGTCCCTGGAGACATCAGAAGAATTTTGTGCCTTTCGGGAGGGGGGGTGGGTGTTTATGAGGGGGTGGGGCTCATCTTGACGGGCGTGGAGCAGACGAGAGTGAGTAAAAGGTGTGTGTGCCACGTGTGTGTGTGTTGGGAGAGGGAATGGGCCAGGGGGTGAGTGGAGAAGGATTGTCAAGAGGTCATCATTTAACAGGGGAAAAGAGGCCTGCAGGGAAACTCAATACTACCCTGGAGGTCACGGTGTGTCGAGGTGGAACTAGTGGAAACGTCCTCAAAAGGAAGACCGCTTATCTGGAGACAGTCAAGCCATGATGAATGTGTCCAGCCTAGAGGTGTGTGTGTGTATACGTGACAGAATGCACGAGAGCAAGAAAGATATTTAACTCCAAGGTGCCAATCGACTGAGTGACTGACGGATCAGTTTATTTTACTTCACGAGTCATTTTTTTACAATTTTAAGTATACATTTTTATTTAACCTTTATTTAACTATGACAGTTAAGAACAAATTCTTATTTACAATGGTTACAAGCCAGTTAAGAACAAATTCTTATTTACAATGGTTACAAGTCATTCCACAGCATCAATATAAGATTGTCCGAGTGTATGTTCAGGACTAAGACAGTTCACCACTGACAATGCCTTTACCCGGGCCTCCCGGGTGGCGCAGTGGTTAAGGGCGCTGTACTGCAGCGCCAGCTGTGCCATCAGAGACTCTGGGTTTGCGCCCAGGCACTGTCGTAACCGGCCACGACCGAGAGGTCCATGGGGCGACGCACAATTGGCCTAGCGTCGTCCGGGTTAGGGAGGGCATTTTCGGTAGGGATGTCCTTGTCTCATGGCACACCAGCGACTCCTGTGGCAGGCCGGGCGCAGTGCGCGCTAACCAAGGTTGCCAGGCGCACGGTGTTTCCTCCGACACATTAGTGCGGCTGGCTTCCGGGTTGGATGCGCGCTGTGTTAAGAAGCAGTGTGGCTTGGTTGGGTTGTGTATTGGAGGACGCATGACTTTCAACCTTCGTCTCTCCTGAGCCCGTACGGGAGTTGTAGCGATGAGACAATATAGTAGCTACTACAACAACTGGATACCACGAAATTGGGGAGAGATTTTTTTTATTTTTTTAAGACAATGCCTTTACCCCGTGTCTATGGGCAGTTAACCAACCAGGTCAATGCCTCCAAGCCCAGTGTTCAGCATGTGAGGAGTCACCAGGTTACAAAATGCTGCAGGTCTATTATGGGGTTACTACAGAACAATGCACAAAATGTATAAAAAGTTTGAATGAATAAACTGAACTACAATTTGTTTGGGGGCATTTATTGGAGTATGAATTCCTCGTCGCAAGCCCTCTATGAGCAATAGAATCCCACTGTGCCAGCCACACAGTCTCACCTCAACCAACAAAACCAATACAAAAGACCAAACTCCTCATCATTCATTCTGTGTGTGTGTGTGTGTTTCAGATGAAAGCCCAGAATGTGTGCGTTTCAGATCTTTAAAATCTCCCCGCAGTCAGATCTCTTTGGTCACTGTAGAGGGAACGTGCTGTATCCCCCTGGTCAGAGGATGGGCCTGTTTGCACAGTCCCTGTCAAGCCCCTGCACCCGGAGACCACATTATCCACCTATTAAATCCCTGTCATTATTTACCTTCCTCTTCTTAAAAGGAAGAGCCACGTCTGGGAGATAAAGGGGCCTCCGCTCGGCTCTCGCCAAGGCAGTGTCTGTTTGACTTGAGGCTGGAGAGGCGAGATGCAGGGAGACTACAGTTGATCCGTAGTGTCAGAGCAAACATTCCTGAGCACAGGACCACAGTGAGGCGAAAGAGAGACATAGTGACAACACACACCCAGATGGATGCTCGGGCACACGTGGTGTATGCAGTACACACACACACACACACACACCCTCTCCCCTGGTTTCAGAGGGCAGGTCCTGGCTTGGAGAGGCCAAGGGGCCATGCACCCGTCCTGGACAATAGGGACAAAGCCAATCGCCAGCAACTGTCAACCACAACAGGCAGTGTAACTGCTTACCCCAAGACACCGACTCAATATTTGAGGAAGTTAAGGGACGCCCTGGTTGAAGAAGGGGCGTGTGGAGGCCGGAGAGGGGGCAGGGGAGATGGTGCCCTATTGTCTCGCGAAGACTGTCTGAATCCTACATTGGATCAGATCAGACTTTTATTTGTATGTAGGATTGCAGAATTCCAGTAACTTTCAAAAAAAAAATCACCAGGTCTTCAGGAAATCTTGGTTGGAGGATTTCAGTTTTCTTGCTTATTTACTCTTCATTCCAGGAATCTTCCAACCGTGATTTCTAAGGAAAAAGTGTGGGCCCAAACCATCTAATAATTGAGTTGCTCGCACTTTTGCCCTCAGAACAGCCTAAATTCGATGAGGCATGGACTCTCCAAGGTGTCGAAAGCGTTCGACCGGGGTGTTGACCCAAATTCTTACCAGTTATGTCAAGTTGGCTCGATGTCCTTTGAGTGGTGGACCATTCTTTTTTTGTGTGCGTGGATTTACCCCCTTTTTTCTTCCCAACTGGTAGTTACAATCTTTTCTCATTGCTTGCAACTCCCCAACAAGCTCGGGAGAAGGTCGAGTCATGCGTCCTCCAAAACATGATCTGCCAAGCCGCTCTACTACAGCACTTAAACTCTGAATCATCCCGGCCAAACATGGACGACACTGTGCCAATTGTGCACCACTCTACGGGGCTTCCGGCTGTGACACAGCCTGGGATCAAACCGAGGCTGTAGTGGCGCCTCAGCACTGCGATGCATTGCTGCGCGACTCGGCAGGCCTGGGTGGTGAACCATTCTTGATACGAACGGGGAAATGTTCAGGGTGAAACACCCAGCAGCATTGCAGTTCTTGACACACTAGCACCTACTACTGTCTCTTCCTCTTCAGGGATTGAAATGGATTTAACAGGTGACAACAGACATTAATAATGTGCTAATGGTGTCCCGTGTGGATCAGTTGGTAGCGCATGGCACTTGCAACATCTGGGTTGTAGGTTCGATTCCCACAGGGGAACAGTATAGGAAAAGTACCCCCAAAAAATGTATGCACTCACTACTGTAAGTCGTTCGGGATAAGAGCATCTTCTGAAATGTAAAAATGGATCAGTTTTCACCTGGTCAATCAATACCATGGAAAGAGCAGGTGTTCCTAATGTTTTGTATCCTCATTGTATATAACCCATTTTTATTTATTTCACCTTTATTTAACCAGGTAAACTAGTTGAGAACAAGTTCTCATTTGCAACACCGACCTGGCCAAGATAAAACACGAACAACAACACACAAACAACACACATGGAATAAAAAAAAACATACATTCAATAATACAGTAGAACGAAAGAAAACAAAAAGTCTATATACAGAGTGAGTGCAAATGAGGTACGTTAAGGAAATAAATAGGCCATGGTGGCGAAGTAATTACAATATAGCAATTAAACACTGGAATGGTAGATCGGCAGAAGATGAATGTATAAGTAGAGATACTGGGGTGCAAAGGAGCAAGATAAATAAATAAATACAGTGTGGGGATGAGGTAGGTAGATAGATGGACTGTTTACAGAAGGCTATGTACAGGTGCAGTCATCTGTGAGCTGCTCTGACAGCTGGTGCTTAAAGCTAGTGAGGGAGATGTGAGTCTCCAGCTTCAGAGATTTTTTCAGTTCGTTCCAGTCATGAGCAGCAGAGAACTGGAAGGAAAGACGACCAAAGGAGGAATTGGCTTTGGGGGTGACCAGTGAGATATACCTGCTGGAGCGCGTGCTACGAATGGGTGCTGCTATGGTGACCAGTGAGCTGAGATAAGGCAGGGCTTTACCTAGCAGAGACTTGTAGATAACCTGTAGCCAGTGGGTTTGGCGACGAGTATGAAGCGAGGGCCAACCAAAGAGAGCATACAGGTCGAAGTGGTGGGTAGTGTATGGGGCTATGGTAACAAAACGGATGGCACTGTGATAGACTGCATCCAGTTTGTTGAGTAGAGTGTTGGAGGTTATTTTATAGATGACATCACCAAAGTCGAGGATCGGTAGGATGGTCAGTTTTACGAGGGTATGTTTGGCAGCATGAGTGAAGGATACTTTGTTGCGATATAGGAAGCAGTTTCTAGATTTAATTTTGGATTGGAGATGCTTAATGTGAGTCTGCAAGGAGAGTTTACAGTCTAACCAGACACCCAGGTATTCATAGTTGTCCACGTATTCTAAGTCAGAGCCGTCCAGAGTAGTGATGCTGGACAGGCGAGCAGGTGCGATGGCGGTTTTGATGTTGTTTAGGACCTTGAGCGTGGCTGAGGGGCACCCATGACCAGCTCTGAAAACAGATTGCATAGCGGAGAAGGTACGGTGGGATTCGAAATGGTCGGTAATCTGTTTGTTAACTTGGCTTTTGAAGACATTAGAAAGACAGGGTAGGATAGATATAGGTCTGTAGCAGTTTGGGTCTAGAGTGTCACCCCCTTTGAAGAGGGGGGTGACCGCGGCATCTTCCCAATCTTTGGGAAACTCAGACGATACGAAAGAGAGGTTGAATAGGTTAGTAATAGGGGTGGCAAAAATTTCAGCAGATCATTTTAGAAAGCGAGGGTCCAGATTGCCGTAGAGAAATGCTTATTGAAATTCTCAATTATAGTGGATTTAATCGGTGGTAACAGTGTTTCCTAGCCTCAGAGCAGTGGGCAGCTGGGAGGAGGTGCTCTTATTCTCCATGGACTTTACAGTGAAGTGTCAGACAGAGATGCCTGCATGTGTGTGGTTTATGTTATTTCTTGCTGTCGCTGTTTACTCAAACAAGTACTCTGATTCAATACTCAAGGCCTGAGACTGATAAAAAAAAACAGACTGCATTATTCAGTTATTGATATGTATTAATCAAATAGACAACAGTAATGTACAAATGTATAAAAACAGATTCTTAATGAGAAAATGTACAAAAGTAAATCACAAATTCAATGTAACCAAGGGAAAGCTATTGTAAATGTACAATTAGCCAGTCACAAATTCACAGCAACAGAAGTCGGGGAAAAACCATTCTCAAGAGGCCATATCAGAATACCCGTACTTGCGTTCTAAATAGTCGTTTATAGTATGTGAAATTTGAAACATTTAGAATGCTTTCAAGGCCAGGATGTCATACTCATTTCGTCTTGTCATCTAGTAGAATTCGCTGCACACTATTGAAAAGAGAATAGTCTTTCGAGACCCACGTGTGCCTGACAACAGCTGACAACGCGCTGTACGAAAATTAATTAAAGGCGGGAATCAACGCATTTCATGAAGCATTCTCAGCAGGATGAGCCTAGTATGCGGACATTTGATGGGCACTGCATGTTTTTTACTAAAAACAGTATGTTCTAAATAGTACGGAGTACGATTAGTACACAGTATGCTGCTTAAGTAAGTAGTAGGCAAGCCAGATTTCGGCCACGGCCACATGGCTCCGATTTATCCTAGTCTCAGGGAAAAAAGCTTCCCATTCTCTCAATGAAAGGTTGTCTTTTTTATGCTTGACAGTTCTTGGTAAAAACAGATAACACACCAGTCCATTTAGAAATGCAAAGCCAATTAAGAGTATCAGTTCCATCTAAATCAGCTCAGCATTTCCTAAAAGGACACAAAAAGACTGTTTGGCATTGTTCACTTTACCAGCCGAGCTGTCATCTCTACTCGACTTCACCCAATGTCAACGCTGTTATGCTATAGACGCCGGTCAGAGAACCCTAGCATTGAGCCTGTGTATTCACTCCGAGTCCCCCTGTTTGCATAAGGTTTTAGAGCCTGCTAAGATACCATTCTGGCCAGTCAAGTAATGTCGCCAGACCCTTTTTGCTGTGGCCACACTATGCCACTTAGACAGTGAAAGTGGGTCCTCAGTGTCCCCATCCCGGGACAAGTGTTGGCCCTGTCAGAGGAACTCTACCGGGAGGGATCAGCCTACTGACTCCCTCCCGCCACTGTGGACACAGATACACATTCATCCTGGCAACGCAGCCTGGACATGGCAACCCACCCCATCCTCCAAACCTGGCAACGCCAGCCCCACCAGAGCAGTTTACCTAAAGGATGAGCTAGCTGAGCCTAGACCTCACCTGCTGGCCCTCGGATTTCCATGAATGCTGGTCGTAATCCCTCTAAGTCCATGCAAACCCGTTACCCCGTGAACTAAAAAGCTCAGGCCAGCCCTCGCTTTCTCCTCTCGCTTTAAGAAACACTTTGTGTGGCGATGTGTTTTTCCATGGCAACTCCTTATCAACACATTAAAGTCCCTGGTCCCTGTCATGAGCCGTTTTTCTCCCTTCCTCCCTCTCGATCCCTGCTGTTTCAATGTGTTTCATTGGGTCCGTTTCGATATTACTGTTTACCCTCTGTCCTGGTAGACGGCGGGTGTCTTGTTAATTGAATTCTAACAGTGTGTTAGCGTGGCTATTGAAAAGGGTGAACAAGCCCGGTGTTTGTGCGTTGGGGGCGACCCTGTGCGTGAGAGTGGACAACAGCGGTCTGGGGAGAGATTAAGGCAGAAATATAGATCAGCCATTGGGAATCCATTAAATGGACCCATTTCCCTCACAAAGCGCTAATTCATTTATGGCTTTCCCTGCCTCGAGACGGTGAGGTCATTTTATGGATTTTTTCACCCCCCTTTTCATCCGCCTCATAGGAATGAATGGTGAGAAGAAATGTGGCAGAGACACACCCTGCGTTATACACTGCCACCCTTGTGCTATCAGTGTCAGGCACACATACACAGGATACACACGGGTTCACTGTTTTTACAATGCACCCATCAGATGGTCAAAAATAAAGTCTAGGCATTTAGAGTAGTTTACAGCTGACCCAGAATCTGACGACAGTAGTGATAGGATACTGTGTGTGTGTGTGTGTGTGTGTGTGTGTGTGTGTGTGTGTGTGTGTGTGTGTGTGTGTGTGTGTGTGTGTGTGTGTGTGTGTGTGTGTGTGTGTGTGTGTGTGTGTGTGTGTGTGTAGGGTCGCTGACCTCGGTGACTTGGCCGAAATCCCCATGGGCCAAATTCAGCATTGGAGTAGACCCCACAGCGCAATGGGAAGATGCCTGGGACATAATGAGCACAATAGCCAATTGTGACATCTTTTCTCCCCTGCACAGAAAGCACTGGGCCCTGGGGACAGTAAAGTGTTTGTTGCTGAAAATGGAGAAAAGAGCCTGTTGCTTCTCTTCAGCCCTCTGTCTGATAAGATACAGACTGTCAGTTTGCCTGCAAGGGTGCAAATAAATGAAATACTTACTGTCCAATTGAAAGTGACACATACACGTGATAGTGTTTTATTTCAATGAATAAGTAAATAATAATACATTTTTTAAAAACTAATAGCAAATAGAATTGAAAAATGAGTATGAGGTCAAACACTAAAACTTTTCAAACATAGTTTTGGGCATTTGAAGTCTTGAATGGACCCCTTAAAAGCAGATGGCAGTTCTCTCAACACCTCTTCCCTGATCTCCCTTCCATTGGTGGCCCACTGTGAGTGGGGTTCTGGGGTTCTCAGTACAAGCTCTGTCCCACCCTGTCCCTCAGCCTCTCCATCCTTCGCTCTCTAGCCTAGGACACAGAGAGAGAGGAGGAACAAAGCAATACTCTCCAACAAGCCGGCAAACAAATGCTAACATGACCCAAACTGCCAGGAACCACAACCTCTGAATTTCTCTCTTTCTCCCCAAGACTCATTCACAGTAGTGCGGTCCACACCCACCCCTCACCCTGACCTCCCTATCCCGCCAAAATGCAGGGGAGGGAGGGGTGCGAGTGAGGGGAGGATTAAAAAAAAAAAAAAAAAAGAACAAGACTACTCTTTTGAGAAGAGGAGAAATGAAGCTTTGTAAGCGTCTGCTGCAGTGGCACATTTGACAGGTCTTTACCAGTCTTCCATCCCCTTTGTGTCAGGCGCATAATGGTGGGGGGGGAAACAAACTGAGCCACTGTGCCGTTGTGTGGCCGACTATTAGTCAACGTGACAGCCTTTGGAGATGCTAATAGTTGTATAGTGTGTCCTTCCTCCTCTGAACATGGTTATCTGATAGCACAAAGGCATTTTCGTCTGGAGGTTGACTTTCCCCCCCATTCTTCTGAGACTCTGTACAGAGTCATTAGGTTAGGTTTTTTCTTCTTCTTCTTCTTTACAAAAAAGGGTATGTAGCCACCCACGAATGCAAAAATAAAGCCAGTTAACGCGGATGTCTGTACGCCCCCCTCAGGTGGTGGCAGCGAGCAGACCCCTAACGTCCCAACTACCACCGCCCCCCTTTGCCCCCTGGCGACGTGGAAATGCAGTAACAACCAGGTCCTTGTGAAAGAGGAGCGGAGTTGAGGACCTCGAGCCCTTTTGAGATTAATCAGCCAGCCAGGCCTTACACCTCAGCTCCCTCCCCCATACTACCTCAGGGCGGGCCGCATCCAGGAGTCGAGAGAGACCTCGACACGCAGGCTGTTGGGCCCGACCGGGAGCAGCGAGTGCTTGATTACACAGGTCACCAGCACTGAAATACAGTACTGTAGCTTCAAGACAAGATACAGTTGAAATCGGAAGATTACATGCACTTAAGTTGGAGTCATTAAAACTCATTTTTCATTCACTCCCACAAATATCTGGTTAACAAACTATCGTTTTGGCAAGTCGGTTAGGACATCTACTTGTGCATGACACAAGGCATTTTTCCAACAATTGTTTACAGAGAGATTATTTAACTTATAATTCAGTGGGTCAGAAGGTTACATACACTAACTTGACTGTGCCATTAAAAAGCTTGAAAAAAATCCAGAAAATTAGCTTTATCTGATAGCACAAAGACATTTTCGTCTGGAGGTTGACTTTTCCCCAATTCTTCTGATAGGCTAATTGACATCATTTGAGTCAATTGGAGGTGTACCTGTGGATGTATTTCAAGGCCTACCTTCAAACTCAGTGCTTCTTTGCTTGACATCATGGGAAAATCAAAAGAAATCAGCCAAGACCTCAGAAAATAAATGGTAGACCACAGGTCTGGTTCATCATTGGGAGCAAATTCCGAACGCCTGAAGGTACCACGTTCATCTGTACAAACAATAGTGTGCAAGTATAAACACCATGGGACCACGCAGCCATCATACCGCTCAGGAAGGCTTCGTGTTCCGTCTCCTAGAGATAAACGTACTTTTTTGCGAAAAGTGAAAATCAATCCCAGAACAGCAGCAAAGGACCTTGAAGATGCTGGTACAAAAACAGGTACAAAAGTATCTCCACTGCTCAAAAAAAATAAAGGGAACACTAAAATAACACATCCTAGATCTGAATGAATGAAATATTCTTATTAAATACTTTTTTCTTTACATAGTTGAATGTGCTGACAAAAAAAATCACGAAAAATATGAATGGAAATCAAATTTATCAACCCATGGAGGTCTGGATTTGGAAAACCACACTACAGGCTGATCCAACTTTGATGTAATGTCCTTAAAACAAGCCAAAATGAGGCTCAGTAGTGTGTGTGGCCTCCACGTGCCTGTATGACCTCCCTACAACGCCTGGGCATGCTCCTGGTGAGGTGGCGGATGGTCTCCTGAGGGATCTCCTCCCAGACCTGGACTAAAGCATCCGCCAACTCCTGGACAGTGTGGTGCAACGTGGCGTTGGTGGATGGAGCGAGACATGACGTCCCAGATGTGCGCAATTGTATTCAGGTCTGGGGAACGGGCCAGCCAATCCATAGCATCAATGCCTTCCTCTTGAAGGAACTGCTGACACACTCCAGCCACATGAGGTCTAGCATTGTCTTGCATTAGGAGGAACCCAGGGCAAACCGCACCAGCATATGGTCTCACAAGGGATCTGAGGATCTCATCTTGGTACCTAATGGCAGTCAGGCTACCTCTGGTGAGCACATGGAGGGCTGTGCGGCCCCCCAAAGAAATGCCACCCTACATCATGACTGACCCACTGCCAAACCGGTCATACTGGAGGATTTTGCGGACAGCAGAACGTTCTCCACGGCGTCTCCAGACTGTCACATGTGCTCAGTGTGAACCTGCTTTCATCTGTGAAGAGCACAGGGCGCCAGTGGCGAATTTCCCAATCTTGGTGTCCTCCGGAAAATGCAAACGACCTGCACGGTGTTGGGCTGTAAGCACAACCCCTACCTGTGGACGTCGGGCCCTCATACCACCCTCAGGGAGTCTGTTTCTGACCGTTTGAGCAGACACATGCACATTTGTGGCCTGCTGGAGGTCATTTTGCAGGGCTCTGGCAGTGCTCCTCCTGCTCCTCCTTGCACAAAGGTGGAGGTAGCGGTCCTGCTGCTGGGTTGTTGCACTCCTACGGCCTCCTCTACGTCTCCTGATGTACTGGCCTGTCTCCTGGTAGCGGCTCCATGCTCTGGACACCACGCTGACAGACACAGCAAACCTTATTGCCACAGCTCGCATTGATGTGTCATCCTGGATGAGCTGCACTACACTGAGCCACTTGTGTGGGTTGTAGACTCCATCTCATGCTACCACTAGAGTGAAAGCACCGACAGCATTCAAAAGTGACCAAAACATCAGCCAGGAAGCATAGGAACTGAGAAGTGGTCTGTGGTCACCACCTGCAGAACCACTCCTTTATTGGGGGTGTCTTGCTAATTGCATATCATTTCCACCTGTTGTCTATTCCATTTGCACAACAGCATGTGAAATTTATTGTCAATCAGTGTTGCTTCCTAAGTGGACAGTTCGATTTCACAGAAGTGTGATTGACTTAGTTACATTGTGTTGTTTAAGTGTTCCCTTTATTTTTTGAGCAGTGTATAGACATAAGCTGAAAGGCTTCTCAGCAAGGAAAAAGCCACAGCTCCAAAACCAGCATAAAAAAGCCAGACTACGGTTTGCAACTGTATGTGGGGACAAAGATCATACTTTTTGGAGAAATGTCCTCTGGTCTGATGAAACAAAAATATAACTGTTGGCCCATAATGACCATTGTTACGTTTGGAGGAAAAAGGGAGAGACTTGCCAACCGAAGAACCCCATCCCAACCGTGAAGCACGGCGGTGGCAGCATCATGTTGTGGGGGTGCTTTGCTGCAGGAGGGACTAGTGCACTTCCAAAATTAGACAGCATCACGAGAAAGGAAAATTATGTGGATATATTGAAGCAACATCTCAAGACATCAGTCAAGAAGTTAAAGCTTGGTCGCAAATGGGTCTTCCAAATTGACAATGACCCCAAGCATACTTCCAAAGTTGTGGAAAAATGGCTTAAGGACAACAAAGTCAAGGTATTGGAGTGGCCATCACAATGCCCTGACCTCAATCCTATAGAAAACTTGTGGGCAAAACTGAAAAAGCGTGTGCGGGCAAGGAGGCCTACAAACCTGACTCAGTTACACCAGCTCTGTCAGGAGGAATGGGCCAAAATTCACCCAACTTATTGTGGGAAGCTTGTGGAAGGCTACCCGAAACATTTGACCCAAGTTAAACAATTTAAAGGCAATGCTACCAAATACCAATTGAGTGTATGTAAACTTCTGACCCACTGGGAATGTGATGAAAGAAATAAAAGCTGAAACACTACTATTATTCTGACATTTCACATTATTAAAATAAAGTGGTGATCCTGAACTAAGACAGGGATTTTATTTTACTAGGATTGAATGTCAGGAATTGTGGAAAAACTGAGTTTGAATGTATTCGGCTGAGGTGTACGTAAACTACCGACTTCAACTGTAGGTTTGAGCAACAACGACACACTAAACAAATAAGGGCACTGCGTTCATCCACCTCTGGCCTGCTCGCCTCCCTACCACTGAGGAAGTACAGTTCCCGCTCAGCTCAGTCAAAACTGTTCGCTGCTCTGGCTCCCCAATGGTGGAACAAACTCCCTCACGACGCCAGGACAGCGGAGTCAATCACCACCTTCCGGAGACACTTGAAACCCCACCTCTTTAAGGAATACCTAGGATAGGATAAAGTAATCCTTCTCACCCCCCTTAAAATATTTAGATGCACTATTGTAAAGTGGTTGTTCCACTGGATGTCATAAGGTGAATGCACCAATTTGTAAGTCGCTCTGGATAAGAGCGTCTGCTAAATGACTTAAATGTAATGTAAATGTAAACACAGCTGTCTAAAGAAGCGTGCTGTATACAAATGGGGTGGACATTTAAGTGATTTCATACACTCTCCCAACAAGCACAAAGCCAACTTTTAGTTTTCCTTTACCATTCAAGTTCTACATTACTCAATGTCGACAAATGAGATACAGACCTGAAGGAGGGCGCACGGAGGATTTCCGCAGCTCAGGAGGATGCATACTATGTCTGCGAGGGAAAAACTAAAAGTCTTCAGTCAAAGGTCAGACCAACAAGACCGTCGTCCGTGTGGCAGAAGATCGCCTGCTGGGTATGAACAGTTCAACATGTAGAGTCGCTGGGGAACGAAACAACAACAAGAACGACGGCCGATGTTCTGGGGTCAGAGGCGATCAGACGGCCACCCCGCAGCGCTCGGACAAGGTTTGTGTTAGCTCGTCTTGTCCTCAACACTTCGACAACACTCTGCGGCAGCAGAAGGTAGACGGATGTAGTCAACAGAACATGGACATGACTTCATGGAAAATGCTACTTTTTTTTTATTAACGTCAATTTGATTTTCACTTATCTTCTTAAACACAATCAAATCTGTAATAAATAAAGCACATCTGAGGGGCTATACCATGCAAACACCTCATTATACAACATAAAAGAGAACTGTACGTGTTGAACCGACCGATGGATATACTGTTACAAGCACATTGAACTCTGATATTCCTTCCATAAGCAATAACAGATGCATGATTGGTATTAAATGTACATGTACGGTATACATACCCACATACACATATGAATGAGCTGGGTTAAGAATACGACTAACTCCTTTAGTGCATCTTACCATGAGATAGGCTTTAGAGCCGGGAGCAAAGAGGAGGGGAGAGAGAGAGAGCGAGAGAGAGAGCGAGAGCGAGAGCGAGAGCGAGAGAGAGAGAGAGAGAGAGAGAGAAAAGACAGAGAGAAAGGAGAGAGGAAGAAAGAGAGAAAAGAGAGAGAGAAAAGAGAGAGAGAAAAAGAGAGAAAAGAGAGAGAGAAAAAGAGAGAAAAGAGAGAGAGAAAAGAGAGAGGTATAGAGATGAGGATGAGGTGGACAGAGGAGACGAGAGGGCTCGACAGGAGAGGAAGAGGGAAAATAAAGAGGCAGAAGATCATGGAGAGGCAGAAGATCATGGAGAAGCAAAGGCAGAAACAGTGAAAGTACGAGTCAAAGGAGGGGAGGATGGTGTGTGGTTGAGTCCAGTACCAGGAACCCAATCACCACGTTTGAATCGAGAGAGGTCACTAGCGTCCTTCCCCCACTAATGTGGTTCAATCCACTGCAGATTGAACTGGATTCTAGTCCAATAGAAACCAAAGCTGGATCTTTTCCAGAACGAACATGGTACAGAGGTTGCTTAGTCCCGTAGTGAAATAAACTTGTGATGATAATGAGGTGCACACACACACAGAAGGTCACAGAGAGAGGTACTTAGTGGGCTCGTGCACACTTCCTATCAAATAGTAGGCACAACTCTCAAATCAGGTCTGCTTCCACAAAATAAAAATCTACATTATATTGTGTGGAATAGATGAACCACTGTTAATATATGTGAGTTTTGGGAGGATGGAGGATGACCGTTGTACCAGTGTGAACTATGGGGTTCAGTGACGTCGATAAGTTGTAAGAGTTGGACTAGAGCTAGCCACTGGGCTAACTAAAGTGCAATAGCAATAAGAAGTCCTCAAAAATCATGTACTACATAGGGAAAAGGGTGCTATTTTGGAAGCAACCCTCGAACCGGTGCTGAAGCCAATTAAACACATTCCCAACCAAAGGAAAGGAAGTGTGAAGAGAGAGAAAACCTGTACAACATCATCGAGAGCAAGAGAGATGTCGCTCGGTCAGTCAGGTGGTGTGTAACTTCAAGCTCGTCTTTTTCCTCCCCGTCTCTTAGTCTTCCGTGTCGAAAGAGTGAAAAGACGAGCAAAAAAAAGAAAGAAGAAGAGGCAGGAGACAGTTGTTGGATTGCTGTGTGAAGAGGACACGTCTGGTGAACACACCCAGGGCCCTTAAAGCCCTGTGGAGAAGGCATGAGGCTGTGATAGGGAGGCCACCCAGATCTGAGAAAGTGCTCGATGCTCTGCCACGCTGGTAAACGGACCCAGCTCAGTTTAAAAGGGCTCTGTCCGACACACTCCACTTCTCTTCCCTGTGCTGCAGCTCCTTCTTTCCTTTCATTCCCCTCCTTTCTTGTCGGTGAGGTGTGTAAAGGGGAGCGGTAAGCTAAGCCATAGACATTAAAATCAGATTTGGGGGTGGGGGAGTAGTCATTTACAGAGGGGGGGGTTGTTTTCTTTGATCAGTACATTGCTTCTGGGATCCGCAGGTTTGCTTCCAATGGTTTCTGCAAAGACAAAGGGTGAGATAGTTAAAATGATTCCACAGAACACTCGTTACTGGTGGGACAGTCACACTATCAACCAGCAATGAGCTGCATCATTTGAATAGAAGCTAAAGGATGTGCATCTAGATACAGTGGGGCAAACAAGTATTTAGTCAGCCACCAATTGTGCAAGTTCTCCCACTTAAAAAGATGAGAGAGGCCTGTAATATTCATCATAGGTACACTTCAACTATGACAGACAAAATGAGAAAAGAAATTCCAGAAAATCACATTGTAGGATTTTTAATGAATTTATTTGCAAATTATGGTGGAAAATAAGTATTTGGTCATCTACAAACAAGCAAGATTTCTGGCTCTCACAGACCTGTAACTTCTTCTTTAAGAGGCTCCTCTGTCCTCCACTCGTTACCTGTATTACTGGCACCTGTTTGAACTTGTTATCAGTATAAAAGACACCTGTCCACAACCTCAAACAGTCACACTCCACAATGGCCAAGACCAAAGAGCTGTCAAAGGACACCAGGAACAAAATTGTAGACCTGCACCAGGCTGGGAAGACTGAATCTGCAATCGTTAAGCAGCATCGTTTGAAGAAATCAACTGTGGGAGCAATTATTAGGAAATGGAAGACATACAAGACCACTGATAATCTCCCTCGATCTGGGGCTCCACGCAAGATCTCACCCCGTGGGGTCAAAATGATCACAAGAACGGTGAGTAAAAATCCCAGAACCACACGGGGGGACCTAGTGAATGACCTGCAGAGAGCTGGGACCAAAGTAACAAAGCCTACCATCAGTAACACACTACGCCGCCAGACGTGTCCCCCTGCTTAAGCCAGTACATGTCCAGGCCCGTCTGAAGTTTGCTAGAGAGCATTTGGATGATCCAGAAGAAGATTGGGAGAATGTTATATGGTCAGATGAAACCAAAATATAACTTGTCGTGTTTGGAGGACAAAGAATGCTGAGTGGCATCCAAAGAACACCATACCTACTGTGAAGCATGGGGGTGGAAACATCATGCTTTGGGGCTGTTTTTCTGCAAAGGGACCAGGACGACTGATCCGTGTAAAGGAAAGAATGAATGCGGCCATGTATAGTGAGATTTCGAGTGAAAACCTCCTTCCATCAGCAAGAGCATTGAAGATGAAACTTGGCTAGGTCTTTCAGCATGACAATGATCCCAAACACACCGCCCAGGCAACAAAGGAGTGGCTTCGTAAGAAGCATTTCAAGGTCCTGGAGTGGCCTAGCCAGTCTCCAGATCTCAACCCCATAGAAAATCTTTGGAGGGAGTTGAAAGTCCGTGTTGCCCAGCAACAGCCCCAAAACATCACTGCTCTAGAGATCTGCATGGAGGAATGGGCCAAAATACCAGCAACAGTGTGTGAAAACCTTGTGAAGACTTACAGAAAACATTTGACCTCTGTCATTGCCAACAAAGGGTATATAACAAAGTATTGAGATACTTTTGTTATTGACCAAATACTTATTTTCCACCATAATTTGCAAATAAATTCACTAAAAATCCTACAATGTCATTTTCTGGAATTTCTTTTCTCATTTTGTCTGTCATAGTTGAAGTGTACCTATGATGAAAATTACAGACCTCTCATCTTTTTAAGTGGGAGAACTTGCACAATTGGTGGCTGACTAAATAGTTTTTTGCCCCACTGTACATGGGCTCCGATACAGGAACGATACTTTTAACTGGAAACCATTTGGTGCAATTTTAACAAATCGGTGCGGTTTGATTCATTTCAATACAGTAACAATGGTTTTCTATTTTAAAATGTATATCTGATAGTGCTGGAGATCAGGGGGTCAGAGAGAGAAAGGTGCGTGAATGATGTAGTGTTTGAGCTGAGCCATAGGGCAGACTGAGCATTTACCACTGTAAGATTAGGGAGGGGGGGGCACTTTGTTTTTGTCCCCCCACTTTTTATTTAATAAAAACTTTCATTACCCACTGATTAACTTGTCAGTTAATGGCCCAACACTCTTAACCGCTGACAAAACTCTGGAATGAGTAGGTTTGTCCAAACTTTTGACTGGTACTGTATATATTCACATGATTTGAGGTATGTTAGAGACATTTCTGTACAATGCTGGCCACTAATAGTCAATGTACTGTACTGTAGCTCATGTGAGATATCTACAATGAGATCACTGAGAGTCAAATACCTGATGCTCTACTTCTCCTTGTGAAGAGCTTCTATGAAGGCTTCAAGTTTCTCCTGAATCTCACGGACTTTCTCTGCAGAGGAGGAAAGACCAAAGGGAGTGGGTAAGTTGAGATTTTAAGACAAACAGCAGATATGGAGCAGGGTTGGGTCAATTCCAAATTGAAGACAGTCAATTCAAGAAGTAAACGAAAAGTTTGGACTTTGTGGATTTTTTAAATTTTCAATTAATTCTCAACAAATTGACAAGGAGAACGTATGTTTAAAAAGTTCATATTGACGGACTTCGAAGTGACCCCAACCCTGATATGGAGCATCCAAGATGCCTCAGTTCATACAGTGCGTCACAGAAAACCACTTGTGAGTGGTGATTCTGCTAAAAGAGGCCTATTCTATTCTATTGTGTTAGTATTTGCGAGACGACCCAAGGAGTTTGAGATGTTTCTCAGAACCGTGGCGTCCAACTACCAGTGACACAAGTTACAGCTCAAATATAAAAACACAACATGCAACCATTTCAAATGTTACCGAGTTACAGTTTGCAGAAGGAAATCAGTCAATTGAAATCCATTCATTTGGCACTAATCTCTGGATTTTACAACTGGGAATACAGGTATGAATCTGTTGGTCACAGATCCTTGCTAAATTGGGCCCTGCATTATCATGCTGAAACATGAGGTGAGGGCGGTGGATGAACAGCATGACAATGGGCCTCAGGATCTCGTAACGATATCTCTGTGCATTCAAATTGCCATTGTTAAAATGCAATTACGTTCGTTGCCCGTAGCTTATGCCTGCCCATACATTAACCTCACCACGGGGCACTCTGTTCACAGCGCTGACATCAGCAAACTGCACGCCCACATAACGCCATACACTCAATCTGCCCAGTACGGTTGAAACCGGGATTAATCCGTGAAGAGCACACTTCTCCAGCGTGACTGTGGCCATGGAATGTGAGTCCACAAAACTGCACATTTTATTTTATTTTTATTTCACCTTTATTTAACCAGGTAGGCAAGTTGAGAACAAGTTCTCATTTACAATTGCGACCTGGCCAAGATAAAGCAAAGCAGTTCGACAGATACAACGACACAGAGTTACACATGGAGTAAAACAAACATACAGTCAATAATACAGTATAAACAAGTCTATATACAATGTGAGCAAATGAGGTGAGAAGGGAGGTAAAGGCAAAAAAGGCCATGGTGGCAAAGTAAATACAATATAGCAAGTAAAACACTGGAATGGTAGTTTTGCAATGGAAGAATGTGCAAAGTAGACATAAAAATAATGGGGTGCAAAGGAGCAAAATAAATAAATAAATTAAATACAGTTGGGAAAGAGGTAGTTGCTTGGGCTAAATTATAGGTGGGCTATGTACAGGTGCAGTAATCTGTAAGATGCTCTGACAGTTGGTGCTTAAAGCTAGTGAGGGAGATAAGTGTTTCCAGTTTCAGAGATTTTTGCAGTTCGTTCCAGTCACTGGCAGCAGAGAACTGGAAGGAGAGACGGCCAAAGAAAGAATTGGTTTTGGGGGTGACCAGAGAGATATACCTGCTGGAGCGTGTGCTACAGGTGGGAGATGCTATGGTGACCAGCGAGCTGAGATAAGGGGGGACTTTACCTAGCAGGGTCTTGTAGATGACATGGAGCCAGTGGGTTTGGCGACGAGTATGAAGCGAGGGCCAGCCAACGAGAGTGTACAGGTCGCAATGGTGGGTAGTATATGGGGCTTTGGTGACAAAACGGATTGCACTGTGATAGACTGCATCCAATTTGTTCAGTAGGGTATTGGAGGCTATTTTGTAAATGACATCGCCAAAGTCGAGGATTGGTAGGATGGTCAGTTTTACAAGGGTATGTTTGGCAGCATGAGTGAAGGATGCTTTGTTGCGAAATAGGAAGCCAATTCTAGATTTAACTTTGGATTGGAGATGTTTGATATGGGTCTGGAAGGAGAGTTTACAGTCTAACCAGACACCTAAGTATTTGTAGTTGTCCACGTATTCTAAGTCAGAGCCGTCCAGAGTAGTGATGTTGGACAGGCGGGTAGGTGCAGGTAGCGATCGGTTGAAGAGCATGGATTTAGTTTTACTTGTATTTAAGAGCAATTGGAGGCCACGGAAGGAGAGTTGTATGGCATTGAAGCTTGCCTGGAGGGTTGTTAACACAGTGTCCAAAGAAGGGCCGGAAGTATACAGAATGGTGTCGTCTGCGTAGAGGTGGATCAGGGACTCACCAGCAGCAATTTTGGGGAGGCCTTCTATTGTTCC
The DNA here is from genome assembly GCF_021184085.1 of Oncorhynchus gorbuscha. Classification (NCBI taxonomy): domain Eukaryota; kingdom Metazoa; phylum Chordata; class Actinopteri; order Salmoniformes; family Salmonidae; genus Oncorhynchus; species Oncorhynchus gorbuscha. The sequence goes on from NC_060187.1 coordinate 48,231,514, forward strand.
CAGCACAAGGTGCACCTGTGTAATGATCATATGGTTTAATCAGCTTCTTGGTATGCCACACCTGTCAGGTGGATGGATTATCTTTGCAAAGGAGAAAAGCTCACCAACAGGAATGTAAACAAATTTGTGCACAATATTGGAGAGAAATAAGCTTTTTATGCATATGAAAAATTTCTGATTTTTTAATTTAGCTCATGAAACATGGGACCAACACCTTACATGTGCTTATATTTTTGTTCAGTGTTCATAATAGCCCATGGCATACCTTCACAGTGTGTGAATTGTGAATTGTGAAACCAACGCCCTGAAATGTTGCAGAATAACAGACGTGTCACAGGCCATTGTGCCTCCACTGTCACCTCTTATTTCAGCCCAACAGCAGATGGTTCACCACTGACAGCCCTCAAACCTAAAAATAAATTTAAAAAACTGACCACTTCAGTGAAATATTCTGATGAAGAGGAGAGTTGTGGGCCATTTCAAGTAAGCTCACCGCCACATCAAAGACCCCCGCCCCTCCCCTCCGAACCGATGACATGTTATGTCCCCCCAGGCACACGTCTAGCTAATGGACGGGAGATACCATGACAACATTCCACATGAAAGGGAAAATATACTGGAGAAACGTTGAGTCACCACCTCCCGCCGTTGGGGTCGTTTCGAGGAGAAATCCGTCCATATGACAACATGTACTGTCACACGAGGGACTGCAGTAACAGAGACTCTTTAAATCACTGATTTAACAATGGCAAGAGTAAAGTCTATGGGCCAGAGAGAGAGAAAAAGAGGCCTATAGGGGAGTAGCAGTGCCAGCTGCACCCATCCTTGGCCCAGTCTCTCCTTCGCGCTCTATTCCAGTAGACTAATCCGACTGGAGCTGCCCCAAGCACAAACTCAAACAAAACTCTGAGGCACAAACTGCAACTCAGCTACTTCCAATCAGCCTCACGAGATGCAAATCAGAAGAGTATCTTCAAATACGTTTGACTCAACAAGGTCGGAAAGCTTCAAAACCATAAGTCGCCTTGATTTCCACGGGGACAATAAATCATAGCGGTTTAGACATGGGAACAACGATGTCTTAAGTGTCCATTTCAGGTCAACACAAAAGGTGGGAGCTGCATGCGTGCTTTAGAGGGTAACCTCATCCTAGAGCGAGGGGCTCGTGCGAGACCCTTTGAAGGGGAACGGGTGCAGAGGTATCCCTTTCTGACGGATGAAAGGCACACGGCAGCCTTTGAGGACACGCGCACGCTCGCGCACACACCTCGGAGCCCTGAAATATAACACTAAAAGTGCTGAGAAAACACTGACCTCACACAAACAGTGGAAAAACAGCACAAGCAGTGTCAGAAAAGCACCTATCCCCCTCCTCTCTCTCTCCCCACCCCACACACACACACACACACACACACACACACACACACACACACACACACACACACACACACACACACACACACACACACACACACACACACACACACACACACACACACACACACACACACACACACACACACACACACACACACACACACACACACACACACACACACACACACACACACACACAAACACACACACACACACACACTCCTGGCAGGTGGCAAAAAGAAATTCCCCAGCCTTTGATACTCAGTAAACACGTCAGGGCACAATAGGGAGGCGGTAAGGGGAGATTACAACACCTAATGGAGGCATTAGGGCTGGGAGAGAGGGCACGCTGACACGGCTCCACGACCACGGCAGGTGTGGAGAGGCTGAAACCTTACCCGGCTGGAGCCCCGCTCTTGAACCATACCGCTCAAAAAGAAAGTTATGGAGCACACATACCGGGAGGAGGAGTGTGGGCCAGGATCCGGCCGCAAAACATCATTTCAATCGGATGAGGAGTACTAGCAACATCTGTCTGACCCAGACCCGCGGGAGAAGAGGGGGGAAAACAGGAGTAGGAGAGGGTACATCTCTGTCACATCAAAACAAGGGAAAACCCCTGGCTCACCTTCAGAGCGTCACTGCTGAGCGGAGTCTAGATGTGACGGTGACACGGGAGCTATTGTGTCGAGTTAATTGCTCGATGTGGACCACTTACTGCAACAGGTCAACCACAGGGGGTAAACTTACCTGAAGTCCATTTTACAGTGTTATAGCAGTTCTCTTACCTTATAGTTGTAGGAGGTCTCAATATATATATTTTTTTACCAGAATTTGATAGGTAAAATGGTCCGCAATTCACTTTAATTTATAATGGTGTTATAATGAAGGCCCTGCTATCTTGCAGGAGAAAAGCGAGGGCACGCATGGCTCTGAATGGCAGCTTTATTTTGGGCAGCAACAGTGAGAAACAGATATTTCTCTTCCCCATCTGTTTGTCCGACAAGACGACAAGGGAAAGAAAAAGGCCACAACAAGGCAGCTTTCCTTTTGAGGCGTACGGAAATGCAACACACGAAGTGGACAGAGTCGCCGTTCCTTGCCTGTTGCCTCAGAGGAATAAAAACTAAAAAAATCTATATAGGCGCATGTTTACCTAAGAGATGAGCCCCGAGACACTGCTATTCAGCCGCCCTCCCCTTTATCTCGCCATGAATATTCCAATAATCCTTTGGCCTCTATCCCAGAGGCCCCTTTTCAGGTGGCAGGCTGAGGGGGGGGGACACCGGGCCTTTCCCAATCCCCTCTTTCAGGTCCCTCTCTCGGCTGATCTCCACATGAAATTATCTCTCTTTCACTCCCACTCTGCTGAGCTGTAAAGGCTGTAAGCCTTCGGTGGCCGGAGCAGGAGAAGGGACTGAGGGAAAATCCTTTAATTGACCTGTAATTAGACTGTGAAACAGTGTGGTCCGGGCTGAACAACTGCTCCATACAGATGGAGAGAAGAGAGACTGTAATCTCTTTAATATGGGGGATGCCCCTCTCTAGAGTTTGACGTGAAAGGAGAAAGGCAGACGTTAGAGAAGGGAGACTGTATTATAGAGAAAGTGTCAACGCAAGGCTTTCTGTGGGTAACGTTCGGTGCCAAGACCAGCCCCTGTTGTTTTTGCATGGTGCTCCAGTCCAGCAATGAGCCAACTCAAGACAGGACAGAGTTCACTGCCTGGTCAGGAGGCTCCCGTCCCAAACTGTCATCATTCAAAAAAAATGAAATGAGTTAACTTCTCTTGTCACAAGCAAGGTTACAGTCGTGGGGGGGGGGGGGTGATCCGACTCTTTGAACGTCTGCATGCGCCGATCCTGTCCTGACTGAAAGCCGATCTCTTAATGCAACAAGCAGAAGAGTGGGCCGTCGCCATGTCACTTGACTCGTCTCTAAATCTGTATTGTAACACGCTATAAAAACGTAAGGGCTGCAGGAGGCGGACGCAGAAAGTGGAATGTCGTCGGCAAAACGCGCCCCGTCAGTGGCAAAGCCATGAATCAGGGCTGGCTCTGGAGGGCTCATCTAGGAACCAGATGCTTGAGGAGAGCAGAACCAAGGAGTCGAGCCCGGAGCCTGAACAGGTTCAACCCGGGGTCACCAGAGGGGCCAGACTAAACAAAGTAGCAGAGCGGGGAAAACCAACGCCAGGTGAAGAAGTGCTGTGTAGTTTCTTGTACAGTTTTATTGACAGACATCGACACAGCTTTTATAAAAGGGCGAGATGTCAACAACTTTGTGCATGCAGGGGATTGTAAAATTGGTTAACGACCAAAATCTGGAGATTTAATTTGCTAAGTGGATTTATCTTAGCTCACGGCACACTACTGGATTCAACAGGTTTAATGTTGGAAAACAGCAGTGTGATCAAACACAGAGGACGATGAATTTGAGAGGGTTTTGAGAAAAAGGAATCCATACAAAAAGGAACAAAATCATAACATCACTGATCTTACTTTACCTGGACACGATTGAGACTATTTCACATACCAGCGCAGAGTAATGACAAGTCTTTTATACTGTAAAAACTGTGCAAGACACTGAAGCTGGAAATTCAGAAAATATCTATGTAATTTGTGAGTTGTTTTGGGGGGGGTTGTAAATCATGATAAAATCACAGAGAGCCAGAGTTCCCAGGCTTCTAAAGCCAACCTTTTGCACTCAGATGGTCTGTACTGCAGCTAAGTAGCCTGGACAATCAATCTTAGTGGGTAATGTCGGCCTGATAATCTCGGGGTGACAGAGTGTTTATGTTAAATCACTGCCATAATCCCTCAGAGCCACAGGTGTGGACTGCCCGCCGCCGAGCGCCCGGGCGTGTGTGAACGCGCACATAAGCAGGCAGACCGACACGTTGAACAGAATCAACTGTAATGTGTTCAATACCAAGGCATAGTCTGACTGTGGCACACAGCACATCCATAATCAGGGTCGACACCTTGGAAAGAGCCCCCCCCCTCCATCTGTCTCTCCGTCTCCACGACTTCTATCACACGCAGACGAATCTGGGAGGTCCGACTCATGTCAGTCAGTCCCGCGAAGGTAAGTACCATGAAGGAACAGCGCTGATCCCAAACGAACCAGACGGCCGACGACACCCATCAGAACACACACACAACACTCCAACTCCCTCCGCTAAATACGGCTTTCCAGCTGGTCCTGAGAGCACACACCTGTCCCAGTGACACGTAGTACAGCAGGAACTGCAAACAAACATTGAATTCCTTAATGCCACCGCAAGAGTGAAATGTGTCATTGCAAGCACAATCAAAACACCATCTCTGAAAACGTACATCAAGTTTCTTTTATCTATAACCAGGATATCATCCAACCATTTCACGCAGAGGAATTACCAGACGTGTGGGGGGGGTCAGAACCGGCCTGATGGAAACAGGAAGTATTCATAAAAGTCGACAGACAGTTTGTTCCTTCAAGCATGGTGGGATCTTTTTGTTTGTAAAAATGAATTAAGCAAGAAATGGCGGAGGAAACCATAAATTTGAAGTAAACTTGGAACTCCCACTACGACTCGGGAAAGCTTGCAATTTATTAGGCTACAGAAGACATGGTGATGAGCTTGAAGCTCCTTTCCAATAAACATAGAGTGTCTTATTCTGGTGACATCTGCAATGCTTGGTTGCCATTTGACAAAAACAAAAAAAAACTCACTAACCATTAATAATCTCATCATGTTGGCTAGCCTAACTGCACCGTATCTGCGAGCTGTTGGCTAAAACACATGTACCAAGACCAAAATGGGCACATTATCCATATAACGCAACAGTTTGTGTGAGTTGAAAATACGTCTGTAAATTTCACCTGTATTTTTTATGTGGTACATTTAAATGGCAAAAGTGGTTTTTATGTGCACTATGTCATTACGCAAAGCCTTTGATGTGCAAAAAGCCCGTTTGATGGGAACATCTCTGGCGGGAAAACAGGCATATTGTTTTGATGCAGATTTTAGAATTCGTATTGAAAATCTGTCGCCAATAGGATGGAAATCTAGCTATTGTCAGTGGGCGACGGGAAGAAGTCTGCTAAAATATCTAATACACAAAAACGAGAAGACTTGGCAACTTAAAGCATTCAGCAGTAAACTTAATCCAAATCTAACCCCTGGTAGCCCATGTGCAGGGAGGACATTGAGAAAATCCCCCATTTCATCTGTTAAAAAAAAAACTAAAAACTAAAAAACTAAAAAAGACTTAAAACAGACTGCCTATTTTTACCATGCGAGGGAGGAAGTGTGTGGTTTTCCTATTACCACATCCTCTTATTTGAGCCGTGGACAGCTAACAGGGGCCTAAGTGTGTGAACAGTAACGGTGCTGTCAGACAATGCGTCCCAAATGGCATTCTAATTCTCCATATAGAGCACAACTTTTGACCGGAGCTCTATGGGGCCATGGTCACAAGTGGTGCACTACATAGGAAATTTGGGAGACAGACTGTGTCTTGAGTGACAGGAGGATCTGCAGGAATGGGGCCCTTGGGGCCCTGCTGGGAGGGAAAGAGACGGTCGGAATCCTCACTGGGCGCTCATCTGTCCCACATCACGACTTCCTCCACTTCCTCTTTTCCCACCGATCACTCTGTCAGGAGCACCAGGGACGTGTCTCTACACTCCTCAGAGGCTTCCATTCCTTGTAACCTTTTCTTGATGATCACCGATAGGTGACAGGTTGCATAAACATGTCCCCCAACGGCCTGAAACAGCTTCCATTGCCTTCTACTTCTTTCACACACATTAGTGCTTTCATTTGTTGCTTTTAGTAGTCTTGGAGGAGGCAAGGAGAGGAGGGTAGATGGGTATTGAGACAAGGCCTGGGAAAGGCAGGTCCAACAGCCTACCCAGTCTCTTTCTGGCTGAGTCTCTGACAGGGTGGACAGTCTCCAAAAATGTCCCCTGCCCCTTTATCCTCCACACTCAGGCAGAGCAAGGAGAGATTTACAACCACCCGGGGACTGCTGCTGCGGGGCCTGTGAAACAGATGCAGGGGAATAGGGGGATGGGGTAAGGGCGCGGGGTCACCAAAACACCAGGGACGTGTCGGAGGGAGCGTGGACAGCCCGCCCTGGCTCCCAGTCTCAGCGAGGAAGGAGGGGACAGGGGGAGGAAAAGGAGAGAGGGATGAGGGAGGAGGTTAGGAGGTCGTGAGTGGGACTGGGAGCGGCTGGCTGGCCGGGTGTACGGAGGGCCTCTGATCCAGCTGTTGGGAAGACGGAAGTTGTTTCCTCCACTGGCTGTCAGGGAGGGGTATAAACAGTCCTCTGTCAGAGAGGAGGGGGGCAGACCCACATGTGCTTTTAACATCAGACATGCTCCCTGTTCCTTCTATGTAAAAAAAAAAAAAAATAAATAAAAAAAAAAAATATATATATATATATATATATATATATATATATATATATATATATACATAAAAAAATATGTGTACACATGCGTTGCGTGTGAGCTTGTGCGTGCCGTGTGCGTGCAAGAGCCCATCCATGGTCGGGAGTTTGGTGTGTGTGAGAGAGCTAAGACAGGAAGAGAGCTGGCTGCAGATGAAAGGAAAGACAGAGCAGTATGTTTTAAAGCGGCGTTATGACAACTCTAAATGTAGTGTTTGTCTACTCCCAGCCCCGGAGAAAATGGACAAGTTGGCCCAGAGTCAATCTTTGATGTTTCCTCTTTACGAGAAAACTTCTAAACTAGCACTACAATTAATGCCAGAGTCTGAATACCAGACGGCACCCTATCCCCTATGTAGTGCACTACCTTCGAACAGGGCCCATAGGCCTTCCCATTTGGGGTACAGTCAGAGGATATACACTCAGGAAAAAGAAATAAAAAAATACAGCCTCTAACGTCCATTTATGATAAAAGCATTTCTTTCACCATCTATTTGTCTATGTGAAGACATGAGGGGAAAGCCGACAAAATGTTCTTTTAAACCACCAAATTGATGTACAGATCCAGAGGAGAGTAAAAGCTTAACCTAAAGGGGCAGCCAATTCATTTGCCAACGCATTCAAACACAACGGGGCCCTTGAGAGAGCAAGAGCAGCATCAAATGGCCCCTGAGTGATTAAAGGGACAATTCGAGATCTGAAAAATAAGACAGTGGTCATCCCGCCACTTGTTCTGGTAAAACGGCTGAGGGACTGTGGATTGGCAAAAAGAGCTACAAAATCAAACGTATAGCCCCAAGCATCCTCCCATGTAAAACGCAACAGTGTGATGAAATGTTGCTCCTCAGGAATCCAGAACCCCAGTACAGGCAACAGTACATAAAACTCATGGACATGCTACGTCGCTCCATACACACGCAACAGACAAGTGCCATCTTGTCCTACGGCAGATGCTTAGGCTTCCTCTAAGAGGAGAGAGCAAACAGATAGTGTGTGTGTGTGTGTGTGCGGGGGGCAGGGGCAGGGCATTTCTGCTGTGACCTGCCGCCCAGAGCAAACACAGTAAAACCTTGCGCGCACACACACACCTAATACTCCTATAGGTCTTCCACTACCACAGGAGGAAACAGAGGAGCACTTCTCACTGAGCCTCGCTAATCACTCCAGAGGAAGAGCAGCTCAAAGGAGAGGAGGGAAGGGAGGGGGGAGAGATAAAAGGGATAGAGGGAGAAGATGTGAGATGGAGGAGTGTGTGAGGGCATTCCACGGAGCAGGTCCAGACAACCTAGAGTGCTATTGTACACACACACACACACACACACACAATACCAGTACTAAGCTCGCGGGGAGAGCTCGAAAAGTCCAAGGGGTGAAGGTGAAGAGAAGTGCGTATGGTGTGTGTGTGTGTGTGTGTGTGTGTGCACGCACGCTGGCATGTGTCTGTGTACAGGAGCACTCCGCCTGCCTGTGTGCTGTGAGACACGCGCTCTCCATCAATGTGACAAGCTGCATAAACACCCGCAACTTCCCTTTCAGGGCCACAACTTCATGGCATCTGAAAAGCAAAGGCTTATGGTTTCAGAGAGGAGGGAGACCAGAGCGGGCGGCGTTCACACGGCACATGTTCTCCCATCATGAGGAGTCAAAGGGGTGTCAGTCTGTCACAAGGCAAAAACCATAAAGGCGAGAGAGAGAGATGGGGAAGAGGGAAAGAGATAGCGAGAAGGAGAAGAAAAAAAAGAGAGATGGAAAACAGAGCAAGGGTTAAAAGAGGCACGTAGACAGAGGGAGAGTGTGTATTCTTGGGTTGTTGTAATTGAGTTGTGTATTATTGGAATTAAGGCAGCAGCCCACATCCAGTCAGTCGTCTCCTGACGGGCCTGCAGTTCCATATTAGCACTGGGCTCCTTTCCAGGGAGAGAGGAGGCGGCATCCTGCCATGCAGCTGCTCTGGCCTGTGGTGCGCTCCTCTTCTCTCCCCCTCACCCACACAAACGCACGCCCCCCCCGTACATATACACACACACACGTCGCTTCACCTCCACACACCCTGCACCACTGTTAGTACTCCTACGATTCGCCTCCTCCACACACACCTCCCCCCGTGTGAAACATGAGTGGCACTGGGCTCTACCTGTCTGCTGCGAGTAGGGGCAAATCGCTCTTAACACCAGACTGCCCCAGGGAGCAAATTTCTGCCTTTGTTAAGAGAAGTGTGCTCCCCCCGGCCCCCCCTCAAAGCATGCTGCCAGGTGAGGCTCAGGCCGCTTTTGAGCAAGAGCATTGAAATAAAGTTTCCCTGCTCTCCATGAGATGACCCCTGGCCTGGCCTAATATCTTTATGAGGGGACATCCTCTCCAGCCTTCAGATGACGAGTGTGTAACAACACAGTGTTCAGTTTCTCTCACACACACACACAGCTAAACTGGTGGGATCTCCTCCTGTCGAGTCTTGCAGGGGGAGGGGACAGACAGCACACAGGTGTGCGAGAGGAGAGGCCCACGTCGGAGTTCAGCCAAACATCACAAGACAGCCACTTGTATCATGTCTAATATCACCATTAAATACATTAGCTTGATATTTTCTATTTACCAGGAAAAATGTATTGGATCTCGTTATATCATACGTGGTTAAAGACGACCCTCAGGTGACTGTTGGATGATCGAGAGCCTCAAATTCATTTTGCCCGGGGCCTGCATTTGTCTTCGCGGGCCTGTAGTTTGGAACTAGATGGAGGGTAGAGTGGTATCCAGATGTTCACACCTTCATACCGTTCCTGTACCATATACGGTATACGGTATTACCGGCAGTGCACACAAGCGGCGCCATTTCTTTCCAAATGTAAAAATAAATAAATCATAATACACATTTTTAAGAAGCTGTAACCAAGAAACTTGATCTTGCAATCTAGCCACTAAGCTAGCAAGTTAGCGAGCCAACTGAATAGCTGGAGCCCTGAGCTGGTGATCATTTATTTGGCACATCTCAGATAGGGCTCCCGAGTGGCGCAGTGGTCTAAGGCACTGCATCTCAGTGCTAGAGGCGTCACTACAGACACCCTGGTTCGAATCCAGGCTGCATTGCAACCGGCCGTGAGTGGGATTCCCGATGGGCTGCGCATAATTTGGCTCAGTGTCGTCCGGGTTTGGCCGTCATGGTAAATAGGTATTTGTTCTTAACTTACTTGCCTAGTTAAATAAAGGTTAAATAAAAAAAGATGCTTTAGGGTGCCTCAAAATATATATGTTTATAAAAAGGTATTGAAAAATCATACCGTCGCTATTTAAAAATACCCCAGTAGACACAGTATACCGCCCAAGCCTAATTGAGGGGAGAAAAATAGCCTAACTTTATAGAGAACGCCAAACTTCCAAGTTGGACTTCGGCACTTAGTCTTGTGCCTGTGCGCTGAGCCCTATCTCAGAGCCCAGTAGAGTCTATCTGGTCATTTAGAGTGATGGGCTCCACTGCCCTTCGGAGACCTCCAGGGCAACGTCCCAAACGGCACCCGATTCCCTATATGTGGCACTACTTTTGACCAGGGCCCACAGGAAATAGAGTGCCAGATGGGACACAGCCCCCTCTGGCACACATCTAGGTCTACATTAGAGACAGACAACCAACTCCACACTGTCAGACGGCTAACCAGCACGATCCTCAACTCGTTCTTACATCTAGACTGACAACCTTACATGAATGGATTGAACCCATTTGACCTAACATAGCTCGGGTCTTTAAAAAATAAAAACGTAAGGTTGGAGCGCAGAAGAGTCGGGAAAGTTCCAATGAACGTTTGAGTTCAGGAGCACCATGGCTCAACGGGTAGTGTGGTCGATACTCGCTTGATAGTGTATCTTACATCCCTTCAGAACCCCTATCCTCCTCCTGCACAGCTTTTAATAAAGTGAAAGTACTCTGAAAATCAGCCTCGACTTCTGAAGCGTCACTCCTCCTCGGTTCCTCCGAGTGACAAGAGGACGTCGGAGGAGGACAAGCCCAGACAGGGATACTCTCTGCGGGTTGTCTGGCTTGCAGATAACCTCCCTTCCGTCTCCGCCAATATGGTGTGTGACCATTGTGTTCCCAGCCCCACCACCCTCCCTCCTCAAACACTCTGGGAAGGAGTAGGACGTCTGCATCCCAAATGGCAGCCTATTCCCTACGTAGGTCTAGGAACTCCTCTGTGAGAGAAGCAGGGGACGAAGAGAGGAGCGTCTTCTCGTTTATTCTATTCCTGTTTCCCTTCTGGTGGTTTGGTGAGAGAACATGACCCCCATAGGAGGAAGTGAAGGCAGCCCCTTTTAAACTCAACCTAACAACTGGTGTGTGTGTGTGTGTGTGTGTGTGTGTGTGTGTGTGTGTGTGTGTGTGTGTGTGTGTGTGTGTGTGTGTGTGTGTGTGTGTGTGTGTGTGTGTGTGTGTGTGTGTGTGTGTGTGTGTGTGTGTGTGTGTGTGCGTCCGTGAGTGAGGGTGTCAGAGAGAGAGAGTGTACATGTGTCAGTGCTTCCCCAAAGATTGTTTTCAGCAGCAGTGGCAAACGTAGTGGGTGGGGGGTTGTGGTCACTTCTGCTGACTTATACTTTGTATAACTTGTCACTTATCTTAAAGGCATAGTGCTGGATTCATTTATTTTTTTTAACAGTCAAATGAATTACCAGATACCATTTGAATGTCTTTTTATGCAGTTTGAAGGGAGTTGAAGGCAGTTTCATGAGCTAATGCTAGCTATGGGCAATGAAAGGAACTCTATGGAAACAGCTAGCGTTCTAGTTGTTCACATAGACTTCCAGTTATTGTGTTAATGCTAGTTTGCAGCTAGATATCCCTTTAAAAAGCAGAAATATAATTAAAAAATAAAATCAAATAAAAAACATTTTGTAGTGGCGACAACGATTTAACAGCCACAGGGCTATCGGTGAAACACGGTGTGTTTGTGAGAGTGTTGTGTGTGTGTGTGTGTGTGTGTTGAAGAAGGGTCAAACAGTCGACAGAGAGGCGTGTATGTGTGTTCAAGGCAACACCTGAATGCCAGTCTAGCCGGCAAACACAGATAGGAGGAGCCAGACACAGAAACAACCATATCATAGCTGCAAGTGGGAAGCGCCGTCAAATGCACACACCTTTAACAAACTAAACTGAGGAAGAACTAACAATAGGCTAGCGCGTGTGTTTGTGTGTGTGCCCTCATTTTTTCAACTGTGTGTGTGTCATGGTAAATGGTGTGTGTATGTGTGAGCACACGTGTGTGTTGGAAACAGAGAGGACAAGGCATTGGCAGGCTGGAAGCACGCCTCTCTCATGCTGCTCCACTAATGCACTTAGCAGGGCTTCACTGAATAAGCAGGCTACTGTAGTGTGGACGCCTCAGTCTGTCACTGCACAATAGCCTGTTATTATGGGACGCTCTCTCTGCCTACCAACAAAGAATTATCAACACGGAGCCAGTTAGCAACGATCCAAACACACACACATATATAGGCTACTGTAAACACCCACACATTTTAATACAAGTTAGCAACAACCCCAACACACACTCAACAGGCCTGGACTTGTCTTTATTGGTATAGTCCTCTGTATGACTAACGGTCAGTTTCTGGGGGGGGGGTTCAGAGCGCGTGTGTGTGTGTGTGTCACGGCCAACAGCTTATGAATTCTCTCCCAGGGTCTCCCGTTACCACGGTAGCAGGCACAAACAGACAGGAACAAGGCCTAGTGACTCATTGCAGTCCCACTGGCATACCGGAAAGAGACACACGACTGTGACTATGCCTGCTCCTCAAGGGTAGGTATCGTATTGACCAGGAGTCGAGACAGAAATTACATGGGAATACACATACGGTGCTAACAGACAGGTAATTGTGTTGACCACGAAATACACACACACACACACACACACACACACACACACACACACACACACACACACACACACACACACACACACACACACACACACACACACACACACACACACACACACACACACACACACACACACACACACACACACACACCTCTGAATATGTATGAAATCACAAACGGATACAAAATGGAGAGCTAAGCTATATCACACACCAACGCGCACACACCCACCCAAGGTGTTTTTTAATTCACACACGCCGCAACCTTTTATCTTTTCCCTTTCACTCCTAGGTCTGCATCCCAAATGGCACCATATTGCCAATCAGGGTTGCCTAGGCTACTTTGAAACAATGTAAGACTCATAAAATGAAGTAAAATGTTCAGGTTTCAAACAATTAAGTAATAAAAACTGAAATTCCTTATTTACATAAGTATTCAGACCCTTTGATATGAGACTCAAAATTGAGCTCAGGTGCTTTTTGTTTCCGTTGAGCATCCTTGAGATGTTTCTACAACTTGGAGTCCACCTGAGGTAAATTAAATTGATTGGACATGATTTGGAAAGGCACACACCTGTCTATATAAGGTCCCACAGTTGAAAGTACATGTCAGGGCAAAAACCAAGCCATGAGGCCGAAGGAATTGTCCGTAGAGCTTCGAGACAGGATTGTGTCAAGGCACCGAACTGGGGAAGGGCACCAAAAAAATGTCCGCAGCATTGGAGGTCCCCAAAAACACAGTGGCCTCCATCATTCTTAAATGGAAGAAGTTTGGAACCACCAAGACTCTTCCTAGAGATGGCCGCCCGGCAAAGCTGAGCAATCGGGAGAGAAGGCCCTTGGTCTGGGAGGTGACCAAGAACTTGATGGTCACTCTTACAGAGCTCCGGAGTTCCTCTGTGGAGATGGGAGAACCTTCCAGAATGACAACAATCTCTGCAGCACTCCACCAAAATCAGGCCTTTACGGTAGAGTGGCCAGACGGAAGCCACTCCATGATAAAATGCACATGACAGCCTGCTTGGAGTTTGCCAAAAGGCACCTAAGGACTCCTAGAACATGAGAAACAAGATTCTCTGGTCTGATGAAACCAAGATTGAACTCTTTAGCCTGAATGCCAAGCGTCACATCAGTAGGAAACCTGGCACCATCCCTACGGTGAAGCACGGTGGTGGCAGCATCACACTGTGGTGATGTTTTTCAGTGGCAGGGACTGGGAGACTAGTCAGGATCGAGGGAAAGAGGAACGAAGCAAAGTACAGAGAATCGTTGATGAAAAGCTGCTCCAGAGTGCTCAGGACCTCAGACTGGAGCGAAGGTTCACCTTCCAACAGGACAACGACCCTAAGCACACAACCAAGACAACGCAGGAGTGGCTTCCGGACAAGCCTCAATGTCTTTGAGTTGCCCAACCAGAGCCCGGACTTGAAACCGATCGAACATCTCTGGAGACCTGAAAATTGCTGTGCAGCAATGCTCCCCATCCAACCTGACAGAGCTTGAGAGGATCTGCAGAGAACAATGGGAGAAACTCCCCAAATACAAGTGTTCCAAGCTTGTAGCATCATACCCAAGAAGACTCGAGGCTGTAATCGCTTCCAAAAGGTGCTTCAACAAAGTTCTGAGCAAAGGGTCTGAATAGTTATGTAAATATGATTACTTTTTTTTTAGTAATGATCTAAAATTTCTAAAAACGTGTTTTTGCTTTGTCATTATGGGGTATTGCGTGTAGATTGGTGATATATATATATATATATATATATATATATATTTTATATTTTTTAAGCAATTTTAGAATAAAGCTGTATAACGTAACAAAATGTGAAAAAGTCTAGGGGTCTGAATACTTTCCAAAGGCACTGTATGTACACGGTATTAGTCAAAAATGTGGACACCCTACTCATTCAAGGGATTTTCTGAATTTCTTTACTATTTTCTACATTGTAAAATGAGTGTAGACATCAAAACTATGAAACATATGGAATCATGTAGTAACCAAATAAAAGTGTTAAACAAATCTAAATATATTTAATATTTGAGATTTTACAAAGTAGCCACCCTTTGCCTTGATAGCGTTGCACATTCTTGGCATGGTCTCAACCAGCTTCAAGAGATAGTCACCTGGAATGCATTTCAATTAACAGGTGTGCCTTGTTAAAAGTTCATTTGTGGAATTCAAGGCACACTTAACCAGAATCTGCAGCGATACACCATTCATCTGGTTTGCGCTTAGTGGGACTATCATTTATTTTTCAACAGGACAATGACCCAAAACACACCTCCAGGCTATGTAAGGGCTATTTGACCAAGAAGGAGAGTGATGGAGTGCTGTATCAGATGACCTGGCCTCCACAATCCCCCGACCTCAACCCAATTGAGATGGTTTGGGATGAGTTGGACTGTAGAGTGAAGGAGTGCTCAGCATCCGTGGGAACTCCTACAAGACTGTTGGAAAAGCATTCTTCTTGAAGCTGGTTGAGAGAACACCAAGAGTGTGCAAAGCTGTCATCAAGGCAAACGGTGGCTACTTTGAAGAACCTCAAAAAATATATAAAAAAAATAAATTATATATATATATATATATATATATATATATATATATATATATATATATATATATATATATATATATATATATATATAAAATAAAGTTATTCTAGTGTAGAAAATAGTAAAAATAAAGAAAAACCCTTGAATGAGTAGGCGTGTCCAAACTTTGCATATTCAGATGGGTCATATAGTGCACTACCATAGAAAAATTATACTATGACCATGTTGAAAGTTATAGAAGCACACGCACTTAGTGGCAGGCGCTGTCACTTTGCTTCCTCTGTTATCAGTGTGTGTGTGTGTGTGTGTGTGTGTGTGTGTGTGTGTGTGTGTGTGTGTGTGTGTGTGTGTGTGTGTGTGTGTGTGTGTGTGTGTGTGTGTGTGTGTGTGTGTGTGTGTGTGTGTGTGCGCAAGTCTGGGCTTGTCGACACTCCACTCAGCCGCTCCACATATTGCTGTATTTAATCAGCAGAGCTTTTTACCAGAGAGCAGGGCTGGGCTAGTCGACATGACAGGCGGCGGCCAGCACACTGTTACCTAAATACTGCTGCCAGACACTCTCTTTCCCGCTCTTTTGCTTACCACCTCCTCTCCCGAGAGCAGCAATTAAAGTCCCAAGGAGAGATGAAAGAGAGAGCGGGAGAGTATGTGTGTGAGTGTGTGTCCATACGCGCATTCACGTATCTTGAAATAGAGAGCGTGTGTGTTTGCTAAGTTCCTAAAATGTAAGGTCATGTAAAAATGTGTGTGTCCAGAATGCACATGCGTGTGGTGGGGGGGTTATACAGTAAATGAAGCTACGCAGTGGTCAGAGCGTTGTCTAAGACGTCAGTGCCACGAAGCAGACATCCCACTGTTAGCGGTCAATCCGTAGCAGTAACATACAGGGGATGGTCAAGCTCTTCCAATGTGCTGACATACGGTGAATGAGAAGACTTCACCTTTCCTTTACCACCACTGCCATCTAGTGGCGTCTGGTACGTTGCAAAACCACACGGCCGTCAAATCGGCAAAAGAGAAACGCACAGCCAAATCCATCATATTCAAAACAATATTTGTTCTTCCACTAGGTACCATAATATAAGTGATCTATTCGTTAGTAAGGCATAAACAGGAGGGATCACAAATGTGACTGTACCATTCTGGTTAAACCGAAGTGTGTGTGTGTGTGTTTTTGTGTGTGTGTGTGTGTTTTTGTGTGTGTGTGTGTGTGTGTGTGTGTAGCTGGTGTGTGTGAGGTGACTCACTGAGGTCCTCTGCCAGCTGTACTCTGCGTCCGGTGATGAGGTGAATCTTCCTCTCGTTGTCCTCACCAAAGTCCTCCAGCACCTCTTTCACGTTCTTCTCCAGGCGCCGCACTGAATATGTGAACACACACACACCACAAAATGTCAGACATCAAAGACACAGCAAACATAGACCTACACAGAGTCTACAAAACATTGCTCTCTCCATGACACAGACTGACCAGGTGAATCAAGGTTAAAGCTATGATCCCTTATTGATGTCACTTGTTATATCCACTTTAATCAGTGTAGATGAAGGGGAGGGACAGGTTAAAATAAGGATTTTTAAGCCTTGATACAATTGAGATGGATTGTGTGTGTGTGTGTGTGTGTGTGTGTGTGTGTGTGTGTGTGTGTGTGTGTGTGTGTGTGTGTGTGTGTGTGTGTGTGTGTGTGTGTGTGTGTGTGTGTGTGTGTGTGTGTGTGTGTGTGTGTGTGTGTGTGTGTGTGTGTGTGTGTGTGTGTGTGTGTCATTCAGAGGGTGAATGGGCAAGACAAAAAAAAAAAGACTTAAGTGCCTTTGAACAGGGTATGGTAGTAGGTGCCAGGAGCACCGGTTTGCGTTAAGAACGGCAAGGCTGCTGGGTTTTTGACACTTTCACACAGTTGCCCGTGTGTATCAAGAATCATCCACCACCCAAAGGACATCGAGCCAACTTGACATATATATATGCCTAGAAATATGGAGCAAGTGCTCTTTGGACAAGACAGTTGAGCTTTGATTAATTCAAATCTATATATTGTTTTTATGAGCGTTGATGTCCACTTGTTCCAATGTCTTTTTGGTCTCGTCTCCTTCGTTCCCGTCTGTGCTGGGTGCACCTTCCCATTTACACCAGATATCTATGTAATGACGAGATGCTCATGTCTCCGCCGTAACAATGGGAGTCGTCGTTCCAACGGCGGGAAGGCAAGCGACAAGCTGAGGTCCAGAATAAGTCCATACAAACACCCTGGGCTTATTTTGGACAGAGTGAAACCTCTCGCGTCACCTCTTCCTCTCTGTTCTCACACACACACACACACCCTGCCCCTCACATCAACAAAGATGAGAGATCACTTACTCTCCGACAAGCGGTTTCAACTCGCTATTTTTGCATTTGCAGTTTAGTCCAACAGAATAGATCATATGGACGCTGAAACACAGTGAGACATTATTTTAACGCAATAAAGGAGAAGTTAACCTTTCTAACAACACCCATTTTATGTCTCAACTCCTCAAATTACGTGCTGAGCCAGACACTACTAATAAAGGGAGAATCAATGAATATTGATTCTGGAAAAGCCTTCGTTTGCCACGCAGGGCATTGCGGTATCACTTAGTGCTAGCTGCATTTTAGCCTAAGACTGTTACACCAGCTGTCTATTGCACATTTATAAAAACAGACTAATCATAAAGAACAATTATATCAGAAATTGGCAAGTCATTTAACATCCTGCGAAATAAGGTAGGCCACTTGATTTCAACATCTGAACAAAGTAGACCGGCTAGCATGCTGTTCAAACAGTCGGAGATGGACAGTATGTGTTCAAAACAATTCAACTGTTCTGCCTTGTTAGCTACAAAAATAGATTCAAGTTGGCTTAACTTCAAATATAGAAAAAGATTAGCTGGCTACTCACTAGCACGTGGGCTTGTGCTCGAGAGATTGTTCGGACCTGTGTTAACTTGCAACAAGAAGTTATTCATTATTAGTGAATGTATAATGCATGGTTCTGGTTAAATCTGTACCATAAAGGGCATTTTCATAGACTTGAAAGCCATTATATTATTACATTATTAGTGGGTCTTATGGTTGGTAAAGCATACAGTACACAGAAAGTATTCAGACCCCCTTTGACTCAATCTACACACAATATACCAGAATGACAAGGCAAAAACTGGTTTAGACATGTTTGCAAATGTATAAAAAAGAAAAACAGAAAAACATTATCTACATACGTTTTCAGACCCTTTGCTATGACTCGAAATTGAGCTCAGGTGCATCCGGTTTCCACTGATCATCCTTCAGATGTTTCTACAACTTGACTGGAGTCCACCTGTGGTACAATCAATTGATTGGACATGATTTGGAAAGGCACGCACCTGTCTATACAAAGTCCCACAGTTAACAGTGCATGTTAGAGCAAAAACCAAGCCATAAGGTCGAGAGGAATTGTCAGATGATTGAAACAAATGTATTAGGAAGGGTACCAAAATATTTCTGCCGCATTCAAGGTCCCCAAAAACACAGTGGCCTCCATCATTCTTAAATGGAAGACGTTTGGAACCACCAAGACTCTTCCTAGAGCTGGCCACCTGGCCAAACTGGGCAATCGGAGGAGAAGGACCATGGTCAGGCCACTCCCACTTGGTGTTGGCCAAAAGACACCTAAAGGACTCTCAGACCATGAGAAACAAGATTATATGGTCTGATGAAACCAAGATTGAACTCTTTGGCCTGAATGCCATCGCCACGTCTGGAGGAAACATTGTAGCGTCAAACCCAAGACCATAATCGCTGCCAAAGGTGCCTCAAAAAAGTACTGAGTAAAGGGTCTGAATACTTACATAAATGTGATAGTTTATTTGTAATCATTTGCCCAAACAATACAAACCTGTTTTTGCTTTGTCATTATGGGGTATTGTGTATAGATTGATCGGGGGGGGGACAATTTAATCAATTTTAGTATAAGGCTATAACCTAACAAAATGTGGAAAGAGTCAAGGGGTCTGAATACTTTCCGAATGCACTGTATATTTATCCTAAAGTATAATTTCACAAGCTCTGAATTCAATAGATTATTGCTGTCTGTTTGAAGTGCAGTGGATTTGACCTTTAATTGTACAATCAACGTATTTCAAGATTTTTTAAAATTTTAAATGTGATATACTGTGAAGTCCATAAAAGTTTTAGACATGACTTTTAGGCCATATCGCCCAGCCCTAGCTTACAGCACATCTGGTTCCAGCATATAGCTCAGCTAATGGCAGTAGCTGCATCCCAAATGGCACCGTATTCACTATGGGCTCTGGTAAACAACTGTGCACTAGGTCAAAAGTAGGGCACTATGTAGGGAATAGGGTGCCATTTGAGACATGGGCTATAATTCTTCTGTGTCTGCTACCTAGCTCCCCAGTACACTGTAGCTCACTCAGACAGGGTCAGGCTGAGGGCAGACATTCTCCGCTCAAACTCTATGACTCAACGGACTGTTCACCGTCCCTCTCATTTGAACCAGTTCAGAGTTATAAAGCCTTCAGTTTCAGGCCGGTGGGGCCGGTATGCAGCTGCCTGCCTGAATGCTCTAGTGAGGGCTTGTGTGTTGGCAGACTGAGATGCTACATGACAATAATATTGACCATGGGTGGTTGGTTCTGCCCTGCTAAGCCCCAGTTCATTGTAGCTCAGTCTTGGATGACCCCAGCCAGTTCAGCCTAGCCCAACGTTAGCCAACTCATGATAATCAAGGTAGCCATGAAGCCTATATGCTGGCAAGGCAATCTCTGCAACGACGAACACAGGAAGTCTGTTCCACTGGTTTCCAGTTTGATTTCCACATTTTGTAACGGCTGAAATCCCAATTTCCAGCCCTATACCCCGGTCCCAGCCTACCCTCTGTGTTGGTTAGCTGCTGTCTGAGCGTGTTGGCTGTGATAAGCAGCATCCTCTGGATCCTCCAAAACAGCACTACGTCATTGCACTCCAGCTATGGAAGAAGATGAGATAGAGAAGTGGGTAGAAGTGACACGCATGGTTTTTACTGCAGGCAGGGGAAAGGGGGTAGTGTCGATCGATGGACAATGTACTACAGTCCAAAAGGTGCGTTCAACAAGGGAAATAGTTCTCAAACTTTTTCTAACATACAATGACACGTTCCGTTTATTTCGTGCTAACTGCAGCGTCAATGCATCAATGCTGCGTAATAAATTCTGCACTCAAACTGTTCTCATTATGTCATGCAATTTTTTACTGAACACGTGTGCAACAGCAGTTCAACATTCACCTTTTGCTTCCACTTCTGGCAAATCTACGCATACAATTTGATGCATACGTTGGATATATTCAACATATGCACCACACAGAACAGCCTCTGCAACGCTGCAAGGGAAACGGCAGATTCCATTGGAAATGAACGACCTTCTGATTTAGGCTATTATATCGAGTAAGAATGAATAATCCTTACAAAAATGAGCTATTTGTGCCTTCACCGTAACATTTTGGAACGTTCATTCAAATCAAATCCTTCAACTTAAAACTGTTACTATGGTAACATGTTCGCCGAAACGGAAGCCTTGTTGAATTCACCTCAATATGTCTCTGAAATCTTAGTTGAGAACAGCTACCTCTGGCAGCTTGCCTTGGAGCCGAGGTCACTTACCTCCGAGTCGACAAAGTGTCTCTGGTAGTAGTAGAAGCCTCGTCTACACAGGTTACAGTGCTGCAGGGCCTTCTGCAGGAAGTGACGCCTGTACAGTTGGTGCCACGTGTCCTTGATCTGGAACACAGGAAGTAGTAGAGGGCCAGAATGCGAGAGGGACAGGCTATGCTTCATGGTGTCTTGGGATGTGGGATAGGTTGTGTGTGTGCGCGCATCTAGATTCTATTTGATTTTAAATTAACCCTTATTTTACCAGGTAAGTTGACTCAGAACACATTCTCATTTACAGCAACGACCTGGGGAATAGTTACAGGGGATGACGAATGAGCCAATTGTAAACGGGGGGATGATTAGGTGGCCATGATGGTATGAAGGACAGATTGGGAATTGATATACTTGTGTCTTTGAGTACTCATCTCCTCTGTCAGCAGTGATCTGAAAACACAATACGACTTCCACCTGCCCAGTTCCTCAATAAATGCATATGTACTTATTGCAAAGTTATTACATGCATTCCTCCACTGGAGTTTCTAAGACTAAGAAAATGTGACCAGAGTTGGTCTCCCTCACCAGGGCAGGGTCCACCTCCACCCCTCGGCCCTCCAGGTTCTTGCGGACGGTGGTGACCTCGTCGTTGGCCAGGTAGGCCGTGTGGTCCTCGTGGAGTTTCAGCAGGCGCTCCAGCTCGTTTCGGGTCTCGTTGCGGGTGTGCTGCTCGGGCGAGCGGTTCTTCCAGCTCATCCAGCGCTGCTTCCAGTCAGGACCCACCATGTCATTTATCACAGAGTCCGCTAGGAGACACACAGAGGTTGTGAGATCGTAGTATTAGAGGTAGTGTAGAAGCAGACAGGTGCACAGAGGGAGGGAGGGAGATTAGGGTTGTCACGATACCAGTAGCACAACCCTCGGAAGTATCGTGGTAAGAAAAAAACACGAAGCGGATTTCATATCTTGAGGAAAACAGTCCCGGAGTTAGAAACAAACAGCATTATGTTGTCACCTAGAGTCACATTTGTTTTAATTGGCGAGCTACAGCAACAATTTTAATAGGACCATGAGAGTTTAGTCTAAATCCTGTTTCCTTTTTTCGCCACGGAAAATCTGGTGTCGTGGTACAGCAATTCTGGTATCATGACAACCCTAACAGAGAGAGACCGCTGCAGAGAGAGGGAAACATACACACAGCAGCAACACAGGCAGGGAAAGATCAAGGAAGAGGTTGATTGTAAAGGCAGTAAGCCACGGTGAAGGTGGGTGTGTGACCTACTGTCTTTGAGGCGTGCCTGCAGGGTCTCCTCCATGAACTGGATGGCCGCGTCCCACTGGGGCTTGTCTGTGATGGAGCGGTCCTCCAGAGCATTGTGCTGGATCACCCTCTGACAACCCACACAAACAGGAGAAAGGACATTACGCACAAGGGGAGACAGGAAACCTGGGCGTATAATGTTTGCCTGCTGTATGGGGTTGAATATGCGAAAGAGTAAAGAGTATTGCGATGTCAGTCTTTTTACTGTGTGTGTGTGTGTGTGTGTCCATGTTTAAGTACCAGGCTGTCCATGGCCCTCTCGTTCCACTTGTGCCTCTTGATGCTCTCATCCTTCACCGCCTCCTTGAGCTTGTCAAAGATGTCATCCTGGTCCTTCCCTTTATACTCGGCCATAAAGCGGGCGAACTCCTCCTGCAGCGTCTCCCAGGCGACCTGGAGGGGACGGACAGAGGAGAGGATCGGGCCTCGTATCAACACAGCACCATGGCCGGCTACAGAGACAATGCCACAGTATTTGCATACCATTAATGTCATACCAATCAGAACGGTCACAGACATAGTGATTGCGAGGAAGATGCGTATTTGGAACAAAAAGGACATTGACAACCACAGTAAAACCATCCATCGCCAATAATAATAATACATTTGTTTCCATCATCTGAAATGATCACAACAGAGAGTCCTGACGAGACACAAACAATTCCTTATGACATTTACAGTGCATTTGGAAAGTATTTCGACCCCTTGACTTTATCCACATTTTGTTACAGCCTTATTCCAAAATGGATTACAAGTCCCCCCCCTCATCAATCTACACACAATACCCTATAATGAGTAAGCAAAAACAGGTTTTTAAAAATGACCGCAAATGTATAAACATTTTTTTTATTTTTTTTACTTTACTCGGTACTTTGTTTGAAGCACCGTTGGCAGCGATTACAAACCTCGAGTGTTCTTGGATATGACTGTATTTGGGGAGTTCCTCCCAATCTTGTACTGATGTGCCATTCTTCTCTGCAGATCCTCAATCTCGGTCAGGTTGGATGGGGACAGCTATTTTCAGGTCTCTCCAGAGATGGTTGATCGGAATCAAGTCCGGGCAACCCAAGGACATTGAGTCTTGTCCCGAAGCCACTCCTGCTTTGTCTTGGTTATGCGTTTAGGGTCATTGTCCTGTTGGAAGGTGAATCTTCGCTCCAGTCTGAGGTCCTGAGCGCTCTGGAGCAGGTTTTCGTCAAGGATCTCTGTACTTTGCTTCGTTCTTCTTTCCCTCGATCCTGACTAGTCTCCCAGTTCCAGGAGGCTGAAAAACATCCCCACACCATGATGCTGCCACCACCACCATGCTTCACAGTAGGGAAGGTGCCAGGTTTCCTCCAGACGTGATGCTTAGCAATCAAGCCAAAGAGTTTTATTAGATCAGAGAATCTTGTTTCTCATGGCCTGAGAGTCCTTTAGGTGACTTTTGGCTAACTCCAAGCGGGCTGTCATGTGCATTTCACTGAGGAGTGGATTCCGTCTGGCCCCTCTACCATAAAGGGCTGAAAGGTGGAGTGCCGCAGAGATGATTGTCCTTCTGAAAGGTTCTCCCATCTCCACAGAGGAACTCAGGAACTCTGTCAGAGTGACCATCAGGTCCTTGGTCACCTCTCTGACCAAGGCCCTTCTCCCCGGTTGCTCAGTTGGCCGGGCGGCCAACTCTAGGAAGAGTGGTTCCAAACTTCTTCCATTTGAGAATGGTGGAGGCCACGGTGTTCTTGGGGATATTCAGTGCTGCAGAAATGCTTTGCTACCCTTCCCCAGATCTATCAACACAATCCTGTCTCAGAGCTCTACAGACAATTCCTTTGACCTCATGGCTTGGTTTTGCTCTGACATGCACTGTCAACTGTGGGACTTTATATAGACAGGTGTGTGCCTTTCCAAATCATGTCCAATCAATTGAATTTACCACAGGTGGACTCCAAGTTGTAGAAACATCTCAAGGATGACCAATGGAAACAGGATGCACCTGAGCTCAACTTCGTGTCTCATAGCAAAAAGTCTGAATACTTATGTAAATAAGTTGTTTCTTATTTTTAATACATTTGCAAAACATTCTAAAAAAACAGTTTTGCTTTGTCATTATGGGGTATTGTGCGTAGATTGATGAGGGAATATGTTTATTTAATCCATTTTAGAACAAGGCTGTAACGTAACAAAGTGTGTAAAAGGGGAAGAGGTCTGAATACTTTCCAAATGCACTGTAGCTCCACAGCCATGAAGAGATGTAAAGAGATGGAGGGAGCAGCAGTCTAACTCTACCTCTAATGCCTTGTGAGGCAGCTGCTTGTCCGTCCACTGTTTGAGCTTGATGTCCACGGTGGTGTTGAAGGTGCCAGAGTTCATGGTCTGGGCTGCCGGCAGGTAGATGTTCTCGATGACGTGTGTGGACACGCGCTCCCACAGCTTCTTCTGTAGGATGGCCTCCCTGCAGGGGCAAAGGGCAGACGGGGCGAAATACAACCTAGTGAGCGCTTTGTGGTTGGACACCGCTTTGGAGACAACACTATGCGGGTGCATCCCAAAATGACACCCTATTTCTTATACAATGCTCTACTTTTGGTCAAAAGTAGTGTACTAGATAGGGAACAGAATGCCCTTTGAGACAAATCCCCATGAAAGCTCAGCAGCTTGTTAACTAAAGCTGGGCTCTTTATCGGACCAGGACTGTATGACAATGGGACAAACCCCTACTCAATCCCCCTGGGCTGCTGGTGAAGACTCATTTATCACAAAACACACACACACACACACTCATATTTCATACATAACCCTTTGTTTTTGCTCCCAGCTCCACTCGTATCAATACAACACACTTCTCAGACGCTTCGATTGCATTGCTGGCTAACAGGGCCATCTTGGCTCCCCCACCAACCCCAGTCGCACCGTAGCCCATTCATCAGGCCATTGATCCAGTGCTACAGATGGGGCTCGGAGGGGCTCTTAGCCTCTCACCAACCACTGGACATCCATCTCATTTAGCCTACTGTTAACCTCTGGGTGGGGGGGAGGGGGCAACACACATACACACAAACAGGCGCACACACACTAGCCACCTGCACCATTCAGAGCTTCGACAGACAAAGTTGTCTAAGGGCCCCGGAATTTCTGAATTCATTTAAAGACCCTTTTTATGAAGCATATAAAGTTGTTGGCCATATTATTTTAATAACTTAAAAAACTAAATAATGTGCATAAATCTGTAGGTAATAAAACATCATTTGAAGGGCTACATTTTCACCACGGCAAACACTCACCAGTGTTTCGGTGTGACTTGACTCAAGCTAATAACTTCATCCAAGATTTCGTTCTTGGCTTTTTCGAAGAGTTCATTCTGGAGGATAAGATGAACAGAAAACTCATGATTAGCTGGTGGAATCTGGCACGGTTGACCATTCTCTCAAAATGTCAGGAAAAACCTAGACATGAAAACTGGACTGGTAAAGGACATTGTGGACAGAAGCAGACAGAGTACTAACTAGACTAGAGTTACCTATAATTAAGTAAAACAATATATAGGCCTAAAGAAATATAATAGTACACAAGACATACATACATTTTTTTATTTTTTTTTATTTCACCTTTATTTAACCAGGTAGGCAAGTTGAGAACAAGTTCTCATTTACAATTGCGACCTGGCCAAGATAAAGCAAAGCAGTTCGACAGATACAACGACACAGAGTTACACATGGAGTAAAACAAACATACAGTCAATAATACAGTATAAACAAGTCTATATACAATGTGAGCAAATGAGGTGAGAAGGGAGGTAAAGGCAAAAAAGGCCATGGTGGCAAAGTAAATACAATATAGCAAGTAAAACACTGGAATGGTAGTTTTGCAATGGAAGAATGTGCAAAGTAGACATAAAAATAATGGGGTGCAAAGGAGCAAAATAAATAAATAAATTAAATACAGTTGGGAAAGAGGTAGTTGCTTGGGCTAAATTATAGGTGGGCTATGTACAGGTGCAGTAATCTGTAAGATGCTCTGACAGTTGGTGCTTAAAGCTAGTGAGGGAGATAAGTGTTTCCAGTTTCAGAGATTTTTGCAGTTCGTTCCAGTCACTGGCAGCAGAGAACTGGAAGGAGAGACGGCCAAAGAAAGAATTGGTTTTGGGGGTGACCAGAGAGATATACCTGCTGGAGCGTGTGCTACAGGTGGGAGATGCTATGGTGACCAGCAAGCTGAGATAAGGGGGGACTTTACCTAGCAGGGTATTGTAGATGACATGGAGCCAGTGGGTTTGGCGACGAGTATGAAGCGAGGGCCAGCCAACGAGAGCGTACAGGTCGCAATGGTGGGTAGTATATGGGGCTTTGGTGACAAAACGGATTGCACTGTGATAGACTGCATCCAATTTGTTGAGTAGGGTATTGGAGGCTATTTTGTAAATGACATCGCCAAAGTCGAGGATTGGTAGGATGGTCAGTTTTACACGGGTATGTTTGGCAGCATGAGTGAAGGATGCTTTGTTGCGAAATAGGAAGCCAATTCTAGATTTAACTTTGGATTGGAGATGCATACATACATACATATATTTGTACAGTGTATTTGGAAAGTATTGAGACCCCTTGACTTTTTGTTACGTTACAGCCTTATTCTAAAATTGACTGGATTAAACAAAGTTCTCATCAATCTACACACAATACCCCATAATAACAAAGCATAAACATGTTCATTTTTTTAGCAAATTTATAAAAAATAGAATTTAAAAAAAAGCTACTCATTCAAGGGACTTTAAAATGTTTACTATTTTCTACATTGTAGAATAATAGTGAAGACATCAAAACTATGAAATAACACATAAGGAATCATGTAGTAAACCTAAATATATTTCATATTTCAGGGTCTTCAAAGTAGCCACACTTTGCCTTGACAGCTTCGCACTCTTGGCATTCTCTCAACCAGCTTAATGAGGTAGTCACCTGGAATGTATTTCAATTAACAGGTGTGTCTTGTCAAAAGTTAAGGAAAGAAAGAAATTCCACAAATTATTGCATTTGAGCCAATCAGTTGTGTTGTGACAAGGTTTGGTTAGTATACAGGAGATGCCATGAGGTTGAAGGAATTGTCCATAGAGCTCCGAGACAGGATTGTGACTAGGCACAGATCTGGGGAAGGGTAACAAAAAATGTCTGCAGCATTGAAAGTCCAAGAACACAGTGGCCTCCATTATTCTTAAATGGAAGAAGTTTGGAACCACCAAGACTCTTTCTAGAGCTGGCCAAACTGAGCAATTGTGGGAGAAGGGCCTTGGTCAGGGAGAACCCAATGGTCACTCTGAAAGAGCTCCAAAGTTCCTCTGTGGAGATGGGAGAAACTTCCAGAAGGACAACCATCTCTGCAGCACTCCATCAGTCAGGCATTTATGGTAGAGTGGCTAGACGTGCCTTTTAATGAGGAATAGCTTCCATGACAGCCCACTTGGAGTATGCCAAAAGGCATCAAAAGACGAGAAACATCAGACCAGGTCTGATGAAACCAAAATTGAACTCATTGGCCTGAATACCAAGCGTCACGTCTACAGGAAACCTTGCACTCCCCTTACGTTGAAGCATGGTGGAGGCAACATCACACTGTGGTGATGTTTTTCAGTGGAAGGGACTGGGAGACTAGTCAGGATCGAGAGAAAGATGAACGGAGCATAGTACAGAGAGATCCTTGATGAAAACCTTCTTCAGAGCACTCAGGACCTCAGACTAGGTTGAAGTTTCACTTTCCAACAGGACAACAACCCTAAGCACACACCCAAGACAACGCAGGAGTGGCTTCGGGGCAAGTCTCTGAATGTCTTTGAGTGACCCAGCCAGCCAGAGCCGGGACTTGAACCCGAAGATATGCAGAGAATGAGAGAACCTCCCCAAATACAGTTGTGCCAAACTTGTAGCGTCACACCCAAGAAGACTCGAGGCTGTAATGGCTGCCGGACGTGCTTCAACAAAGTACTGAGTAAAGGGCCTGAATACTTATGTAAATGTGATATTTCAGTTTTGTATTCTTAAATACATTTTATTTTTTTTATAGAAAACTGTTTTTGCTTTGTCATTTTGGGGTACTGTGTGTAGATTGGTGAGGGAAAAAGACAATTGAATCAATTTTAGAATAAGGCTGTAACGTACCAAAAGTCAGGGGGTCTGAATACTTTCCGAATGTGTGTGTGTGTGTGTGTGTGTGTGTGTGTGTGTGTGTGTGTGTGTGTGTGTGTGTGTGTGTGTGTGTGTGTGTGTGTGTGTGTGTGTGTGTGTGTGTGTGTGTGTGTGTGTGTGTGTGTGTGTGTGTGTGTGTGTGAGATATATATATATATATATAAAAAAAATCATTTTTTTATATGTGGGGATATATGTATATATCGATGGTCCTTACCCTGTCCAGCTCTCGCAGACGGGGGTAGTTGTTCTTCCACTCTGTCTCCAGGTTGAAGCGGGACGCTGATGGACGAGAGGACAGACAGTTCTTTGTCATAGTACAGGCTAACTCAAATAATATATACACCATGCTAGGGCTATCCCAGACTAAAAAAAAAATCTTGGTCGACTCGATTGGTCGAAATATTTGAGGTAAATCAACTACACGTAGGCTACTAAGCTTCTCTGATGCTTTAACCACTGCGATCAAAAACAAAGACAGACAAATCACAAGAGGGAGTCAGAGATCAATATAATTATATAAAAAATATATATATTCCGAACCAGCTCCCGCTGCTGCTGGCCTTCACAGATTCTACTGTTATACTCCTGAAGTTACCAGTAAGACAACACCGGCGGTCGACAACCTTTTCCATTTGAAGTGCCAAGCTATTGTACCATTTCTACTGATCTGCGTTGCGTGCTGATTTTCATATGCACACTTTGGTGGAACAGTTGAATTTAATTTAGAACAAAATGATATGTAAAAGAAAATGATACAATCTAAAAAGTAACTTCTATTGCAATTGCAAATACGTAAAAAGAGCCTACATAAAGCCAACAAATAAAAACATTGCAGCCCGCAGGTAGAAAACATCCTGATACACACAACCCATAAATCGCGTAGGCCATGCATGGCCCTTCTGCAAGTTACTTGAAACATTGTATCAACTATTAACTTGGTCAGGCCTAAGCTAGTGCTAGCCAACTTGCAACATTGTTGAAAATATTCTGGGCCCTCAGAGTTTCCTGAGTCAAGGGATAAGACGTAAATCAGGTAGATCATGTTATGTTTCCACCGGATCAGAGCATGACATTTTATACCCTGCTGAGTGGTTATCGAAAGGGAGAGAGCTGGGAAGATTGTTTACTTGCAATTTGAGGCGAAGAAAACATTTATTTGAGAAGCTATAGAGTGATGGTGAGTTAAGACCATCAGAAACGGTATCAAATCCCCGAATGGGCACATGTATAAGCCTACATTTGCGTGCAGGCCTGGTAGCCTAGGCCTACTTCTGTGTGTAATCAGGGGTGTGTCCTTACTCCAGATTCTCAGGAGCACTCCAAACCTTAAACAATGAATACAATTGCCAACTCGTAAAAGGAGTAATAATGTAATAAGACTGTAATAATAAATTGAACGCACTAAAATAAATTACCGGAACCAAACAAACATTGTAGGTTAGAAATGGTAATTAAATGTACAACTGGTGAGCCATACCCGTGGCCTCCGCAATGGATTAGTCCACTCATACAGGCGTGAATCAGACGGGTGTATCACGTGCCATCATTTTTTTACAATGTATTTGCCACTGCTTGACAACAACAAAAAATCTTGGTCGACCAACAGCCTATGGACCAAACAATCAACCAGTTGACTAAATGGGGCAGCCCAACACCATGCATATAGCGGATGCTTTTATCCAAAGCGACTTTCAGTCAAATGCGCATACATTCTTATTTATTTATTTTTTCTTTTTTACATATGGTTGGTCCCAGGAATTGAATCCACTATCCTGGTGTTGCAAGCGCCATTCTCTACCAACTGAGCTATCGAAGACAAAAGGACACAGGACAAATATCCCCTTAATCAAAGAATGGATTTAGATCTGGGGCACCAGGTGGGTGTAATTAATTATCAGGTACAACAGAAAACCAGAAGTTTGGTCAAGGCTACTGTTGACTGCGAAGATGGTATTTTTAATAGCACTATAACAAAAGTTGGATGCAGGCTACTGTGTGCCATTCAGTTAGGATGCAATTTTGGAACTTACATTTATTTATAAACATTTGTTTTATCATGATTATTATTGCATAGCATTATTATTGTAGGCATATTTCTTAATCTAAACCAGTTCTTTAAATATGCAAAAAATTGTTTTGTTTCATTCTGTTTAGATATTTCTGCTGAATACATTTTTAAATTACATTTACATTACATTTAAATCATTTAGCAGACGCTCTTATCCAGAGCGACTTACAAATTGGTGCATTCACCTTATGACATCCAGTGGAACAGTCACTTTACAATAGTGCATCTAAATCTTAAGGGGGGGGGGGTGAGAAGGATTACTTATCCTATCCTAGGTATTCCTTAAAGAGGTGGGGTTTCAGGTGTCTCCGGAAGGTGGTGATTGACTCCGCTGTCCTGGCGTCGTGAGGGAGTTTGTTCCACCATTGGGGGGGCCAGAGCAGCGAACAGTTTCGACTGGGCTATTAAATTGTGTGCTCCGTATTTATACTGAACAAAAATAAACGCAACATGAAACGATTTCAAATATTTTACTGAGTTACAGTTCATATAAAGGAAGTCAAGTCAATTTAAATTAATTAATTAGCCCCTAACCTATGGAGATCACATGACTGGGCAAGGGCGCAGCCATGGGTGGAGCCCAGCCCACCGAGTGGGGAGCCAGGCTCAGCCAATCAGAATGAGTTTTTCTCCCTCAAAAAAAGGGCTTTATTACAGACAGAAATAAGCTTCAGCACCACATCAAACGATCCCACATGTGAAGAAGCCAGATGTGGAGGTCCTGGGCAGACGTAGTTACACGTGGTCTGTTGTTATAAGGACGGTTAGACATACTGACAAATTCTCTAAAACGACATTGGAGGCGGTATATTGTAGAGAAACAAACATTAAATTATCTGGCAACAGATCTGGTAGGCAACTCCTGCAGTCAGCATGTCAATTGCATGCTCCCTCAACAGTTGAGACATCTGTGGCATTGTGTTGTGTGACAAAACTGCACATTTTAGAGAGGCCTTTTATTGTCCCCAGTGCAAGGTGCACCTATGTAATGAACATGATAATCAGATCCTTGATATGCCACACCTGTCAGGTGGATGGATTATCTTGGCAAAGGATAAATGCTAACAAACAGGAATGTAAGCAAATTTGTGCAAATTTGTGTATTTTAGAAAAATAAGCTTCTCTTTTTTTGCATTTCTGGGACAATTTCTGGGATCTTTTATTTCAGCCAATGAAAAATGGGGAAAAACACTTTACATTTTTGTTCAGTATACCTTCAGTATGCATACCTTCAGTAATCATATGGACGTCCAGTAAATTATTAAATGTCCGGTAAATTAAAATCTTCCCGGTCACGTTGTCCGGAGCCAAATATTTTGAACGGAAACACTGACACACACACACACTCCCCGACATACACACTCCCCATTGTCCCTCTCCTCTCCCTACACAATGAAGATGTCGCTAATTGCCCGTGGGTGGGTTATTGGGCCAGAGTGGCGCCAGACACTGGGCCTGTGAGGATGGTTTTTGACGTGCAGCAGATCAATACGCCACACAATGGGAAGGAGAGCCACACCACAGCCAGAGGGCAATAAATCTAGTCCCTGCTGCTACTGTTAGTGAGGACCACCGGCTGTCTGGGATAATTGCGGCTGGGAAGCATTGCCGTTCGAGGGGAGAAGTGTGGCAGGGTATTCGGGAGCAGGAGGGGGGAGCAAGTAGAAAGGAAAAGTGTGCATCGCTCACTAACAAAAGGTGGGTGGTGGTGGTCAGCCATGGCTGTAAGAGACGAGGACAGGAGTGTCAAACTCATTCCATGGATGGCAGAGTGCTTGTCCAATTAAGACCTACACAACCAGCTGAGGGGAGTTCCTAACTAATAAGTGACTTAAAAAAGGTCCAGGCACCACAGGCTGAAATTATAGTTTTGCATCTACCTGTCAATTTTGAGATTTTTGTATTTTGGTCCATTAATATTAGTATTTTCAAAAAGTGAAACAAAATGTTTATAAAAAAAATAAATAATGAAAATGTATATTTTATTTCGATTATCATTACTACCGTCATCAACATTAATACATTTTAACCACTTTGGACGATGAGTAGGTGGGTGAGGCGGGACTTTCTTGCACAAAGCAGTTTGGATGAAATAATTGAATAGTGCCTTGAGAAAGTATTCATACCCCGTAACTTATTCCACATCGTTGTTGTTTTACAGCCTGAACTCAAAATTGATTCAATATATGTTGTTTTCCCCCTCACCAATATACACATTTTAAATACAGAAATATGCAATTTACATAAGTATTCACACCCCTGAGTCAATACACATTAGAATCACCTTTGGCAGCAATTACAGGTGTGAGTCTTTGAGTAAGTCTAAGAGGTTTGCACACCTGGATCATATAATTTTGCACATTATTCTTAAAACAAAAATGTTAAGCTCTGTCAAGTTAGTTGTTGATCATTGCTAGAAATCCATTTTCAAATCTTGCCATAGATTTTCAAGCTGATTGAAGTCAAAATTGTAACTAGGCCACTCAGGAACATTCAATGTCGCCTTGGTAAGACAACTCCAGTGTATAATTAGCCTTGTGTTTTAGGTTATTGTCCTGCTGACAGGTGAATGTCTCCCGGTGTCTGTTGAATACCAGGTTTTCCTCTAGGATTTTGCCGGTGCTTAGCTCTATTCCGTTTCTTTTTACCCTAAAAAAAGAACTCCCTAGTCCTTGTCGATGACAAGCATACCCATAACATGATGCAGCCACCACCATGGTTGAAAATATGGAGAGTGATACTCGGGGATGTGCTGGATTTGCCACAAACATAAAACTTTGTATTCAGTACAGTTAATTTCTTTGCAGCTTTTCTTTAGTGCTTTATTGTAAACAGGATGCCTGTTTTAGAACACTTTTGTATTCTGTACAGGCTTCCTTTTCACTCTGTAATTGTTAGTATTGTGGAGTAACTATAATGTTCTTTATCCATCCTAAGTTTCGTCTTATCACAGCCATTAAACTCGAACTGTTTTAAAGTCACCATTGGCGTCATGGTGAAATCACTGAGTGGTTTCCTTCCTCTCCGGCAACTGAGTCAGGAAGGATGCCTGTATCTTTGTAGTGACTGGGTGTATTAATACACCATCCAAAGTGTAATTAAAAACTTCATCATGCTCAAAGGGATATTCACTTCTGTTTATTTTTTATCCCATCTATCAATAGGTGGCCTTATTTGTGAGGCATTGGCTAAACTCCCTGGTCTTTGTGGTTGAATCTGTGTTTGAAATTCACTGCTCAACTGAGGGACCTTCCAGATAATTGTATGTGTGGGGTACAGAGAGGAGGTAGTCATTCACAAATCATGATAAACAAGATTACCGTTTAATCACGTTTTAATCTAGATACTGTTCTTTGGGAAAAATGCACCAAAAAAAGCATTTTTACATATTTAGTATTTTACAGATCGATTAGAAATATTTATCCACAACCTACTTTGGACAAGCCTAGTCCTGGAGTGTCCTAAAAAAAATACTGAAACATTTAGGCTGACTTCTTCCAGTGTTCGGAAAAATGGATTTGCACAATATGCAAATACATAATGAGAAGTTGTCTCATTTGCATATGTCAAAATATTTGTAAAAAATTGTATTACAAAAAAGTATTAGATTTCTGTGTACATTCAACTGGTAAAAGCTGACTGTGATATGATTAAGGGGAAAAAAATACCCTATTAGCATGTGGTGCCTGCCTGGCCTTAATTCAATAAATCAAGTACAAGGGAGGATTGAAAACCCGCAGACATTTGACCCTCCGTGGAATGAGAGTGACACATGGCGGCTAGGAGGAAGATGCCTAGATGGCCTATCGGGAAGGAAAAGAAGGTGGCCATTGAAGCCTTTGGCGCCTCATATAGACGCAGGCTGGACAATAGAACGAGTCAACATTTCCCCAAGGCTGAAAAACGGCAAAAGAACGTTGGCTAAGCTGGAACACTAGCGAGAGCCCATAGCAAATGAATGGAATCCAACGTTTGCAGAGCCTGTTTTGACTGGAGTGATTGATGCTTAGAATTCAATTTCGACAAAATGGCACAAAAAAAAAAAATCCTTATTTATTTTACCACTGCAATCTGTTCGTCGGACGAAACTGGGGGGAAAAAACTACTTGTGTAGAAAGTAAACATCCGCACCTTGATGGTGTCAACTGTGCTTATGTCTGCATAATGAGAAAGTACGGAAAAAATTACAACTTCAGACTATTTCTGGTCTAGTGATCGATGTCAACCGAGCTCACTGCCCGGACCTACATAATTACAAAAAGGAGATTCTCCTGATTCAAATGGTGCCTGACTTGAAAAAAAATCTAAATATACACATTGTGAGATATTTGGTGAAATAGATTGGCATGCCTCTCCATAGGAAAACAATGGAGGGGAGCTCAGCAGTGCAAGGGCAAAAAGTATTTTGGGGCTAGAATGTCATGACAACCGAGCTCACTGCCCAGATTCACATAATTACAAAGAGGAGATTCTCATGATTAAAATGGCGTCCGACTTGAAAAAGATCTAAATAAACACATTGCGAGATATTTGGCGAAATAGACAGACATGCCTATATTTCCCCTATAGGAAGCAACGGGACGACCTCAGAGTTCCATGAGTATTTTTTTCTTGTTTACATTTGAGCTACCAACAACGTGAGCAAGTCTCATTGCCAACAATAGCGAAGCAGACATTGTGACATAGAACAATAAGCTGGGAATCGAACGTTCGGGTAGGTGAGTTAGTGCCACGGTGCTCAATACAACTAATAGGAGCTGGCAGGGTGAAAAATGCCCTAAAATAAGGCCTGTTTTGTCGTGATTACTTCAAAACGACGGCAAGCAGCTGGGAAATATGGTCATACTATGAAGCTGAGCTCCACGGCGGATGCAGTGAACTGGTTTCTATCAGGAAAAAAACGTCATTGTTAAAAATGTTATGTATCCAACCTAATAGAGGTGTCGTTTGGGATCCTAACCCGTCTGGTTACCTTTGAAGGCGTCAGCCTGCTGCTCCACTGACTCCCTGACCATCTTCCAGAAGCAGTCGGACACGGCCAGACTGAGGTTCTTAGTGGTCACCTGGTGTGCTTTCAGCATACCATCTCTTTGAAGGAGAGAGGGACACAGGTCAGGATAACATGTTCAATTTCAGCAGAATGTAAAAAATTAAATAAATTCTCATTGAAAACCATGGCCGTTCACCAAATTAATGAATTTACCGGCAATTCATTTTCTAAACCGAATGTGCAATAATAGGGAGTCAGGACACCCACCTAAGAAGTCTAGAGTTCTGGAAGAAGTCCTCCTCGTAGTCTTTGATGGAGTCGATGCTTTCACCGGCACTGCCTTGGGAAGAAGGGACAACAGATGCACATGTCAGTGATTAAAGACCTGACTAACTCAGACCAGATTCAACTAATGTACATTACTGTAAATAGGGTGGCAAAATTCCGGTAACTTTCCCCAAATTCACTGAAATCCTGGTGGCATGTTACTGGAATTTTGCCACCCTAATTGTAATGCAACTTACCTTTTCCCGTCACCACAGCAAAATAGCCCAAGGCCTTCATCGGGAACAGTTTTCCTTCAACAATCTGTTGAATCTGTAGAGAGAGAAATAAATCAAATCCAAGAAACTAATGAAAGGGCACTCCTTTTTGGCTAAAGAGGATTATAAATGTTTTCAGAACATTTGAACTTGACAAATCTATTTTGTCCATGCTCTGTTTCAGGACTACCTAGACTTGTCCAACTCATTTCTGTTTCACGTTACAAAAAAAGTTTCAAATCAAACATTTTGAACGTGTGTGTGTGTGTTTGCGAATCTCACCCGGTTAGGGCTGGCCAGGTTCTTCTCAGCCAGGTCTACTTTGGTCAGGACAAATATGGTCCTCTTCCCCTGCGGGTCCATTTGACTGACCAGGTCTGTGACGATGCTGCGCTCCGCATCCACTGACCCATCTGAGGACGAGAAAGAGAGATGGAGGGTTCGGGAAGAGCAGGTGAGGTAAAGGAATAGGGGAGGCAGCAGAGAGGAGAGATGAGACCGAAGAGAAGGGAATAGAGGAGCGGAGGGGAGGAAGAAAAGGAGCTCAAGGGTGACCTGTTCATATTTGATCATGAAAAAAGGGGGGACTCCAGTGTTGACTCACCCTGGATGCAGAGGATGATGGCGTTGGGGTTCTGCATGTAGTTCTTGCTGATGCTGAATATGGTCTCCTTGGTGTCGGCTGCCATGCCCGCTGTCACAGTCTGAGAGGAATTACATAGCATCACTGCACCTAACACTGTATGGTCACTGTTAATGTACACAAGCGTGTGTGCAAGTGTGTTTCTGTATGTGCTTCTTGCGCGTGTGTAGCAGTGTGTGTGTACACTCACACTGATGACTCCTGGTAAGTCCACTAGTACCATCCTCTGGATGCCTGGTCCTTTGACACTCAGAGAGATCGTCTGCCATATGGAAACAAACATTTAGGCACAAACTGAAGTACACATTCTTAAAGCTGAAAGCTATAGAGGTACTGTCCTCACCTCAGGGCTGACTGTCTGTCCCTCCTTGACACTCTTCCTCATCCTCAGCTCGATCTCATGTCTCAGGGCAGCCAGCTTCAGGGACAATAATTAATGAATGAATGAGTGAATAAACAAGAAAACAAGTGAATGAATTAAGATTGAAAGAGGCAGATTTCCCCATTTGTTTACAGTCCAGTCACCCCTCCCGCACATATGTATGCCGTATAAAACTTACGTCCTCCTCTTTGCCCAGGTCGAACTCTCGGCTGCTGTCCTTGAACATGGCTACGTGGTGCGGACCCTCGCTTAGCGTCACCTAGTGGAGGGGGAGAGAACAGCAGGCGGCAAAATGTAATTGACCACTTTCAAAGTCCACAGGGCAAAACCACAACAGTAGTCTGGTAATGCTACCCATCCATCCAGACCACACAGGCCTCATTCAACCAATCAAACTGAGGACTAGAACATCCCATATGGAACCGTGTAGACCTACAGAGCCTAAGAAGAAATCCATCAAAGCATTGCCACAGCAGTAGGTAAGGTTCGGACAGGTTGCCTTAAAAAGGGGCAATCTGGGATTCAAAAAAACAACAAAGCAGTCACTCTGCCACTTAAAAGTTATATTCTCCAAAAATCAACAGCTATACATCAATTACAAAATGGATGTACCAAATCCCAGATAAAATAACAAACACCAAGTAAGCGTTGGATCTTATACATCTTTGATATCTTTGTAGCTACAGCGCTGGAAGTTAGGGATTTGGGGGGGGGTGGAGGTTCAGGTCATCTAGTAAATGAGTTCTTCTACCTTGACAGGAGAGCGGGTCATCATTTCTCCAGAGCCCCGGGGGAAGATCCTAGCCTGGGCGATCATCTCCAACACACTGGTCTTCCCTGCACTCTGGTCTCCCACCACCACCACCTAGAGTATAGCACAGTGGAGGGAGGGAAGGAGGAAGATGGCGGAAATGCGGAGGGTTGGATGAAATGGGTGTGACAAGACAGTAGAGGCGTAGCATTTCATAACAACGCCTTTACAAGAGGAACGAACGGGGCCATACTTGCGAACATAAAGCAACCATTTCAATTTAAGCAGTTTCTCCTTTTCAAAATGCGTATCAGCCAATTCAAATCGTTGATTTACTTGCACGTGACAGAAAGCTAAATTGTAGCTGGTTCTATCAGCTCAAATGGCTCACGTTAGCCCTATGCTAACCACGTGGCAGTGGTATTGTTCTGGAACAAGTTCTGCATCAGCCAATTCAAATCATTCATGTAGCTGGTGTTCCAACACGTGTTCATGGGAGCGTCCTAAACCTAGAGAGCACGTTTTGAACATCAAAGCAAACCATCACCGTGTATTCGACTGACTGCGTAGCAATGGATC
Organism: Oncorhynchus gorbuscha; assembly: GCF_021184085.1. NCBI lineage: Eukaryota > Metazoa > Chordata > Actinopteri > Salmoniformes > Salmonidae > Oncorhynchus > Oncorhynchus gorbuscha. Next base: position 48,269,806 of record NC_060187.1, read on the forward strand.
AAAATCTCACACGAGTTTTTCCCCCTTTCCCCCTTTGAAACATCGATTCACCTCTATTGGGTTTGCGTGTTGAAAAGGGACGTAGGCTGCATCCAACAGGTTGAAGATGAGGAAGGGATTTAGTAAGGAGCTACCTCGTTCAGCCAAGCACACAAACACACTGCTATTGCCTAATAATCATAGTTCATATGCTATATTACATGCCCGTTATATACATGCCCATGCTCGAGGAGGATGGGCATTAGTGTACAGTAGCTAAACAGAGTGCACATAGCTATAGCCTACATTCATTCACCATTTAGCAGTGTGCCACCTAGAAGTGATGGTGATAATGGTAGCCTACATTCTATTTGACAAATCCATAAGGCTCTTTGGTTTTTATTTTTAGGAAACTTCAATGTTGCGAGGTCCTCATTTATCTGTTTTGCAGAAACGCACATGGATGTGTGTGTGAAACGGAAACAAACACGTGGGATTTTGTTCATGTATGCGAAAACTTGAAAATGTTGTCTAATATTAGTAGCAGAGTCAAGGCTGCATCAAATGACTATCCAGTCTTTAGATGTTCTTTAGGAATGAATTATATTCTTCAAGAAACTAGAGTATTCCTCAAACCAATTGGTGTATAGTAGCAACAAAACACAACCACCAAACCAGACAGTCAAATTCAGGACATCAAATACTTTCAAAATACAGAAGTCATCTGCGTATGATACATTTTTGCATCATATGAGAACATATGAAAGCTGGTGGTTCCTTTTAACATGAGTCTTCAATATTCCCAGGTAAGAAATTTAGGTTGTAGTTATTTTTGGACTATTTCTCTCTATACCATTTGTATTTCATATACCTTTGACTATTGGATGTTCTAATAGGCACTACAGTATTGCCAGCCTAATCTCAGGAGTTGATAGGCTTGAAGTCATAAACAGCGCTGTGCTTCAAGCATTACGAGCCTGCTGCTGCCTACCACCGCTCAGTCAGACTGCTCTATCAAATCATAGATGTAATTATAATATAAATACACAGAAATACGAGCCTTAGGTAATTCATATGGCCAAATCCGGAAACTATCATTTCGAAAACAAAATGTTTATTCTTTTAGTGAAATACAGAACCGTTTCGTGTTTTATCGAACGGGTGGCATCCATAAGTATTGCTGTTACATTGCACAACCTTCAATGTTATGTCATAATTCTGTGAAATTCTGGCAAATTAATTACGGGCTTTGTTTGGAAGAAATGGTCTTCACACAGTTTGTAACGAGCCAGGCGGCCCAAAATGCTGCATTTACCCTGACTCTGCTTGCACAGAATGCAAGAGAAGTGACAATATGCCTAGTTAATATTGCCTGCTAAAAATAATTTATTTTAACTAAATATGCAGGTTTAAAAAAATATACTTGTGTATTGATTTTAAGAAAGGCATTGATGTTTATGGTTAGGTACATTCGTGCAACGACAGTGCTTCTTTCGCGAATGCGCTTGTTAAATCGTCACCCATTTAGCGAAGTAGGCTGTGATTCAATGATAAATTGACAGGCACCGCATTGATTACTTGCAACGCAGGACAAGCTAGTTAAACTAGTAATATCATCAACCATATGTAGTTAATTAGCGATTATGTTTAGATTGATTGTTTTTTTATAAGATAAGTTTAATGTTAGCTAGCAACTGACCTTGGCTCTTTGCTGCGCTCGCGTAACACGTGGTCAGCCTGCCACGCAGTTTCCTCGTGGAATGCAATGTAATCGGCCATGCCGATTAAATCGGTCAACCTCTAGTTTGTGGTGTTTTTTTAGTTCTGTGTTGGACCCCACGAAGATTAGATTAGCTGACGTTATGTCGTCAGCTAACGGGAATCCTAATAAAATTGAAATGCAATATGGACAACATTTTGTTACAGACCAAAGGAACAAAAGTAAACCTGGAATTAGTAGTTTTAAAATATCCTTCTAGTGGTTAGGGTTGACCCATTTTAAGAAATTCCATTATTTGGTGGATATAAAGTCTAAGATCTTTGACAGGCAGATGAAGAATTTCTTCCAGGATATAATCACTGCCACCTGGTGAGGTTAGCATAGGGATAATGTGTGCCATCTTATCTAATGGGACCAGCTCCAATTTAGCGTTCTGTCATAAATCAATTTAATTTGGCTAATACACATTTTGAGCCAAAGGAAACTATTTCAATTTAAAATGGTTACTTCTGTTGCCAAGTATGGCCCCAATATTCATGGGATCTACTAAAGAAACATGAACATGAAAAAATAATGTCTCCTTAATTTGATTGCATTTCCAGACAGCCATGACCCATTGGTTTATCTTTACCCTGGGTAGGTGATCCTGGGTGTTGTAGTTAGAGTCAAAATCTGAGAGGATGTCCAGGACCTCAGAGTACATGTCAATCAGAGACTTCTGTAGAAAAGAACACAGATAGAATTTTTTTTTAGGGAAATGCCTGATGGGAGATTGAGTCTTTCTTCAGGAGACAGTGTTTTGAAACAAACTCTTTGATTAACTTGTACTACCATGCAGAACACTGGTGTGTGTATGTGCATGACTGTGTAAGTGTGTGTGTGGTGTGCGTGACTCACACACACCTTGATCTTCCTCTGGTGGATGCCCTTCTCGTCTTTCTGCAGCACCACTTTCCTCAGGTCCTTGTTCTCCTTCTCCAGTCTCTCCAGCATGCGCTGGTACTTCATCTACGTGCAAGAGAGAAAGAAGTTCAAGCTTTAACAACAAATCCTCGCTTTCACCATTTGTCAAAGTAAACTGGATTTTTCTAAACCCGACTTCACAAGGTCAATGTGGTACCATACAAGTGGAGTCTATTTAAGGAAAGATCTGGATTTATTTTATTGGCCCATCCATTTGATACTGGATCCAGTGTACCTGGCACCGACGATCATACGACGCTCAAAGTCGTTTAGGTCACTCGTTTCGCCCATTCTTACAATACATTGAACGCGTTGATGCATTACAATACATTTACATTTAAGTCATTTAGCAGACGCTCAGCCACGGCCATTTTCGTGAACGGGTTGGTGTACCTAATAAACGGTCTGGTGGGTGTATATAACATTCTGTTTGTGGCAAGAAATTCAGATAATAATTTAAACTGAAAAACTTGAAGTGTTGAATCAAGCGTTGTTTTGTGTATCAGTTCACACACACAATGTGCCATGGAATCGTTACATCGGAAATCTCTTCCCAGCTATATTGCAACCAGTAAACCCAGTGTGGTATTATGTGGTATAAAAACTTGGGGTCTGTTAAAACAAGGAAGGATACGGACCATATTGGGCTGTACCTGAGTTCGGAGCAGTTCCTCTTGAAGCTGGTCCACCTTCTCCTTGTCTGAAGACTGGAGAGAGAGCAAGTTCATTAACCCTCTCACTCACGTCTGGGACATTTAACCCATCACCCACTGTGAGCCACTCCAAACCCACTGAGACCACTAGCATCACCACAGACAGCTAACGTGCACGTTACATTACACAGACCAGTGGGCACCGCAGCGGAGGAAAGCCAAGTTAATAGAAAAAAAGGGGGGAAAACGGATTCCAGTCCAGGTTGAAGTCATTTGTTTGGTCTTAACATGTAATACAGTAAATCATAGTGCAAAAAAAATAAAATCACAGGCACAAGTAAAATCAGGCCCTGGAAAAGACGTCTGAATTATACCAATCATCAAGAGATCATCATCAAGATTATTACAGCATGATCAAACATGATTTTTCATGATTTCAGCAGCCCCTCCCCAGATTAAAGAGTTCCACACCTGCAATTCATTTTCGAGAGGTGGAGATCACAAAGCAGAGACAGAAGGAGACAGAGCACCAGTGAGCGGATGGATTGGGACAGCAAGAAGGGACAACAGATTAAACACACACACAAACAAGTACAGTACACACACTGATAGATGAGAGAAAGGGGCTATAGCAAAGGTGATTGTGCTAACTACGTGCAAATTGCAATGTTGGGATAATAGGCTATAGCAGTTAATCTGATTAGTGGACTAAGAAGAAAGATCTAGTACTGATTCCTACATCCTGATATAGGCCTATACCCAATTAGACAGATTTCACTGTATAACTGACATTTAGGATAATTCCAGAAGTGCACAGCACACCATGCAGCGGTATGTCCCTCCACTCCATGCAGTGTAGGTTGTCCGTACGTTAGTGAAGTGTTACGGGAGGACCGTTGGCCGTAGTCCAGCGTCTAGCATGAGATAGGGAGCCTAGGCTATGTTACTGCGGTACTGAACTGGTGACAGGTGATTCTGAGATTACCAGGCATCAGACATGCCATCCCACCAGTGGCACTGGCATAGCGGTCACAGCACACTGCCCTGAGGGACACCATGTGGATGGATGATGTTTTCCAATGTCTGCTCACACTAATGGGAAGTTTGCGGGGGATGACGGGGTAGTATGTTAAGGTAGGTTGAATAAAGCGAGATGTGTGCTACTGCAATGCAGCCTACAGTGCCTGGTGAAAGTATTCACCCCCCTGGCATTTTTCCTATTTTGTTGCCTTACAACCTGGAATTAAAGTAGATTTTTAGGGGGTTTGTAGCTTTTGATTTACATAACATAACATGCCTACCACTTTGAAGATGTAAAATATATTTTTTATTTTAAAACAAAGAAGAAATAGGACAAAAAAAACAACGGAAAACTTGAGCGTGCATAAGTATTCACCCCCCAAAGTCAATACTTTGTAGAGCCACCTTTTGCAGGAATTACAGCTGCAAGTCTCTTGGGGTATGTCTCTATAAGCTTGGCACATCTAGCCACTGGGATCTTTGCCCATTCGTCAAGGCAAAATTGCTCCAGCTCCTTAAAGTTGGATGGGTTCCGCTGGTGTACAGGAATCTTAAGCCATACCATAGATTCTCAATTGGATTGAGGACTGGGCTTTGACTAGGCCATTCCAAGACATTTAAACATTTCCCCTTAAACCACTCAAGTGTTGCTTTAGCCGTATGCTTAGGGTCATTGTCCTGCTGGAAGGTGACCCACGTTCCCAGTCTCAAATCTCTGGAAGACTGAAACAGGTTTCCCACAAGAATTTCCCTGTATCTAGCACCATCCATCATTCTGACCAGTTTCCCAGTCCATGCCGATATAAAACATCCCCACAGCATGATGCTGCCACCACGCTTCACTGTGGGGATGGGGTTCTCGGGGTGATGAGAGGTGTTGGGTTTGCACCAGACATAGCGTTTTCCTTAATGGCCAAAAAGCTACATTTTAGTCTTATCTAACCAAAGTACCTTCATCCATATGTTTGGGGAGTCTCCCACATGCTTTTTGGCGAATCCCAAATGTGTTTGCTTATTGTTTTCTTTTTGCAATGGCTTTTTTCTAGCCACTCTTCCTCCCAGCTCTGTGGAGTGTACGGCTTAAAATGGTCCTATGGACAGATACTCCAATCTCCGCTGTGGAGCTTTGCAGGTCTTTCGGGGTTATCTTTGGTCTCTTTGATGCCTCTTTGATTAATGCCCTCCTTGCCTGGTCCGTGAGTTGTGGTGGGCGGCACTCTCTTGGCAGGTTTGTTGCGGTGCCATATTATTTCATAATGGATTAGTGGTGCTCCATAATGGTGCTCCGTGGGATGTTCAAAGTTTGATTTTTTTTTTAACACAACCCTGATCTGTACTTCTCCACAACTTTGTCCGTGACCTGTTTGGAGAGCTCCTTGGTCTTCATGGTGCCACTTGCTTGGTGGTGCCACTTGCTTAGTGGTGTTGCAGACTCTGGAGCCTTTCAGAACAGGTGTATCTATACTGAGATCATGTGATACTGAAATAAAGTCCACCTGTGTGCAATCTAACTAATTATGTGACTTCTGAAGGTAATTGGTTGCACCAGATCTTATTTAGGGGCTTCATAGCAAAGGGGGGTGAATACATATGCACGCACCACTTTTCTATTTTACATTTATTGTTTTAGGAAACAAGTAATTTTTTTCCATTTGGACTATTTTGTGTATGTCCATTACATGAAATTCAAATAAAAATCCATTTTAATTACAGGTTGTAATGAAGCAAAATAGCAAAAACACCAAGGGGGTGAATACTTTTACAAGGAACTGTATATAGGCTAAATAGCATATGCAAAATAACATAATAAGACAAAAGCAGCTAGACCAGAATGAATTCAAAGCTGACCAGAAATTTGCAAAGTGATACAAAAGATGCTGTTAATTGAATATTTGCTAATATCATTTCATTGTACTCAGCGATCAGAAAGTAAGAATGCACAGTACAATTTGTTGCTTGTAGCATATAGCCGAAGCTATAAAAAGATTGCAGTTTAAATCAACAATGACTAGAGATACAATAAAGTGCACCACAGTGCCTTCTTGTCCACTTCACATAGGATAGTGAGCTAGGAAGGAGCTCTCGGGTTGTTAAATGAGGCAAATCCAAACGGTATAGGACCATAGGAATTTCATCCACCAATCTCATAAACAGCATTCCATATTAAATTACTCAGCAAATCTCCATTCGTGTGAATTTAAACGTCAGGGTGTTTGTCCATCCTGAGGAGGGCGGGTGGTTTTGTGGGCAGTTCTACTGTTTATGTTCTGAAGGGGGCTTCTACAGATGAGAGCTGGGTGGTGGGAGGGGGGGGTAGGACCTTCACCTTGCGTTTCTGCTGAGGGGGGCTGGGACTGGGGTTCGGGGTGGTGGTTGGCATTGGCTCGGGTATCAGGCGCGGGCGTGGGGGTGGGCTGGGGGCGGGATCTGGGCTTGGCCGTGCGTTTTTGGATGCGGCGGCCCGCCGGACCTCCTCCTCGGCCTGCTGGATCTGCTGTTGAATGAGAATGAGCTCGCCGAGCAGACCCTGAGGGACGTCACAGTGAGAGAGAGGCAGGAGCAACACAGCCGTCAACACAACCTACTGTACCCGTCAGTCAAGCAACCCACTGACCAACCAACTAAGCTGGAGCTGGAGCCAGGGCTGACCTACAGCTAGACAACCCAATGTCGATCTATGCCTATCATCATCGATGGTCACCATTCTGTCAAAGCTTGTGGGTAAACTGAATCGACGTCTAGCTCCTAGATCTTGCCACCATCATCGGTACCCAACAAAGTCATTCTTTCTCTGTCAAAGAGACTCCAGAACAGACTTTGCCAATCTGGAGATCTGAACGCGGACGAAGCAACTGATATCCCAACCAGTGTCTCTCAGCCAGTGGCACACGGGGAAGGATTCTGTAGAGTAATTGTTTCTTAGCAGTCTTCCATCACTATGGCTTTTTTAGTCATACCAAAACACAACTGATACCTTGCAACTTAAAGAATGATTATGCTAGACGAGGCAATGTAGATATGACAAATGAACACTCAAGAAATTATGGATTGAGGTCTTGAAGAAAAAAAGCCCATGTGTAGATGTACTGGATACATTATTGAAAGTGGGTAAACTATTTAAAGTGTGGCTGATATTCAACACATGTAATTATATTGAAAAGGATATTCTCTGCTAAAATCAGCCTGATGATTAGCGAAGCAAGCTGCACTGGGAATAGGGTTGCAAATTTCTCAGGTTTTCCAGAAATCCCATTTGGAATATTGCTGGAATCAGGAGGGAATAAGCAGGAAATCTGTGAATCCGCTAACCAGGACTTCTAGCAATGAGTGATCGGTCAAGGATGGAGCAGAAAGCGTGATGCAGGCCAGTGGGAGATGAGCGAAGCTCAAGCCCAACGGTCCCCATGTTGGGACCACTGCTTTCGATTAAAAGCAGGGTAGAGGTATATGGATGCCATAGATTGTCTAATATTCAGCCTATTGTTCTACAATAGGTCACTCTTTTTAACATATGAAAGTCACTAGGGTTGAACAGCGTGAAAACATTAAAAGCAGGACTATTCCATTGAACTTGAGGACAACAGTGGAAGAGCCCCTTGGGAGCAGAGGAACAATACAAAATGGGCGGTATGTGAAGACAACGGGAATGAAACATAGGAAGATACAAAAGTGCTGTTCAGAAGCTTAAGAGTATCATCTCCTGAATGCAGCATGAGACTTCTGGAAAAACAACACATAGAAGAGCATGAGGGGGGGGAGCAAGGGCAAATAATCAGCATAAGTGCATATAGCCCATATGATTTTCTAGCCATGATGTAATACTCTGTAAGATTGAGGACTTAATGATCACCTTCATGTCACAAATGGTAACACAAAAAAAACATACCTGCATTCCCTAGCAGGAAAAAATATCATTTTGTACAAGTGACAAAATAATAGCTGGTATACAAACCTCAGTTGTACAGAGTGCAAATATCTGCTATTTTCAATGGTCAACAACATACAATATTAAAAACCACTTATCCATAAACAGGCAGCCAGAATGGGGGTCAATTCCAGTAAAAATAATCAGAAATTCAGTTAACCTGAATACTGCCCTTTACCTCCAGTAGTTTTCAACTCAAGAACTGAATCTCACATCATTTCCCAAATTGCCTGGAGCTGAAATGGAATTGCCCCAAACTGCGAACGCAACAAGCAGCAGTTTCTTTCTACAATGATACACAGCTATATGTCACAGGGAGCAAGGCTGAGCGAGGGTAAGCTAGTAAGGCGGTGCAGAGCATACTTGCCTTCTTGAACTGTTTGTCGCTGGCCTCCGGTGTGGCGGTGACCGGGGCCTCTGTGGCTGCTTTCACTGGAGTGTCCCCAGGGGCTTCTGCTAGGAGACAACAAAACCGTCAATTATAACACTTGACAAACATAAGGTTACCCACACATGATAATACATTATCTTTAATAGTTTATTAGCAATAAGTAATAATGAGTCAAAAGTATTGGCATGCCCAACATTAGAGAGGCCTTTATCTATGCCCCAGATCAGAAGAAGCACCCGGTCCCATGTGACAGAATCTCAAATGTTTGGAAAATATTGCTCACAATAGAATTTGCTGATTGGCTGAAAGCCGTGGTAATTTATCCTGCTCTAATTACTTTGGTAACCAGTTTATAATAGCAATAAGGAACCTCAGGTGTTTGTGGTATATTGCCAATACACCACAGCTAAGGGCTGTATCCAGGCACTCCGTGTTGCGTCGTGCTTTAGAACAGCCGTTCGTCGTGCTGTAAAGGCCATAAACCAAACCCCCACGGGCTTTATCGCTTAAAAACTGCCCTTGAGTGTCATGGAACAACAATCTCTCGTCCAGCCAATGACAAGCCTCGCAATAACAAGCCTCGCACATACCGTACAGGACTGCATCCCAAATGGAACTATATTCCTTATATAGTGCCCTACTTTTGAAAAGAGCCATATGGGCCCATGTCTAAAGTAGTGCACTACATAGGGAACCACTTGGAACATGAAAGGAATACACCCATTGTTTTAGCAAATCAAAGAAGCGGGAGGGATGTGGTTTGAGGTGTTTGCATCCATCAAAGACACTGTGCTTCTTCCAAACATCTGAGAAGCATCAGCTACCAGCAGACAAGGAGAGCCCTCTCAGCCAAGGATAAGGGATCCCATAATGTAAGTAGAGGAGGGGGGAGAGCCCAGGGAAGCCAAAGAGAGAGGAGGAACTTGAAAGTCAAAATACAGAAACACACAAGCAGAACAGACAAAAGCCACAGTCAGACTAAACTGCATGACAAGGGAGAAGAGGAGACTATGCAAAACAAACAGACTGTATCTGTTGTTAAGAGCACTGTAGACCAGAAGGATAAAGATCGTCATTATCATATCCAATTCAATTCATTCCAAGTTTGTCCAATTCAGTTTTCAGAGGAATTGTGTTTTTAGAGGAATTCAATTACACAATGGGACAGTACACAAAATGTCCTTCTCTGCACTCTTTTGATTACAATATGACTTAAGGTTAAATCCTCTGCATCAATTAAAGCCTGTGTGTCAATCAAAGCACACTCTGGTACTACGGCCACCCAAAAGACAAATCCTTCCATTAATAATTTGTCATTGGCGTATCAGACAGCAGCATAGAGTACCACAGAATGAGTCATAATACCCATAAAACCTAGCAGTCAAACAGGGAAAAGGTTCCAATTGTTTTTCCATCGTTCATTCCCCCCCATTGGTGATTTTAGAAACACTTCAAATAATGGCTGAGTTTCGTGTAGGCTTACCCTGGGGTAACGTTTTGATAATCGTGCAAGTCTCTCAAGGAACAGGTAACTTTTATCAATATATTCACTTGTATTTTCCAGCAAGAAAATGAGATGCTTATTAGCTTCTAACGTGGCTATCATAAAGAACTACAAATACCATCGTGATCTGGACGAGACTGCCGAATCGAAGCAAAGGTAAAAATCTCTGGATTAACTATCTAATGTTAGCTAAAGGTAGTAATGAATAAATTGGATACATTTCTTTAAATTGACAATTCGGTGCAAGTTTTAAATAGCTAATTAGCATTTTCAAATCTGAGAATAAATAGAGCAGAATATATTGATAAAAGTCACCTTGTCCGAGAGAGATGTACATGCTTATCAAAACACACCACCAGGGTAAACCTACACGAAACACAGCTTCTTATTTTAAGTGTTAAAATCCCCAATGGGATAAATGTATGGTTTAACTGCTAGGTTTTAAGGGTATTATGACATTTCCACTGTGATGCTCTATTGGACAAATAAATCAGTTGGTAAATAAATAAAGCCAATCGTGTTAAGTTAGGAGGTGCCAATCCAGGAACCCTTGACATCGTCTTTGGCTCCAAACCCCTGTTAACCACGTCTGCAAGGGTGCTGCTGCACACACACACCAACGTTGGGTATTCAAACAGCACCAGGGAAGAGAATGGAGGGGCTGAGTGTGGGGTGTACACACCTAACAACAGACGCAGACCAGAAGCTCCTTCACTACCCACACTCACACCTGTGAAGAATGCGGAGGGGGTGGGGTGGGGGGGGGGGGGGAGGAAGAACACAACATAAAAATCAAAAGACTGAAGCAAAAAAGGGGTCAGAGCAGAGTCACTGCTGCCAGAATGTGAGCTTGTTGTTGTGGCTGCGTCCTGCAAGTCCAGAGGCGACTTTTGCAATCTGGGCACGCAATTGTGATACTACTCATTATACAGGATAACTAATCGATTGGCCTAATTTGACTGTGTGAAATCAATGGATTGGTACTGTTCACTTATGCTCATCACATGCATACAATAGTAACATTGTCAAATTACTAATATTGACCTAAATTAGACCCAGTTACTTTGGAAATTATACTTAGCCCATAGAGATCCTATTAAATTACTCGAGGGGCAATGTCATAAACCCTCAAAGTTCCAGAATGGGGTGAAAATGGCAGCCATATTAGTCAGGGAGAAATCCAAACTAGTCTAATAATTGGACTGAACGTAGAGGCCAAATCGCTCTTTTTACAGGACAATAAACAGGCATGTGTAATACAACTGTCTACCTAAAATATTGTCATATAATTATAAATGCAATCTATATGGATTTCATACAAATTTGATGTATAAATAGCTTCTAAAATATATGTAAACGGACCATAATTGCCTCCATTTTTGTTTTCTTGGAAAACAATAACAGTAGTCGTTGCATTTACAATTTGTCTAAGTCATAACATCAACTGATCTCAGTCAGTGCATGGCTGTGGATTGACTGCATTGTTTGAATGAAATGTTGGCTCTTCATTTGAAACATCTATGGAATCATTCCTCAAAAAAAAAATGTCTGACTCCCTAGGTAACAAATATAATATACACATAACAAATAAATTACTTTACACAATATCTTATCACAGCACTGGACTCAACTCCCTGACCAAAATGGCTGAGCTTTAGCCCAGCAGAAGAAGGTTCCTGTCCATTCTAGTACTCAAAATTCCAAAATCTGTGACTTAGCCTATAAAAACAGCTGTCGTCAGCACATAATTATAGTATGCTTTGAAAAATGTCAATCGTAGAGACGGGTGGAAATTGCTCCATAGCTCGAGGTGTATTCATTAGTGCATGCCGTGGCAAAATGTTCTGCAAGGGAAAACATTTAGCAACGAAGACAATAGTTTCTTATTGGTCAAATTCAGGTAAGTCCCCCCTCCCCATTTCAGCCCATTTGCTTCCTAGTGAATACACCCTAGAGTGTGTCCCCTCTCTCCTCACTTCCTCTGGACTTCCAGCAAGCAGTATATTGAGCGGCTCTATTTCAAAACAAGGCAGCCCAATTGTGGTGTTAGATACACTTCACAAGGACATCAATGATGCAAAAGCCCAGATAAGAGGCGGGAAAGTGAAAAGTGGCTGGAACTGGCACTGTAAATTGGCGAAAATAAAACATTTAACTGATTGCTGGAAAGTAGATTGCAACAGTAGGTAATGCAGGTGTGATTAGACAGTTATTGACAAAAGAAGCCAACTTCAAATTCAGATAACCAATGACGTGGAGTGTGACTTTCTACCACCTGGGGCAGGTGCTATAGCTATTCTGGATTCATAAAGCTCAAAACGTTGAGCACTTTTACCACTTCACCTAAGATCTATAAACAAAATCTAATCCTATGCTAAAAATAGTTGATTAACTGGTTTGTCCAACATGGCCATATTGAAGCATAAAATGGCAATATATATATTTTTTTATCTGACAAGACTGTACTCACCGGTGGAGAGTATGCTCTTCAGGAAGGTGAAGTTCTCTCCTATCTTATCAAAGTCAGGTAACTCGGGTAGGAGCTTGGCAATCTCCTCTAACTCAGGCAGAATTTTGGTTAGTTTATCTGTGTGTAGAAAAGTGAGATATGGTTAGTGGAGTTGACCATTTGAACAAATGTTGTGTTCCATGCATCAGACTTAAATGAACCAAACTAAATAAGCAGCCTTAAAGATGGAATCCGCAGTAGGGGACACTGTCCGCCCCACGGCTATTGTTATTGTTTTGTTTACAAAGCAGAGCTGGGGAGCGTTGCACATCGGAAAAAAATAATATCACGCATGCAATGATGTCAGAGGGGGGTGAAAAAAAAACAGTGTTCGTTGTTTGCAGCAACTCCTCCGTTGTTGAAATATCGCAAAACGGACATGGCAGTTTCAGCAACAAGGATTCCAGTTTGAGAGAAAAATAGCAATGGCTCAGTCTGAATGCTTATTCAAATGTTTTACAATTCACATCTGAACAACCACACACTGCACTGACTGACAGAGAAGAAACCAACATGACAAGGTGTTTAACACTTTCAAGTTCACAGACTTCTGACGAGGCATTTTGTGGCATACAGGGGGACACACCTACCTAGGTCAATTTGATCACTCAGCTCCCAGACAAAATCAGGTACTACCCAATTGTATGCACTCATATCAGGCAGCATATCCTTCCACTCCTCATAGGTCTGGAAAAACAGAACACAAGTGGCATTTCAATCATATGGTCAATTTACAATTCTATATATATATGGGACGACAACAAAAAACCTCCATTAAAGACTAACATGAACAACATTTCAAGGGATGGGTTCGGAGACAATAAGTAAGGGGTGTGTGTTCTAGCGGAGTGGCACTTCCACGGCGTGGCATTATTTTCCAGAGATCTTTTCCGGGTTGATTATCCCGCTTATACCACGACTATAATCTAACTACGGCTGTGACGGTCATGGAATTGTGGATGATGGTAACTGGCCAACCGAAAGACCACGGTCAACGTATTAACTTTTAGAACAGCAGCAAAAAAAAAAACGATGGATGTGAAGCTATAGATATAGATTGAATGGAATGGGCGTACCCCCGTTCAAGCCAATGGTGGCATAATGGGTGGACTGGCGAACATTGCAAGTTTCCTGCATACCAGCAAAGCAGGAAGTTATCACGTTGTTAAGAGTTCATGTTACGGCAGAAACGGACTCAAATGAACGAATGCCCGGCCATCCCGTCTTCAAGCATCTATTCGTTCCAAAAATGTATAATAATTCTTAAAAGGTTATTTTATTTTCATCCATAACTATCGGTTACACGGTTATAGAGTAATTGAGCCAGCCCTGAATTGAACACATTTGCACCTAGAAACTTGTTCCAACATTCACCGAAGTAGCCAGCAGGTTTACTAGATAGTAGGGCTGTGCAGAGTACTCGGACAAAACAAGTACCATAACTGATATGGAGCATTTTCTGAATACAATTATGACGCAAGTTTCTTTTTGTAATTATCCGTGATTGAAATAAAGTTATTTTCAGGTGCCAGCACCCATCTCTCTCTCACTGAAACAGTATGAAGTGCTATTGGCGAGTTCTTTCTATAAAGAAACGGGCGGGGTATCTGTTGAACCTGCTGCAATGATTGGATTAGAACAAGATGCTCTCATTTCCCCCAGACAGGCAGGCATCTCTGCCGCCTCCCCCAGGGCACAAGTCTCACCTTCATGTATGAATCAGAATCTGGAGCTAGTCACTGTTGCTCAATCTAGTTATTTTCTGTCAACTTTATTCAATTGCAGACGATGAGATTCAAGTCATGCTTGCTTGCTATTATTATTTATTCTTGCTCGGGCATGTTTACAGAGCGACAGATCATTAGAAAATAAAATGACAAATGTAGATTGTTTGTTTTGATTGAACAAATGTTGTGGCATAAGTGTCAGGAGGAAAAATGATTTGCTCCTCTTGAAAGTGAAACAATAAATGGGACAAACAAATTAGACTACCTTCATCTAAATCTGTGTCTGGGATAAATGCAGGCAGTAGTAGCCGGCCAGCCATGCATTAGGTGAACAGCCTATTCTGTTGATAATTGAATAGGACTAAGTATGAAAATCATGTACGTTCTAATCCGTCGGGGTCATTTAACTTTGAACAATGTGTGCAAATGAGTGAAGGAACACGACGATGTGCTCGGAGATGTGCTCTGAATGATGGTGCAATAATACATACTTTTTGTACTGTTCATGTTTTACAGGCATTTTTCTGATCACAAGTAAATACGATTACAAGTATCAAATGTGATAAAACCGTTACGATTACGATGAGATCAGCACACCCCTACTAGGTAGCTACAGGCGTTGCCCTGGTAACCAAACAAATAGACTTGCTAGCTTAGCTAACCAAACCATTAGTCCTATATTGCTATTATGAAAATGTAATTCAACAATGTCAATAATGTTTTCAAAATCAGCTTTTGCTTTCAAAAGCAGCTCAAACATAGAACATGTAAGAATGAACTTCATAGCCATTGAATTATACCGTGCATTATAGGGAATTATACGATGGAACACTCATTTCTGATTGGCTTGAAGGGCATTCTTGAGTGTGCATTATTTCCCGATAACGCACGGTATACCTGCACAATAGAATTCAATGGCTATAGTTCCTTCTTACATGTTCTGATGGAGCTGCTTTTTCACTGGATGTTGAACACATTTCTACCAGCAAATGAACACATTTCTAGCAGCAAGTGTGTTCAATTATAACCATGGTATAAAAGGAATAATCAACTCTGAGCTCTGTTGATTATTAATCAACTTGGGGCTCTATGCATTCGTCTCTATGCATTCCTATCCCTTAAATAATGCACGCTCTAGAATGCCCTTCAAGCCAATCAGAAACGACTATTCAACAATGCCAGGGTATTTAATAGGGCATATTTCACATTCTACGTGACAGGAAAGGGTTAAGTCTTTAAAAGGTCCCTTCCTTTCTTCTGTCTTGAAAGAGTCTGGGTTAAAAATAGAGGCGTGACGGGAGCCTACACAAGCTAAACTTCAACAGAATCATATGTTAACCTGGTGCATATAGTGAAATGGGTTTGAGATAACACGCTCGTAAGGGCATCTCATTGTGCTGGCAGCCTAGCGCGTCACGTGACCTGAATAAACATACACCCTAGCAGATCAGCAGTCAACTGTAGGGCAATTAACCTTGGTTTCACTGGATGTGAAGAACAGTACGTGGACTCACTCCATTAGGATTACAAAATCACCATTCAAATTCAATATCACTTGATCCTATGCCCAGTGTGAACAGTAATAAACCACTATATCTATGTGTTTGTTATTCTCAAAGCTCTTACCAAGCAGGTAAAGCCAAGTGTCATATTGTCAACCACTATCTAGATTTTAAACAGATTCTCTATCATAATTATGGGACAGAAACCCAGGCACAGATTAAGCCTAGTCCTGGACTACAAAGCACTTTCAATGGAAAATCTGTGTCTAGGATACATTCCCTTAACATTCAACTCTCTCTCCTCCACCTCAAATGTGCGGTGTACCTTTTTGGCGGTGTACCCGCCTCCGACTGCCGAGCCCAGCACGATGTACCGGAGCTTGAGCAGCCTAGAGGCTAGGCGCAGCATCCAGAAATTGCGGTGCTGCTGGTAGCGCCAGCCGCCATGGCCGCCTGGGGGAGGCTTGGGAGGCCGCATGGGCAGCCGGGACATGGAGGTGAAGTGGCGGGCTGCCGAACAGTGCGGGGGGCGCTGGGCGTTGGCACTGGCGTTGTACCGGTGGTGGATGGCACGGGACAGCGGGTGCAGCTTCTGCAAGGGCATCCTGAACCTCACCCCCATGTTTTTGGAGACCAGGTTATTGCAGGCCACGCTGACAAGACAGAGAAAACGAGTCAGGGATTAAGACCCACAAGTAAATTCAACACTACCTTCTGCAGACATCTGTTTGGTGTGATTAGTTGAAAGACTAATTATAACTGTACATTACAACATGATGACGAACAATGGCATGACAGTGTTGATTGAAAGAAAGCGGGAAAAAAATGAAAGCTAGCTGAAAACTTGTCTGGCTAAACACACTACAGTAACGTTAGTTACCTAAAAATACTACAATAATGTTAGCTAGCTAATTTAGTTGACTGCGTTAAATGGCTAACGTTAACTGGCTACCAGAATGTCAGCCTTTGCTTTTGTTTTGCAGATGGCCAGCACACACCCCATCCAACGTTAGCTAGCTAGTTGGACAACTATTTACGAGCAGGCCGCTTGTCAGGGATTGACATTTGTTTTACAACGTAACTACCTAATTGCCAGTTAACCAGCTTCCTGGCCATCAACAGAGGAATAACAACCTTTTCGTAATCAGCCGCTACCGGCTCAAGCCAACTAACGTTATCTAGCAAAGTTAGCCAGTCATTTCATTAGAAGTTGTACATCACTGCCATCAACTATTGCTGTTTGAAAACGTCTATCTTGTCTAGATAGTATTGTGGTCAGCATTGCTAACTAGCTCGATATAGCCTAGCTAGCTACACTAGCCAGCTGGCGCTAAAGGTTGAGCTTTTGGAAATGGTATTACCCCACTTACCAGGCCACTGCTCTTCCAACTCGTAACATAGCTAGCTGTTGCTATTAAGTTACCAACAAGGGGTGAGTGCAAATGTATTATAAAGTCGCGCTTAGGCACTATTTAAATCATCTTTCCAGATGGTACACATTGGTTATTGCTAGCTAGCTAACAAGGACACGGCAAGAAATCGGAATGACAGGTCCACTTCCTGGCAATGAGTCCAACCTCCAAATTAGCACTGCCAAAACACAGTCTATGGTGGTTTAGGTTCCTATACAGTATCTGTCGTACATACTCAATCACATCTCATATGATATAACATTTTCTCTAATTTATCAACAAGTAAATCAATTGGATAAATTATTATTTCAAACATTTATAGTAAGAATTTCCACACTGTAATCTGACTAAAAACACCATTGTGTCTTAATTGTTCTTCCATGGAAGCTGTGGACCTCCCAAAATTGCTGAAAAAGTAGCACAAATACAGAACTACTCATACTCTAGGGTGTGGATGGTCTAATAATACACATTATCAACTTCATGACTCCTCAATGTTGTACAATTATGATGGGTCATTGCTTCGCTCTCTGAATCCTCCAATTTTTACAATGTCCAATTTTTACTGCAAGCTTCATCCTCCTCTGGGTACATTGACATCAAATCTAAACCTGGGATGCTCATGGTTCTCCCCCCCTTCCATAGACTTGCACACTACTTATGACAACTTCTGGAAGACATCCTCCAACCTATCAGAGCTCTTGAACTGACATGTTGTCCACCCAATCAAAGGATCAGAGAATTAATCTAGTACTGAAAGCATAAACTACAGCTAGCTAGCACTGCAGGGCATAAAATGGGGTGAGTAGTTGACTCAAAGAGAGAAAGACAATAGTTGAACAGTTTTGAACAAATTAATTTCTTATAGAGAGAGGTTGACATTTTTTTTCAGTTTCACTTACTTAGCTAGCAAATGCAGCTAGCTAGTTTAGCCTACTCAAACACCCTGCCAAAATAGAGGGATGCTATGTTAGCTAGGTGGCTATTGTTTGAATGAAAGGCATTGATGCGAGTAACCAGTCTTGTTCAGAACATCACAACACATCCGGGTATCTCAAGCACCCCGGTAAAACACAAGAGTTGCAGTAATGAACATTTACCAACAGATGGGATCACTGTGCCATCTTACACCCATAACAGCTATGACTGTTCAACATAAGGTAAGCTTTTGGTTTTACTAATTTATTGCCACTGGGACCGCCGGTGTAAGTGCTAAACTGCTTACTGACTATACACTGTAGTGTTACTGCATGATTGTAGCGAGTTTACTAACTTGTTCTATTAGCTATGTTAACTATGACATTGCTTTAGCTAATATGGTGACAATGATGTTGGCTGTGTGTAGCGGTTATGATATTGTTTGGCTTTTTCCGCCTGGTCACATACAGCTGATGTGTTGTGCATTGAAGTTCACAAGTTTAGGGAAAAGGTGAGAGGAAGAGAGCGCATAGATGAGAGAAGGAATTCCATGTGGCTGCTATGAAAGTGAACTGTGTTTACGTGTGATCAGGGGTGTATTCATTCTGCCGATTGTGTGGAAAACATTTCTTAAATGGAAGCAAGCGGAACAAAACAGGGATAAACATACCTGAATTTGTCCAATAGAAACTCTCGTTTGCAGCTGTTGGACTCATGATTACACCCTAGATCAGCTAGATGCAGGCTGGAGTGTTCAAGGCAGTATTGAATGTGTCACTGTCTGTCACCTCAAATTTTTCTCTTGACCTGTGTGCACTTACATTGTAAACTTTCATTCACATCATAATGGGTGTAGGGAAAATTTGAGTAACATGTAGTAGCCTAAGCCAATCGCTGTTAAATTGAACTGGGTGAATTGAAAATGAATGACAGTCATCCACAGGGTTGGGTAGGTTACTTTCCAAATGTAATCCGTTACAGTTACTAGTTACCTGTCCAAAATTGTAATCATTAACATAATTTTTGGATTATCCAAACTCAGTAACGTAATCTGATTACATTCAGTTACTTTTAGATGACTTTCCCCTTAAGCAGAATTAGAGAAGACAAAGATCTATGTTACCAATTGAACAACATCTATTGCAGGATAAATCAATGTTAAAATGGACATAGCTGGAAATATATGGATGTTAAATTTTACTTTATGGATTGGTTATGTAGGCTTCTTCTAACCCATCGCTTTCGACTACACATAATATGATTAAATTATATCTTTACATTAATATACTATATATAATTTATAAGTCCAAAAATGGATGTCGTAACTATGGATTGCCCCTTTAAGTCTATCAAAAGTGTGCGAGTTTGAGCATGTCCATTAGGTCTATGGATTTAAAAAAATATATCAGCATGAATTAGATTGCGCAATAAAAGCCCCACTTTTATTCTATAGGCTGGGATCCACACTATGCAGCTGTTGCAAGAGCGCATTTTCCACTGGCTATCTACTGGTTTCAAAAACAATGATTGACAGGCATCTTAAACTTCTTGAATTCAACAATTTTTGGGTTCAAGTACACATTTATATTTGTGAACAGCCATCCACAACAACCACAATCCGTAAGGCGCAAATAGCTAAATGAGAGAGCAGCGGTGTTATTCACATCAATGCGCGATGTAGATATCAATAATAAGTGATATCTGTATCGCCGTAGACTACACCACTGCTGTCATCCTTACCTTCAAGCGTTTATTCAAATTGGATAATCTTTGGATGCCAACAGCAGTTCCATCATTGGAAGACAAAGCTTGGACTGCAGCCTACAAAAGCCTATTCCTGCTCTTTTCCCGCAATCCATCAAACACATTTGGTGTGTCATCATAGTGGTCTCTGACTTGTGGTCAGACTCGCTCAGGTGGAACAAACTTACATTTGCGCCTTTTTTCAATGCTGATTTGAATGTCATTGAGAAAACAGAGAAGTGATATTCAAAGTAATCCTCGAAGTAATCTTCTAGTTTTTCAAAAGTATCTGTAATCTGATTACAATATTTTTTTTGCTGGTAATGTAACAGATTACAGTTGCCGTTTTTTTGTAATCCTTTACTTCCCAACCCTGATCATCCAATATGCTGTAATGGAAATAAGGCTATGCTCATGAAAAAAATCATCCTCCCTCCTCTTAAACAGCACCAACCGCCACTGACACACACACACACACACACACACACACACACACACACACACACACACACACACACACACACACACACACACACACACACACACACACACACACACACACACACACACACACACAGTAACACAAAATAATAGTTTCTGGAGGTTCTCTCCTCATTTAAAATAGTGCATTATACAGTATAAAGGGAATACGGTGACATTTGGGGTGCAGACTATAAACTGAGCCGAATACAACAAACACATCCATATATTTCTATGTATATATTCTTATTCCATCCTTACTTGGATTTGTGTGTATTAGGTAGTTGTTGTGGAATTGTTAGACTACTTGTTTGATATTACTACACTGTCGGAACTAGAAGCACAAGCATTTCGCTAGTCTCGCAATAACATCTGCTAACCATGTGTGTGACCAATAAAATTGTATTTTATTTGACATTTGTTCAAATGATTTAATGCTTCTCCCATTAAATAAAGGAGCCAGATGGGTGTCCGGGTGGCATCCCTGACATCTGATTGGCCACCCCTGGCAGTTTGATGCTGATTGACCTCTCACTTCACCTCTTGTTGAAAGAAGCATTTATTTTGATGTTCGGCGGCACAGTTTTTCAAATCGAGGACGAGGAAGAGAGAATGTTAATGTAGGTTGCGAGATACAGAAGAATAAGAAGGACACACAGAAGAAGAAGAGAGATTATTTCCACAGTTCCACGAGTTTTTTTCGCGATTGGCAAAAGCATCATATTTAAAGTAAGTTTTAAGGTTTTAGCATCGGGTTTAGATGTCATGAACAACATTTACGAAAGTTGATTCGCTGTGTAAGTTAACGTTAGACATTTGGCTCCATTAACAGACAGTTAACCAGATAAGAGAGATCGGTTCCCAATTTAGCCTAACCTTATGTTTTTCATCTGTGCTAGTAATACACGCAAACACAGTGCAGTGTTTAGCTCATGTTGGGTAACTAGTCACTTTAGGCTACAGCTGTCAGTATTCAGCAAGTTAACATTCAGCAATTTGAAATCCACTAACTCCGTTAGATTTTCGTACTTGAACTCAAAACGAACAATTTGTTATTACCATCAATCTGTTAACGTTACTCAAAAGATGACCACAATTTGCAGACCGCCTGATTGCTATTGTGAAGGTGTAAGAAAGTATAGCTAGCTAAGTTACTTACTGCAGAGTAGGGCTAGACATGATCTAATGAGTAACTTACAGTTGGCTGGTGGTTGATTTTTAAGGTACAGCTATGATAATGGGGATTTGTAATTAAGATTGTGATTGGACAAAAATTTGGGTAATTGGATGCTTAGATGTCTTATTTTTTTGTATAGGATCAATTAAACATGAAAAGAAAGGGAGAGATGTCAGACTTCTGTCACAAAAGGACACAATGGTTGGCCAAGGCCTATACTTTAAACTACACGTTTTAGTTAGCAGCTGTTAGTATCTCATCTTGTGGATGCCTTAATGATACATTTCCGTGGAGATATGACAACATTTAACGTGTATTTCAGACGTTTTGAAGATCCAGAGAAGAGGGTCCTGTACCAGCCGTGTTTGAAAACATTTCCCAGAACTCAGCATGGTTCTCAGAAAAGGGCTTTCAACATCTCCTGGAATAAGGACAAGTCATGGCTTGAATATTCTGTGAATCAAGATTCGACCTATTGTTTTGCCTGTATGCATTTCTCTCTGCCCAATAGACCTGAATCTGCCTTCGCATCACAGTCGGGTTATTGTAACTGGAAAAAAGGCACTATTTGAAGATTCTGGGTTTAAGCTCCATTCGAAGGCAGAGCATCATATCAATGCTGTGTATGCTTGGAATCAGCATAAAAGGGCTATTGACAGCAACTCATTAATGTTAGACGTCATAAATGAGGACCGGAAAAAGTAAGTGGAGGAAAACTGTACTTACATTAAAACAATTGCAGATGTGCTCCAATTAACTGCCACTCAAAATATAGCGCAGAGAGGTCATCGAGAGTCTGACTCTCACAACCAGAGTGATTTTTTTTGACACTTAGAAGAAATCGCAAAGCATGAACCTCTCATAGAGAAAGGGATGAATGCATGTGGTAATGCTAAGTACACGGAGCCACCAAATCCAGAACAACATTCCTGAGGGCTTAGCTGAGATGGTACAAAGTGAAATAATAAGATGGGTAAAAGAAAGATACGTTTTTAGTGTAATTACAGATGAAACCAGAGATTGAAAGAAAAGAAGAACAATGGGGCCCATCCACGAAAGCTTTTTACACTTTCAGTCAGCTGAAAGCTTAGATGCAGCAGGTCTCACAAAAATTATAATTGATTGCCTTGAAAAACATTGTTCTGGACTACAGAAATAAACTTGTGGGGCACGGCTATGACACTGCATCCGTCATGAGCGGAAAGCATTCTGGTGTGTCTGTTCGGATTCAAAGTTTTATAACTTTCTATTTGGCTCGTACGTTCATCTCAAGTGGCTTGTAGTTCAAAAAGGGCTGTAAGCCACAGCAGCAGCCCAGGGAACGACAGAGACTTACGGATGGAAGGTGGGCATGCAGATACATCACATGCCGTAATCTGAGGGACAGGCTTCCAGCAGTTCTGAGAGTGCTACAGGATATCATACTTGGAAAATAGTGGTGATATATTAGTGGAGGCAAGGGGCCTTCTTTCTCAGATTGACATTTCATAGGGCGTTTGGTTACCTTTTTTTTTGCTTGGTGATGCCAAATGTCTTTCTGACATGCTCCAATCAAGCGCTCTTGACCTAGCAAGGGCTGTGGATCAAGTAGGTGCCCTTACAGACACATTACAGGACTACAGAGGGTGACTTTGGAGAACTATGTAAAGAGGTTGCAGAGCACTGCAAAATAAGTATACAAACTTCGCCTAAAACAAGCTTAAAATTTCACGACTCATTGATAATGAGCACTGTAGGACAGAAAAATAGTGACCAAAGTGATGGTGAGAGCTTCCGAAGAGCTATCTTTTATCTGGTGCTTGACAGTCTCACAGCTGAGCTGCAGAAGCGTTTTCCAAAGCAAAATTGTGAGATGATGCAAAGGGGTCGAGTCTCTCAACCCAAAGAGGACAACATTCTTGAATGAGGAGCCTCTGTTTGCCTTTGAGTCAGATTTCGAGGACCTCAAACATGAGGTTCATCAAACCAAGCGGCCTCTTGATACAAGAGCGAGAGAGAAAAGTGGAAGGGACAGACCGTCTCCTCTCCTTGACTTTGTGTTTCTAGAACCTTTATAAAGAGCTATTTCGACATTGCAAGATTTCTGTTGTTACATCAGTCGGCAGTGCTTCTTGCGAGAGAAGCTTCTCAGCTTTAAAACGGATTAAAACCCACCTGAGGACAACAATGGTCGATGACAGGTTAAGTCACCTCGGGAATTCTCAGTGTTGAGTCAAGGAGGGCACGCTCCCTCGACATGGATGAGTTTGTGAAACATTTTGCCAGTTCTCACCAGAACAGTAGAATTATGCTGTTTTAAATCTACCTAGGATAATTTGGCACTTAGGCGGTCCCTCTGGTCATGATTAAAACCTGCACTGTGTACAAGCTAGAACACTGACATTCTAAAATCATAAATCCAAAGGGTACCTACCATGTCACACACATGTTATTCGGTCTTGATTAGGCCGATTCCAAAACTTTTCTTAGCTATTAGTTAACATAATATCTATGAACATAAATATGTAAGTCTGTAATATTGATGGGCTCCCAAATTATTTTTCAAGTTAATTTCTGCTTGATACCAGGTATGTCAAATTGCAGTGTTTTTTTGTTGTTGTTGTAAATAAACTATGCTATTTATGTAACACACAAATGTTATCTTCTCTTTGGTGCTTGAGCTTTATTTTCTGAAAATATTTTGGATGTTCAAAATTTTATAGACCCAGATGATATATTCATGAAAATAAAAATATTTTGGATGTTCAAAATTTTATAGACCCAGATGATATATTCATGAAAATAGTGACCCAAGTCTCTCCAGTATGTGAGTAAGACATTGAGCTGCAGTTCTAAGGTAGAGACACTGACTATTCATAGTATGTTAAAGAATTCTAGTGAAGTAACCCTTTTGGACCACACTACAGTATCTGCCACATTTTGAAGAACTCTGGGTTATGGGAATTATTACTTCTACCTCTAATTCAGCAATCATAGGATTCATTCATGCTCCTTAGATGCCAGGTTAGGGTTACACACACATTTTCTGTCATCGTCTATCGACCCCCTGAAGTAGCCTTGACCACCCCATGTATAAAACTTTAGTTTTGCCACTGGCTCCAACATGTGGAGAACGTGTCACACAACCTCTACTCATCCTCTCCTGCTGGCCGCTGCGTGTTTGCTCCCTCTGCTGGTTGAGTGCGATCTGGGCTGAGGCAGCGCGGGAGCAGCGTACTGTATGTAAATAAACACGAGATTGAGGATGTTATGCATTGGACAATGAGAGGCTCTGAAGCCACCGTCCACCATGTCCGCCACTCGTCTGGAGGAGTCCTCCGTTGGAATACATATAAACTCTACAGAATTTAAATGTAATGTTTAATGAACCATTTACACTTGTGTGAATTGACTTGTATGGATAGGGCTAAATTGAAACGTTTCCTACAGAATAAATATGAGAAACGTATGCCTAAGGAAGGCAGCAATTGAGTGGGAACAGTTTGGTAATTATGGGAAAATTATCATACCAAAATTGTGTCCGGTGAACCGTTGTGACCTAAATCTAAACGTTACACTGTTGATTGTTTATGCCTTTTATATTTACTGTACTTTCCGCGGCATTTGTTGATGACGAAATCTGAAAACTATTTCGTAACATGATAAGAATATTTCTGGAAAAGGAAGGGGTAGGTGCAACATAAGACAAATACATGACAAGGGTTTGAGTGAGAGGACAAACTGGTGTCTCTAAGTAGCCACACACCTCTCCAAAGTGTGCACAGTTCCTAAATCATTTCAATGCACTTTTATGACTCAAAGAAGCAAGCTTGATGTTTTGTTTCGAACACAACCCTGCAATCCCCGCCATCACACAATTACTGTTGTTGTTTACGCAATCCAAAAACGGACCATTATAAATCGCAATCTGGCACAGGTGAGCATCAATTGAAAGCTTGTTCTATTGCCAACATAATATCTCATGGACAGATTCACATGTAAACGGGAATTTACACATTTTCTATCATTTTACTTCTGGGTAAACAATGTTAATGCCAACATGATTTGCTAAACATTTTTTATTTTTTAATATGATTTTACTGTGTTTAGGCTTTCACAGGGAAATTCAAAAATGATTGTAATGGTGCTTATAGAAATTAGTATTGAACAGTGGCGATTTTAGCATGTAAATTATTTTATTTAGCTAAAAATGCTGGGAGCCCCACCTGCCCTGAATGACTGGTCGCCACTGGTAATGAATGCATTCAGGTGCGTGTTCCACAGTGAATTTTCTTCACAGTAGACAAACATATGCTCATTCTGTTCAGAAAAAAAAAGAATATGGCTCCATATTCAAATGCATAGGTTGGAGTCATTGAAACTCGTTTTTCAACCACTCCACAAATTTGTTAACAAACTATAGTTTTGGCAAGTCTGTTAGGACATCTACTTTGTGCATGACACAAGTCATTTTTCCAACAATTGTGTGCCAGCAGATTATTTCACTTATAACTCACTGTATCACAATTCCAGTGGGTCAGAAGTTTACATACACTAAGTTGACTGTGCCTTTAAACAGCTTGGAAAATTCCAGAAAATTATGTCATGGCTTTAGATGCTTCTGATAGGCTAATTGACATCATTTGAGTCAATTGGAGGTGTGCCTGTGGATGTGTTTCAAGGCCTACCTTCAAACTCAGTGCCTCTGCTTGACATCATGGGAAAATCAAAAGAAATCAGCCAAGACGTCCACAAGTCTTGTTCATCCTTGGGAGCAATTTCCAAATGCCTGAAGGTACCACATTCATCTGTACAAACAATAGTAAGTAAGTATAAACACCATGGGACCACGCAGCCGTCATACCGCTCAGGAAGGAGATGCGTTCTGTCTCCTAGAGATGAACATACTTTGATGCGAAAAGTGCAAATCAATCCCAGAAGAACAGCAAAGGACCCTGTGAAGATGCTGGAGGAAACAGGCACAGAAGTATCTATTTCCACAGTAAAACAGGTCCTATATCAACATAACCTGAAAGGCCGCTTAGCAAGGAAGAAGCCACTGCTTCAAAACCACCATAAAAAAAGCCAGACTACAGTTTGCAACTGACATGGGGACAAAGATCGTACTTTTTGGAGAATTGTCCTCTGGTCTGATGAAACAAAATAGAACTGTTTGGCCAAAATGACCATCGTTATGTTAGGAGGAAAAAGGGGGGTGCTTGCAAGCCGAAGAATACCATCCCAACTGAAGCACAGGGGTGGCAGCATCATGTTGTGGGGGTGCTTTGCTGCAGGAGGGACTGGTACACTTCACAAAATAGATGGCCTCATGAGAAAGGACAATTATGTGGATATATTGAAGCAACATCTCCAGATATCAGTCAGGAAGTTAAAGCTTGGTCGCAAGTGGATCTTCCAAATGGACAATGACCCCAAGCATACTTCCAAAGTTGTGGCAAAATGGCTTAAGGACAACAAAGTGAAGGTATTGGAGTGGCCATCACAAAGCCCTGACCTCAATCCTATAGAACATTTGTGGGCAGAACTGAAAAAGCCTGTGTGAGCAAGGAGGCCTACAAACCTAACTCTGTTACACCAGCTCTGTCAGGAGGAATGGGCCAAAATTCACCCAACTTATTGTGGGAAGCTTGTGGAAGGCTACCTGAAATGTTTGACCCAAGTTAAACTATTTAAAGGCAATGCTACCAAATACTAATTGAGTGTATGTAAACTTCTGACCCACTGGGAATGTGATGAAATAAATAAAAGCTGAACTAAATCATTCTACTATTATTCTGACATTTCAAATTCTTAAAATAAAGTGGTGATCCTAACTGACCTAAAACAAGGGATTTTAAACTTGGATTAAATGTCAGGAATGGTGAAAAACTGAGTTGAAATGTATTTGGCGAAGGTGTATGTAAACTTCCAACTTCAACTGTATACATGGCCATAAAGGAGATGCTGAGAAAGAGGGGGATACATAAATCAAGTGGTCTCTATCACCTCAGAGGGGGCCCCTGCCATGATCGGAAGAGAGGGGCTGTGGCACGGCTGAAAGAGGACAACCCTGATCTCACAGCTTACCACCGCATCATTCCTCAGTCTGTCCTGTGCGCCAATCTGTCAGAAGAGTATGCTGAAGTGATGAACGCAATGATAAAACACATCAACTTCCTCTGGGCATCCTCATCTCACCAACATCGCCTGCTGAGAGAATTCCTGAAAGAAGTTGAGGCAAATGACCTACCGCTGTACAACAACGTAAGATGGCTCAGTAAAGGCAGGGTGTTGGAACGCTTTTGGTCCATTATAAAAAGGAAATAACAGCTTTCCTAGAGTCAGAAGGCAACACAGTTTTCACTTTTTTTGCAAGACGAGAGCAAAATGGATAGTGTTGCTTTTTTGGTAGACATTACATCACACCTTTAATGAGCTCAACGTGAAACTACAGGGCAAGAACAATTCAGTTTGTGATTTGATGACATCTGTCCGCTCCTTCCAGAGGAGACTGGAAGTGTTCAAGGAGACTGTGCACACTTCCCAAAAGTGTAGGAACAGGTTCATGGTGAGAGAGATGTTTCTCCTCCTGTTGACTTCAGAGACAAGCTGATTGGAAACTTCAGAAATTGCTTGGACATCAGCTCCTTCTAATTGAGAATCCATTCCTCATCACAGATGTCAGGCGATTTTCAAAGGAGGTGACACAGACCTTCAAGTGGACAAATGCTGGATCTCCTACAGATGGAACAGATTGATCTGCAAGCAAATGTTGCACTGTGAGAGCACTTTCAACTGACTGATCATGACCCTTTCTGGCTGCAGGCCGTGCCTGAGACTATTTTCCCTGGTCTAACCAAAGTAGCACTACACACCTTCACCTTGTTTGGCTCCACATACAGTCGTGAGTCTTCTTTCTCCACTATGAACATCATTAACAATAAGTACCTGTCATGTTTTGTCTTATATTGTCTTGTCATTTTGCTTTTCCTTCTGTTCGTTTTCCCCCTGCTGGTCTTTTTAGGTTCGTTCCCCTTTTTCTCTCTCCCTTCCTCTCTCTCTTCTCTCTATCGTTCCGTTCCTGCTCCCAGCTGTTCCTATTCCCCTAATCAATCATTTAGTCTTCCCACACCTGTTCCCTATCTTTTCCCCTGATTAGAGTCCCTATTTCTCCCCTTGTTTTCCGTTTCTGCCCTGTCGGATCCTTGTATATTGTTCACCGTGCTGTGTCTTTGTATCGCCCTGTCGTGTCGTGTTTCCCTCAGATGCTGCGTGGTGAGCAGGTGTCTGAGTCTGCTATGGTCAAGTGCCTTCCCGAGGCAACCTGCAGTTTATTATCGAGTCTCCAGTCAGTTCTCGTGATTACGAGTGAAATTGTTTTTATGCTTTATTTACCGCTCCGATTTGTCTAGGAGTATTGCTATTTCCTTAAACTGGATTAAAGACTCTGTTTTCGCCAAGTCGCTTTTGGGTCCTCATTCACCTGCATAACAGTACCGTTCTAGACTCACCAATGAGCACCTACATACAGTATGTGCATGACAATGGCACTGACTCCATTCCAGCCAAGGATCAAATGATTGGCAGGGCAAGCAACAGCCCATTTCTCTCACTAAAGAAGAGAGATGGTGAAGTGGGAGAGTGCCGAGAGAGTGGGAACGATAAATATTAAACCTGTGGTTTCTTATTTGTTTAAAAATCAAAGCACTTTTTTCAGAAACAGGCACTTGTTATTTTTTTGTGAAGCTACAGTCTTGTTTTGCTTGAAATGAGAACATTTGTGATTGGCCTACTTTGATTTATGATTGGGCTGCATATTTATTTAACCTCATGTTTAATGTGTCTGTCTGCATTGAAGATGTGCAATAAATATTGTTGAAATGTTGTACTTTGTTTATTAGCTATACATGTACAAGAACTACATATGCCCCCAAATCATAGCGCACGTTAGACATTTTAACGGTTTGGAACTTTTGGGGGGAGGAAATGTTAGTCACTGGACCTCTTTGAATTCAAATTGTGCACCCCTACCTTACACCATGGCAACCCTGCCTCCCGACAAGCTATGGGTATGGGTTCCTGCCTCAATTAGAAAAAGGGGACCGTCTTAAACAGCTAAACCAAAGGGAAAGTGTTTGGATTTACAAACTACAGGCCACTAAATACCCTGGTTTAAATGAAGACATGGATTTCTCACCTTTTCTGTAGGGTTGTGAAAGGTCCCTTTGCTCTCATCTAGTGGACATTTTTTTGGTCTATTGCCCTCAGATATTTTTAGACTGTGGTCCATGTTTGCTGTGTTCTGGTGTACTATAGAATAGATGGCTCTCCTATTCTTGGCACTTTGCCCAGTCATGTTTAAGGTTAGAACCATTTTTTAGGTGTTGTACAATGAATTCTGTAAACACTCCCTCTACTAATCAGGGCTGATTGGAAAAAGCTGTTCGAAAGAGGACATTGTATTATAATTTCTTTGTACTCCCTACGAAGGTCATGCAGCAGAGTTTAAAAAAAACTTTGTTTCCTTTGAACATGCCATACAAATAAAGGCATTTTAATGAATTATATATAGAGTGCCTTGGTCCTCTTTTTTCTTTTCCCTTCGCTATGAGACTTGAAATTGAGCTCAGGTACATCCTGTTTCCATTGATCATCCTTGAGATGTTTCTACAACTTGGTTTGAGTCCAGCTGTGGTAAATTCAATTGATTCGACATTATTTGGAAAGGCACACAACTGCCTAGATAAAGTCCCACAGTTGACAGTGCTTGTCACAGCATTGTCCATAGCATGCTGAGACTGGATTGTGTCGAGGCACAGATCTGGGGAAGGTTACCAAATTTTTTTTGCAGCATTGAAGGTCCCCAAGAACACAGTGGCCTCCATCATTCTTAAATGGAAGAAGTTTGGAACCACCAAGACTCTTCCTAGAATTGGCTGCCCGGTCAAACTGAGCAATTGGGGAGAAGGGCCTTACTCAGGGAAGTGACCAAGAACCCAATGGTCACTCTGACAGAGTTCCACTGTGGAGATGGGAGAACCTTCCAGAAGGACAACCATCTCTGCAGCACTCCACCAAATCCGGCCTTTGTGGTAGAGTGGCCAGACGGAAGCCATTCCTCAGTCAAAGGCACAAGACAGCCCGCTTGGAGTTTGCCAAAAGGCACCTTAAGGACTCTCGGACCATGAGAAACAAGTTTCTCTGGTCTGATGAAATCAAGATTGAACTCGTTGGCCTGAATGCCCAGAGTAACGCCTGGAGGCAACCTGGCACCATCCCTATGGTGAAGCATGGTGGTGGCAGCATCATGCTGTGGGGATGTTTTTCAGTGACAGGGACTGGGAGACTAGTCAGGATCGAGGGAAAGAGGAACGAAGCAAAGTACAGAGAGATCCTTGATGAAAAGCTGCTCCAGAGTGCTCAGGACCTCAGACTGGGGCGAAGGTTCACCTTCCAACAGGACAATACCCCTAAGCAAACAGCCAAGACAACACAGGAGTGGCTTAAGGTCAAGTCCCTGAATGTCCTTGAGTAGCCCAGACTTGAACCCGATCGAACATCTCTGGAGAGACCTGAAAATAGCTGTGCAGTGACTCTCCCCATCCAACCTGACAGAGCTTGAGAGGATCTGCAGAGAAGAATGAGAGAAACTCCCCCAAATACAGGTGTGCCAAGCTTGTAGCGTCATAGCCATGAAATACAATATATCCCCCATTTGCACAAAATACTTACTTGCCAGCTTGCAATACATTATTTCAACCACTAGGTGAGTTGCGTGAGCACATTCTCATGTCAGGTTAAAACAATTTAAATGCCGTTTGCATGAAAACTGGCGCGTGCACATTTTGGGCTCTATTTCGTATGTACGCACAGTTGCTAAATGAGGCCCCAGCTCCCTCCGAAAAGAGGTGACCGTGCCACCAGGCTACTGAGAGACACACACAAACTTAGCTGCCTGTACAAACCGACTGAGAAACACCATTACCCACTGTTGTCAGAATGTACAACAATGGCTCTTATATGTTTTTCCCAGAATTCCATTTTTAACAATCACATTTTAACATTGCAGTTATCATAAAAAAAATGTCCTGTCATGTTTTAAGTGTCCTGTATTCTAATTATACCATGTATTATGTATTTTAATTGAGTGTTTATCAGTTTTTTAATGGTGTAAATTCTGCATTTCTTGTATCTGTGAGCAAGAATCAATTAACTCAAACTCTCTCACACACACTAACAATACTGGTAATCAGTAATCTGACTGTTTATTTGTTGTTATCGATAGAAGTTTGTGTGTGAGGGAGGGGGAGGTATAAATAGTAATATGAAATGTAAGGAGGCTGGATCCCAGTGTTGTTGATGATGATAAGTTGTTGATAATAACAATGGTGGTGAAGATTAGGAACCCCAAATAAGCTTGCATCCAAAACATTGGTTTCATCGAGGGATGTTAGTTGCCGATTGGCAAGTTCCCGCTGAAAAGTTGCCAAAAACCCGAAGGTGGATAGCACTTTGATGTGCATCGGAAAGATCCTATAAGATTTTGATGAGGCAATCGGTAGCTTCTGCAAAAAAGTGCCCTTTCTGGAGACTCATATTGAACAGGTTCCTGCTATGAGTATGTTGACTATTTATCAGTGAATACATGTGTTTCCCATCTCAAATAGTGTCCCTCCTCCACTGTGTTTCCCTCTGTTTTATAGAGGATCTGAATGATGAGGGGAAACACCTTTGAACAGAACCCACTTCTTGGTAAGTCTGTACCAGGTAAACTCCCCTCTCTAGTAGATGATTTCTGTTGTCAGAATAAGGAGTGGGCAGTCATGTGTAAACAAATATACTGCGTTAACATTGCTATGACTGGTCTGTTTGAACTCTACACTGTGTCTGTCCTCCTCCCAGTCACTGAGCGGACAGAGGCGGACGTAGAGGACAGAGAGGAGGGGGCAGAGAGCAGGCAGCGATGCCCCACAGGCTGGTCTAAATACGGATCAAGCTGCATCACTGCAAATAACTGGCTGAGCCTGCAGCAAACTATTAGACTACAAAGGGAAGCACACTACCCACGACTGCATGGCCAGGCACGACTCCAGCACCATCAATAAGTTTGCAGACGACACAACAGTGGTAGGCCTGATCACCGATAACGATGAGACAGCCTATAGGGAAGACGTCAGAGACCTGGCCGGGTGGTGCCAGAATAACAACCTATCCCTCAACGTAACCAAGACTAAGGAGATGATTGTGGACTACAGGGAAAGGAGGACCGAGCACGCCCCCATTCTCATTGAGAATGTAGTGGAGCAGGTTGAGAGCTTCAATTTCCTCGGTGTCCACATCAACAACAAACTAGAATGGTCGACAATAGAGGTCGACTGATTCTGATTTTTCAACGCCGATACCGATTTATTGGAGGGCCAAAAAAAAAACGATACCCGATTAATCGGCTGATTTTAAAATAAAACATGTATTTGTAATAATGACATTTACAACAATACTGAATGAACACTTGTTTTAACTTTATATAATATATCAATACAATCAATTTAGCCTCCAATAAATTATGAAACATGTTCAATTTGATTTAAATAATGCAAAAACAAAGTATTGGAGAAGAAAGTAAAAGTGCAATATGTGCCATGAAAGAAAGCTAACGTTTAAGTTCCTTGCTCAGAACATGAGAACATATGAAAGCTGGTGGTTCCTTTTAACACGAGTCTTCAATATTCCCATGTAAGAAGTTTTAGGTTGTAGTTATTATAGGAATTATAGGACTATTTCTCTCTATAGGAATTGTATTTCATATACCTTTGACTATTGGATGTTCTTATAGGCACTTTAGTATTGCCAGTGTAACAATATAGCTTGCGTCTCTCTCCTTGCTCCTACCTGGGCTCGAACAAGGAACACATCGACAACAGCCACCCTCGAAGCAGCGTTGCCCATGCAGAGCAAGGGGAACAACTACTCCAAGTCTCAGAGCGAGTGACGTTTGAAACGCTATTAGCTCACACCCCGCTAACTAGCTAGCCATTTCACATCGGTTACACCAGCCTAATCTCGGGAGTTGATAGGCTTGAAGTCATAAACAGCGCAATGCTTGAAGCAACTTACCTTGGCTTCTTACTGCATTTGCGTAACAGGCAGGCTCCTCGTGGAGTGCAATGGAAAGCAGGTGGTTAGAGTGTTGGACTAGTTAACCGTAAGTTTGCAAGCTTGAATCCCCGAGCTGACAAGGTAAAAATCTGACGTTCTGCCCCTGAACAAGGAAGTTAACCCACCGTTCCTAGGCCATCATTGAAAATAAGAATGTGTTCCTAACTGACTTGCCTAGTTAAACAAAAGCTTAAGTCACTTGCTTGTACATTAATGTTGAGAAATTATTTTGTTTGTTGTAAATAAAAGTGTATACATTTTATTTCCTGTCAAATGTACCAACAACAAAAACATATAAAATGATTTTGTATCTTTCATCTCTCTGTGTTTTCATAATGTTCCTTCAATTCACAAGAGGCTAAATGTATCTCACCGGAGAAAGCATCCAAGTAAGAAAAACTGAGCCTCTCTGTATGTGTAGGCCATCTATCTGATGCTGTTTGGTTAAAAAGAGTATGACATTGTTGCTGCCTGTAGCATTGAACGCACCAAAACAAAGTCAAGGGAAGCCCGTGTGGATTTGGCTTCACTCTTATCACATCACAACGAGATACGTTATGTTCTTGTCCTCCGGTAGCTAGCTAGCTAAACTTGTCCCTTTACTAAATTAGCCATGGATGGACTTGTGGTTTTACTTAGTTCTCCGTACTGGCCAATGATTATAATGGCAATTCTGATCCAACCATAAATTCATACTTTGTGCCCCTGGACTGAAAGGATTTAAGTTCAATATGTTGCTAGGTGTAGAAGATTAACTAGCTAACGGTGCCCATGGAAGCAAGTAAGGCTAGAGAGCAAGGATTTTAGTCAGGTAGCCTAGGACAACAAAAAATAAAAGCATGTACTGTATGACAGAGTCATAGACCGTTTCGTCAACATGAAAGAAAGGCGGATGGCATTGGCATTTCTCCACAAATAGGGTGAATCTCAGGTCTACTCCTGCTTGTCGCAGGTTTACTAAACCACCGGTCCTGGCAACCATCATTACATGCACTTGGCGTCAATCATTACGCTCACCTGTTCCTCATGATGAGGCACACCTGGACTCCATTTCCTTACTCATTACCTACCCTATATCTGGC
Source organism: Oncorhynchus gorbuscha (assembly GCF_021184085.1). Lineage (NCBI taxonomy): Eukaryota > Metazoa > Chordata > Actinopteri > Salmoniformes > Salmonidae > Oncorhynchus > Oncorhynchus gorbuscha. The sequence continues at coordinate 48,304,646 of NC_060187.1, forward strand.
ACTCACTTTGGTTTATTTCCCAGGCAGTAATGATGTTATTTCTTGTATTGTTCCATGGTTTGTTTATTATTAAACTCACCACTTGCTTCCCGACTCCCAGCGTCTACGTTATAGTGAGTCAACATGTTTTTCCTACTCGAACACACGCGCATATACACACAAATTGTAACCATTGACAGCAATATCATATTTAGATGACTTTGATTCGACTAAATTAGTTGACACTGTATTAGACTGAGCATAGTTGATTTGATGAAGCTAAAATGGTGCTGAAATAATGGAGGCAGTGCCTGTTTCTTTGCGACTTCTAAATCAATAGTTTAGTCAAATTTCGTAAACATTAACTTGCTTGAGGTTGCTTTCCTGCTTTTATGATAAAACAGGTGTGGTTTAACTTATTCTGCCACTGTCTTTTTGTCTCTGCCTTTGGCCTATAATTCACATGCCTTGCAACCATGATGTAACAGGATATTATAGAGCTAACAACGCAATTATCACAACAGTTGTAATATGGCTTTTCCCTGGCTTGGCTACCCCAGTGATTATTTTTTTTACACACTCACTGCTGTTGTCAATTTAATGCATTCAGACATTGAAGCAGTTTTTGTAGCTAAGCGTCAGTTTTTCAGCTCTCATGTTTAAATGTAGATAGTATCTTCAGTTAAGTTGTATGAAGAAGGGGAAAAAGTGTAAAAGTTTGCACTCTGTGTGTTTCTTGCTACCTGTCACTCAAATGGCAAGGGGTTGAATCTCATTGGCTGGAACTCTAATTGCTTAGGGCTGGCCCACATGTTGGGAAAAGGGCGCAGCACAACTTCCATAAGTCACTTTCAAACTAGGGATTGTGTGGCAAATTGAGGTGAAACAATAATTTTGCTCATAGATTATGCATGTACAGTATGAACTACACATTGACACATCCAGTCCAAAGTGGGAGGTTTAAAAAGACTTACTAGTTACCAATGTACTGTAGCATATCTTTAACACTCTTGTTTCACTTCCTATAAACAACAACTGATGAGAGAAGATTTTTATTTCCTCAATATATTTATATTGGGGAGAGTTTGGTTAAGTTGAGCCACCCTTGTTTCTATAAAACCATACACAAAATTAATCATTTGACCAGATATTTAGGTAGAGGTTATCCTTTAATGTCTGAAGGAAGAAACCACAGAAAGTTGTAAGCAAGTTAAGTAAGAAAAAGAAAAAGATTTACACCAAGTCAAATGAATTTGTGTTAGAGGTTTCGTGATGCTTGTATCTAAACCAAAGTAAATCATTAAGATTGTTCTATATAAAGGTCCTAAACCTAGCATGAAAGTCCATCATTGTAGCTGAGTGGACTAATATAGTCAACATGTTTGGGGTAAGCTCAGCCAATGGGATAAGTTGAGCCAATAAGCAAGTATTTCTTCCCAGGCGTAATGCAAGGCATTATAGCTGAGATAGGCCAGGCACTGTTACCGCATATGTTAAATCTGATTTTTAAAATGTGCAAAGTACAGCTGGTGGTATCAGTGTTAAAAGATGGTTCAAATTATTAAAAGATTGTGTTTGGGAAATAGACATGGTTTTAAACTAAGTGTTTAATATTTAATTCAGTACAGAAACTTGTTGGCAGCTTAATTTACCCTGTGGCTAAACTTACCCCATATGTGCCAAGAGACCACTTTTTTTTTGGACAAGCTATGTTATCAAAACTGTTCAAATGAATTCTGATCACAGCCTTATTCTAAAATTGATACTTGTTTTTGTCCCTTTAGCTACACGCAATACACCATAATGACAAAGAAAAAACAAGTTTAGAAATTCAGCAAATGTATCAATCTTAAATCAAATAAAAAAGCTGAAATATCACATTTACATAAGTATTCAAACCCTTTACTCAGTACTTTGAAGCACCTTAGGCAGCGATTACAGCCTTAAGTCTTGAGTAGGACGCTAGAACCTTGGCACACCTGTATTTGGGGTGTTTCTCCCATTCGTCTCTGCAGATCCTCTGAAGCTCTGTCAGGCTGGATGGGGAGCGTTGCTATTCAGCTTTTTTCTGGTATCTCCAGAGATGTTTGATCGGGTTCAAATCCGGGCTCTGGCTGGGCCACTCAAGGACATTGACACTTGTCCCAAAGGCACTCCTGTGTTGTCTTGGCTGTGTGTGATTGGGGTTGTTGTCCTGTTGGAAGGTTAACCTTCGCCCCAGTCAGGTCCTGAGCTCTCTCTGGCAGGTTTTCATCAAGAATCTCTGTACTTTGCTCTGTTCATCTTTCCCTCGATCCTGACTAGTCTCCCTGTCACTGAAAACATCCCCACAGCATGATGCTGCACCACCATGCATCACTGTAGGGATGGTGCCAGGTTTCTTCTAGATGTGTTGCTTGGCATTCAGGCCAAAGAGTTCAATCTTAGTTTCATTAGACCAAAGAATCTTGTTTCTCATGGTCTGAGAGTCCTTCAGGTGCCTTTTGGCAAACTCCAGGCGAGCTGTCATGTGCCTTTAACTGAGGAATGGCTTCCATCTGGCTACTGTACCATAAAGGCCTGATTGGTGGAGTGCTGCAGAGATGGTTGTTCTTCTGTAAGGTTCTCCCATCTCCACAGAGGAACTGGAGCACTGTCAGAGTGACCATCGGTTTCTTGGTCACCTCCCTGACCAAGTCCCTTCTCCCACAATTACTCAGTGTGGCTGGGCAGAAAGTTCCAGGGAGAGTCTTGGTGGTTTCAAACGTTAAGAATGATGGAGGAAACTATGTTATTGGACCTTCAATGATGCAGACTTTATTTTTTGATACCCTTCCCCAGATCTGTGCCTTGACACAATCCTCTCTCGGAGCACTACGGACAATTCCGTCGACCTCATGGCTTGGTTTTTGCTCTGATGTGCACTGTCAACTGTGGGACCTTATATAGACAGGTGTGCGCGCCTTTCCAAATGATGTCCAATCGATTGAATTTAAAACAGGTGTACTCCAATTAAGTTATAGAAACATCTAAAGGATAATCAATGGAAACAGGAGGCACCTGAGCTGAATTGAGTCTCATAGCAAAGGGTCTGGATGCTTATGTATTTTCTGCTTATTATTTTCAATACATTTTCAAAAAATTCAAAACCTGTTTTCAGTTGTCATTATGGGGTATTGTGTGTAGATGAGGATAACATACATTTCATCAATTTCAGAATAAGGCTGTAACAAAATTTGGAACAAGTCAAGGGGTCTGAATACTTTCCGAATGCACTGTATCTTTATTAGAAAGACTACTACATTTTCCTGGAAGGAGTGATGCTAAATGTAAATAATGTCTAAACATACCCCACTCTCCCCTAACCATAAATGGTCAGAATACTAAAATCAGGAGCAGGAAGTGAGGCCATTAGTTGACCCCCAGTCAGACTCCCTTTTATTCCTTTGGGGGTTAAATATACTCTAAGTTCATAGCAGAGGTGCTTTGGTGAACCATGCTTGAGACCTGGTCTACAGTCTAACAAGTTATTGTGACATACAGATAACCTGAGCTCATAGAAAATGTTGACGTGTGCAGTGGGTCCCTGGTTCGCTCCCAGCACGAGCAGTACAGGGATGGGAAAAAAAACAACTGTAATCCATTACATTAGCAGAAAAAATATTGTAATCATATTACATATACTTTTGAAAAAATTGATTACTTAGAGGATTACTTTTAAATTCAAGGAAGATAATTGTGAGGAAAAAAACATGGACACTTCTCTTTTCTTAATGACATTCAAATCAGCATTGTAAAAAGGAGCTCATTATAAATTTGAATAGCGTGAGCGAGTCTGACCGTAAATCAGACCCCACTATGATGACACACCAAATGTGTTTGATGGATCGCGGGAAAAGAGCACGAATATACTTTTGTACCCTGCAGTCCACGCTCTGTCTTCCAATGGTGCGACTGCTGTCGGCGTCCAATTTGACTAAACGCATGGCGGTAAATATGAGAGCGACTGTGTAGTCTACGGCGATACGGACATCACTTCTTGATATCTACACAGCGCATTGATGTGAATCACACTGCTGCTCTCTCTCATTTAGCTAATTGCGCTTTACGGATTGTGGTTGTTGTGGATTGCTGTTTACAAATCTAAATCGTTATTTGAACCCAATAATTAAATTAAAGAAGTTAAATCTGCCTGTCATTCATTGTTTTTGAAACCAGTGGACAGCCAGTGAAAAATGCGCTCTTGCAACAGCTGCATAGTGTGGATCCCATCCTATGGAATAAAAGTGGGGCTTTTATTGCTCAATCTAATTCAAGCTGATTAAAAAATACAATAAAAATCCATCGGCCTAATGGACACATGCTCAAAGTCGCGCACTTTTGATAGACTTAAAGGAGCAATCTGTAGTTCCTACATTCATTTTTTGGATTTATATAAATTCTATCCATTGATGCTTGAAGAATATAACTTATTAAATGACTCCTGAGCTTAGTTAAACTGTCACACTTCATGAGAACCCAAAATATAAGCTTCCTTTTCTGATGTGTATCATTGTAAATGCAAACAAGCACTTTATAGACTCATAACATGTCGTCTGCGTAGAGGTGAATCAGAGAATCGCCAGCAGCAAGAGCGATATCATTAATATATACAGAGGAGAGTCAGCCCGAGAATTGAACCCTGTTGCATCCCCATAGACTGTCAGAGGTCTGGACAACAGGCCCTCCGATTTTACACACTGAACACGTTTTTGGCGGATCCCATTACGTCGCGTAGCGCGCTCTGTAGGTGTGGCTACATTGCGCGCTCTGAATAAATACCAGTAAACCGCCTACAACTAAAGAACAACTAGATTAATTCAAGAAAGCCATCTATGCATATTAGTCTCCGTATCAGCACCAACAGGCAGATGTAAATATACTCTGAACATATGAATCATTAAAACGGCTGTCTCGTCGTTTTTCAGGCCTACCACAGTTGTCATCTGCAGACTTAATGATGGTGTTGGAGTCGTGCCTGGCCATGCAGTCGTGGGAGTACAGGAGGGGACTGAGCACGCACCTGTAGGTGGCTCCATTGTTGAGGATCAGCGTGGTATATGTGTTGCTACCTACCCTCGCCACCTGGGGGCGGCCCGTCTGGAAGTCCAGGATCCAGTTGCAGAGGGATGTGTTTAGTCCCAGGATCCTTAGCTTAGTGATGAGCTTTGTGGGTACTATGGTGTTGAACGCTGAGCTGTAGTCAATGAATAGCATTCTCACATAAGTGTTCCTTTTGTCCAGGTGGGAAAGGGCAGTGTGGAGTAAAGGTCGACCGTTTAATCGGAATGGCCGATTTTAAATAAGGTCGATTTCAAGTTTTCATAATAATTGGAAATCGCTATTTTTGGACACCGATTTAGCCGATTTAAAATATATATATATATATATATATATATATATATTTTTAAATTTGATTTATTTAACTATGCATGTCAGTTAAGAACACATTCTTATTTTCAATGACTGCCTAGGAACGGTGGGTTAACTGCCTTGTTCAGGGGCAGAACAACAGATTTTTACCTTGTCAGCTCGGGGATTCAAGCTTGCAACCTTACAGTTAACTAGTCCAGCGCTCTAACCACCTGCCCCTAATTGCACTCCACGAGGAGCCTGCCTGTTAGGCGAATACAGTAAGAAGTCAAGGTAAGTTGCTAGCTAGCATTAGACTTATAATAAACAATCAATCATAATCACTAGTTAACTACACATGGTTGATATTATTAGTTTATCTAGCATGTCCTACGTTGCATATAATCGATGCAGTGCGTATCGTTGCTCCAATGTGTACCTAACCATGAACATCAATGCCTTTCTTAAAATCAATACACAGAAGTATATATTTTAAACATGCATATTTAGCTAAAAGAAATCCAGATTAGCAGGTAATATTAACCAGGTGAAATTGTCACTTCTCTTGCGTGTATTGCACGCAGAGTCAAGAGTATATGCAACAGTTTGGGCTGCCTAATTTGCCAGAATTTTCCGGAATTGTGACATAACATTGAAGGTTGTGCAATGTAACAGGAATATTTAGACTTATGGATGCCACCCGTTAGATAAAATACGTAACGGTTCCGTATTTCACTGAAAGAATAAACGTTCTGTTTTCGAGATGATAGTTTCCGGATTTGACCATATTATTGACCTAAGGCTCGTATTTCTGTGTGTTATTGTGTTACAACTGTCTATGATTTGATAGAGCAGTCTGACTGAGTGACGGAAGGCAGCAGCAGGTTCGTAAGCATTCATTCAACCAGCAACTGTTTATGACTTCAAGTCTATCATCTCCCGAGATTAGGCTGGTGTAACCGATGCGAATTGGCTAGCTAGTTAGCGGGGTGCGCGCTAATAGCATTTCAAACGTCATTCGCTCTGAGACTTGGAGTAGTTGTTCCCCTTGCTCTGCATGGGTAACGCTGCTTTGAGGGTGGCTGTTGTCAATGTGTTCCTGGTTCGAGCCCAGGTAGCGGCAAGGAGAGGATTGGAAGCTATACTGTTACACTGGCAATACTAAAGTGCCTATAAGAACATCCAATAGTCAAAGGTTAATGAAATACAAATGGTGTAGAGAGAAATAGTCCTATAATTCCAATTACTACAACTTAACTTCTTACCTGGGAATATTGAAGACTCATATTAAAAGGAACCACCAGCTTTCATATGTTCTCATGTTCTGAGCAAGGAACTTAAACGTTAGCTTTCTTTCATGGCACATATTGCACTTTTACTTTCTTCTCCAATACTTTGTTTTTGCATTACTTAAACCAAATTGAACATGTTTAATTATTTATTGGAGGGTAAATTGATTTTATTGATGTATTATATTAAGATAAAAGTGTTCGTTCAGTATTGTTGTAATTGTCATTATAACATTTTTTCTTTTTAAATCAACCGATTTAATCCGAATCTGCGTTTTTTTTGGTCCTCCAATAATTGGTATCAGCATTGAAAAATCATAATCGGTAGACCTCTAGTTTGGAGTGCAATAGAGATTGCATCATCTGTGGATCTGTTTGGGTGGTATGCAAATTGGAGTGGGTCTATGGTTTCTGGGATAATTGTGTTGATGTGAGCCATGACCAGCCTTTCAAAGCACTTCATCAAATCAAATCAAATGTTATTTGTCACATACACATGGTTAGCAGATGTTAATGCGAGTGTAGTGAAATGCTTGTGCTTCTAGTTCCGACAATGCAGTGATAACCAAGTAATCTAACTAACAATTCCAAAACTACTGTCTTATACACAGTGTAAGGGGATAAGGAATATGTACATAAGGATATATGAATGAGTGATGGTACAGAGCAGCATACAGTAGATGGTATCGAGTACAGTATATACATATGAGATGAGTGTGTAAACAAAGTGGCATAGTTTAAAGTGGCTAGTGATACATGTATTACATAAGGATGCAGTCGATGATGTAGAGTACAGTATATACATATGCATATGAGATGAATAATGTAGGGTAAGTAACATTATATAAGGTAGCATTGTTTAAAGTGGCTAGTGATATATTTACATCATTTCCCATCAATTCCCATTATTAAAATGGGTCAGTGTCAATGACAGTGTGTTGGCAGCAGCCACTCAATGTTAGTGGTGGCTGTTTAACAGTCTGATGGCCTTGAGATAGAAGCTGTTTTTCAGTCTCTTGGTCCCAGCTTTGATGCACCTGTACTGACCTCGCCTTCTGGATGATAGCGGGGTGAACAGGCAGTGGTTCGGGTGGTTGATGTCCTTGATGATCTTTATGACCTTCCTGTAACAACGGGTGGTGTAGGTGTCCTGGAGGGCAGGTAGTTTGCCCCCGGTGATGCGTTGTGCAGTCCTCACTACCCTCTGGAGAGCCTTACGGTTGAGGGCGGAGCAGTTGCCGTACCAGGCGGTGATGCTCTCGATTGTGCATCTGTAGAAGTTTGTGTGCTTTTGTTGACAAGCCGAATTTCTTCAGCCTCCTGAGGTTGAATAGGCGCTGCTGCGCCTTCTTCACGACGCTGTCAGTGTGAGTGGACCAATTCAGTTTGTCTGTGATGTGTATGCCGAGGAACTTAAAACTAGCTACCCTCTCCACTACTGTTCCATCGATGTGGATAGGGGGGAGTTCCCTCTGCTGTTTCCTGAAGTCCACAATCATCTCCTTAGTTTTGTTGACGTTGAGTGTGAGGTTATTTTCCTGACACCACACTCCGAGGGCCCTCACCTCCTCCCTGTAGGCCGTCTCGTCGTTGTTGGTAATCAAGCCTACCACTGTTGTGTCGTCCGCAAACTTGATGATTGAGTTGGAGGCGTGCGTGGCCACACAGTCGTGGGTGAACAGGGAGTACAGGAGAGGGCTCAGAACGCACCCTTGTGGGGCCCCCGTGTTGAGGATCAGCGGGGAGGAGATGTTGTTGCCTACCCTCACCACCTGGGGGCGGCCCGTCAGGAAGTCCAGTACCCAGTTGCACAGGGCGGGGTCGAGGCCCAGGGTCTCGAGCTTGATGACGAGCTTGGAGGGTACTATGGTGTTGAATGCCGAGCTGTAGTCGATGAACAGCATTCTCACATAGGTATTCCTTTTGTCCAGGTGGGTTAGGGCAGTGTGCAGTGTGGTTGAGATTGCATCGTCTGTGGACCTAATTGGGCGGTAAGCAAATTGGAGTGGGTCTAGGGTGTCAGGTAGGGTGGAGGTGATATGGTCCTTGACTTATCCCTCAAAGCACTTCATGATGACGGAAGTGAGTGCTACGGGGCGGTAGTCGTTTAGCTCAGTTACCTTAGCTTTCTTGGGAACAGGAACAATGGTGGCCCTCTTGAAGCATGTGGGAACAGCAGACTGGTATAGGGATTGATTGAATATGTCCGTAAACACACCGGCCAGCTGGCTACGGACGTGAGTGCTACGTGTCTGTAGTCATTTAGGCAGATTGCCTTTTATGTCAGCTGTTATGACATGTCTATGACCATGTCATAAGGTGGTATGACACTGGGTGTCAAGTGTTACTGTTATTTATATTGGGGGAAAAATGAAGTAGATATTTTTCCCACTTGGAACATGTAGGCTCGCTAGACCTTGTTAATGGTTTCCTTGTGCGTGAAGGTGGTAGCATGCTCTTAACCCACGATTAGTGGGTTAATAGCATGCTATCCTCATGCTTAAATTCAAGGTCAGAATATGCATAGATAGAAAAACGCATAAGGGAATTACGTTCCATTTACATCCGCTTGGGTCGGAATCTGGGCCAAATAGTTTCAAAGTATAGGATCTGTATTTTTCCTTATACATTCCTACTCTGAGAAAATATTTATGAATATGGGCACTGTTTTGTAAATCTGCTCTAAGTAATCCATATTTACTACTACACTAAACAAAATAATAAACACAACATGTAAATTGTGGGTCCCATGTTTCATGAGCTGAAATAAGATGCCTCAAATGTTGTGCACAAATTTGTTTACATCCCTGTTTGTGATCATTTCTCCTTTGCCAAGATAGTCCACCCCCCTGACAGGTGTGGCATATCAAGAAGCTGATTAAATAGAATGATCATTACACAGGTGCACCTTGTGACGGGACAATAAAAGGCCAATCTAAAATGTGCAGTTTGGTCACACGACACAATGCCACAGATGCCTCAAATGTTGAGGGAGTGTGCAATTGGCATGCAGACTGCAGGAATGTCCGCAAGCACTGTTGCCAGAGAATGGAATGTTCATTTAAGTCTCCTCCAACATAATTTTCAAGAATTTGTCAGTATGTCCAACTGGCCTCACAACCGCAGACCACGTGTATGGCGGCGTCACATACACATACACATGTTAATGTGAGTCTAGCGAAATACTTGTGCTTCTAGTTCCGACAATGCAGTAATAACCAACGAGTAATCTAACCTATCAATTTCAACTACCTTATACACACAAGTGTAAAGGAATGAAGAATATGTTCATAAAGATATATGAATGAGTGATGGTACAGAACGGCATAGGCAAGATGCAGTAGATGGTATAGAGTACAGTATATACATACATATGAGATGAGTAATGTATGGTATGTAAACATTATATGAAGTGGCATTGTTTGAAGTGGCTACATTTTTCCATCCATTTTTATATTGTTAAAGTGGCTGGAGTTGAGTCAGTATGTTGGCAGCAGCCACTCGGTGTTAGTGGTGGCGGTTTAACAGTCGGATGGCCTTGAGATAGAAGCTGTTTTTTCAGTCTCTCGGTCCCTGCTTTGATGCACCTGTATTGACCTTGCCTTCTGGATGATAGCGGGGTGAACAGGCAGTGGCTCGCTCGGGTGGTTGTTGTCCTTGATGATCTTTATGGCCTTCCTGTGACATCGGGTGATGTAGGTGTCCTTGGAGGGCAGGTAGTTTGCCTCCGGTGATGCGTTGTGCAGACCTCACTACCCTCTGGAGAGCCTTGCGGTTGTGGGCGGAGCAGTTGCCGTACCAGGTGGTGATACAGCCCGACAGAATGCTCTCGATTGTGAATCTGTAAAAGTTTGAATGCTTTTGGTGACCAGCCACATTTCTTCAGCCTCCTGAGGTTGAAGATGTTCTGCTGTGCCTTCACTGTCTGTGTGGGTGGACGATTTCAGTTTGTCCGTGATGTGTACACCGAGGAACTTAACTTACTACCCTCTCCACTACTGTCCCGTCGATGTGGATAGGGGGGTGCCCCTCTGCTGTTTCCTGAAATTCACGATCATCTCCTTTGTTTTGTTGACGTTGAGTGTGAGTTTATTTTCCCGACACTCTGAGGGCCCTCACCTCCTCTCTGTAGGTCTTGTCGTTGTTGGGTAATCAAGCCTACCACTGTAGTGTCGTCTGCAAACTTGATGATTGAGTTGGAGGCGTGCATGGCCACACAGTCGTGGGTGAACAGAGAGTACAGGAGAGGGCTCAGAACGCACTCTTGTGGGGCCCCAGTTTTGAGGATCAGCGGAGTGGAGATGTTGTTACCTACCCTCACCACCTGGGGGCGGCCCGTCAGGAAGTCCAGTACCCAGTTGCACAGGGCGGGGTCGAGACCCAGGGTCTCGAGCTTGATGACGAGCTTGGAGGGTACTATGGTGTTGAATGCCGAGCTGTAGTCGATGAACAGCATTCTCACATAGGTATTCCTGTTGTCCAGATGGGTTAGGGCAGTGTGCAGTGTGGTTGCAATTGTGTCTGTGGACCTATTGGGGCGGGAAGCAAATTGGAGTGGGTCTACGGTGTCAGGTAGGGTGGAGGTGATATGGTCCTTGACTTGTCCCTCAAAGCACTTCATGATGACGGAAGTGAGTGCGACAAGGCGGTAGTCGTTTAGTTCAGTTACCTTAGCTTTCTTGGGAACAGGAACAATGGTGGCCCTCTTGAAGCATGTGGGGACAGCAGACTGGGATAAGGATTGATTGAATATGTCCGTAAACACACCAGCCAGCTGGTCTGCGCATGCTCTGAGGTCGTGGCTGGGGATGCCACACCATGGCTCACATGGTGTACCCCTTGGTGGGGTTATGATATGGGCAGGCATAAGCTACGGACAACAAACACAATTGCATTTTATCGATTGCAATTTTAATGCACAGAGATACCGTGACGAGATCCTGAGGCCCATTGTCATGCAATTCATCCACCGCCCTCACCTCGTGATTCGGCATAGCGCACATCCTCATGTCGCAAGGATCTGTACACAATACCTGGAAGTGGAAAATGTCCCAGTCCTTCCATGGGCTGCATATTTACCAGACATGTCACCCATTAAGCATGTTTGTGTTGCAGTTCCCACCAATATCCAGCAACTTCGCACAGCCATTGAAGAGTGGGGCAACATTCTACAGGCCACAATCAACAGCCTGATTAACTTTATGCGAAGTGCTGCATGAGGCAAATGGTCACACCAGATACTGACTGAATGCTTTTTAAAATCCTCGCCCCTACCCATGTATTTTTGTTGCATCTGTGACCAACAGATGCAGCTCTGTATTCTCATTCATGTGAAATCCATAGAACAGGGCCTAATGTATTTATTTCAATTGAATGATTTCCTTACATGAACTGTAACTCAGTAAAATCTTTGAAATTGTTTCATGTTGCATTTATATTTTTTGTTCAGTGTATATCTTGTAATGTTTAGTGCAGTAAGACTAATTGTTTAAGACCACATTAACCTAATACGGCACCCCATGGTGGATCCATAGCACTACAGTTTATGGTAGCCAGTTAAGCACCGAAAGTGTGTGTGAGCCATGCAACGCTTTTAAATAAACAACCATCAACTCGATCTTTCTAAACATTATTTTTATTATTCATATTGAACAGGACATATATTCTCAATCTGTTATATCTTTGTCTATCCCACCTGAAGACATGAAGCTGATGACTGTAGCTGCTGGTTCTGTTGCTTCTGGTGGTCTCGGGCCCATGGGAACTCTGGAAAAGATAAAGAATTTATAGACTTTAACCCATTTTCATGATAATACGGATAATAACATAATCGACACTGATGCTCTTTCTCTTTGAGGCCATTATAGATTATCCACCCCTGCAGGCTAGTACTTGGAAACAAACAAGCGTCACATACTCAACAACTCTGTCCTCCTCCTCTTCACATGGAAACAATAATTCAGGCAGAGCAGGCCCAGCAGATGTGATTCGGTGACTTAATCCTTCCCTGATCTCTGTGGATTCATTACTAAAAAAAACAACCAGGGTCTCTTTCACCAGCATTTTCAATTGAAACGAACAGAAGCATAATTATTTTAGGCATGGAGGAGCAGAGCTCGCCGGGGGAACCCGCCCTGCCTCTGCCCTGGAAGGAGAAACACTGTTGATGAGATTCGTTGAGCAGTACTCCCCGTGCCTAGACCGAAATGAGTTACAATGAAAGCCAAGGAAGCAGGAGAACAGACAGAAAGCAGAATGAAGAAATTAAAAACAGGACCAAAGGTCCACAGCCCAATCAAGCTGATCTGGGAGCAAACAGAGCAGATGCAGCCGCAAGTCCTCAAAAGAGGATAAGCCAAACTGATCAAATCTTAAGTCCCAGAGAGCACCACAGCTCCAATCACTTTTAACCCTCAGATAGGAGTCAAATAGATTATTCAAATACTTGTGCTACTTCATTTAGTTTGTCTAGTAAATTTGAAAGTATTGGAATGGTTACAACATCTCCAATTGCAAAATTCAAGCGCCCCTCAAAGTATTAGAAAATATTTGACAGACGTGTTTGACCAAGGTCTGATAATCACTGCTTCATTCTTGTGCTTTAACATCCATTTCAGATATGTTAAAAATTCTGAGTGGGCACAAAATATGTGAGGATACCTGGGGGGTGGTCTGGAAGAGGGCTCTGTCAGGAAGTTAGCATTTTTCAAACACCTGAAACGTAGAGCCCTAATCATTATGCTTGTCAGTAAAAAAAAAAAATCTGCATATCTAACCATACCTTTTTGAGCTGTTTGTATCATCCTGATTGGTGGTTATTTTGTTAAATAAACTAAACCCGCTGCTCTGCATCGCTGCAAAAAATGTAAAGGAATGTGAGTCTTATTTAGCAATTGCTTGCTTTAAAAATAAGTCTACCAAACTTGCCAGTAGGCATGCCAGCTAAGATAATTAGACAAGCTAGCTACTCTAACTTGATTGATAGCCTGCAATGGCTTCTTGGTATCTTGACTAGCTAAAGCCTACTTGATAAAATTACTCTTTGGCTAGTAGTATTACATAGAAACACCAGCCCAAAATTCAACAACAACCAAAATAAGTCACGTTTATGGCAATGTCTGCGTATTTAGAGAAATACGTGTCGGAGAAACAAACTTTAACAATTGGACACCCAAAATCATGCATTTTGTTTATATTTTGGGAATACAGGGGAAGTGTAACTAGGCGTCAGTCTGCTTAACTGTTGGGGGAGCACTGAATACATCTACACTCATAAAGCAGAGCTTCAGTTCATAGACCTTCTCTGACTTGCTAAATATGAGCAACAATAATGTCACCATAATGAACTGCCATCTGGACAATGTTCCTACATTCGAGAGCACTCATTAGACTAAGGACACAACACACAATCTCCGGTCATAAAGGGGACTGGGAGGACACAAACAGTGGAGGAGATGGAGAGCAGCTCTCCCCAGCTGGGGTGACCAGAGGTTACACTTCTACACACGTCCACACATCACGCGCACACTGAATCCAGCAGGAAGGCAACTGTGACCTTCAGGAATAAAAATGTATAACTGATATTTTGTAACCCGTCCTATTTTTTTAGACCACTTTGTCACTACATTTTCTGGAGAATGATATGCTTTCATTTGTGGCCTCTAGATAGGGGTGCCATCACAGTAATGAGGTTCCCATCCATTTCAAAGACTTTGGATATGCTTATAATGCTTTTTTTATGGGTTTCTTAGCTGCTGCTGAGGAACTGATTCGCAACAATCACTTGACAAAATAATTGGACAAAGAAGGGTTCAGGTTCAAGTTAACTCATCATACTAAAACACATGGAAATGATACATGCTGACCAAACCGGCTCTTCGCTCCATCGTGATTTTTGTTGATCCCCATCTGATGCGTTCATGACACACAGATTAAAATACCAAAACCAGTTATATTAATTTGGGAACAGGTTGAAAAACAAACACTCATGGCCATTTAGCTAGCTTGCTGTTGCTTGCTAATTTGTCCTGGGAGATAAACATTGGGTTGTTATTTTACCTGAAATGCACAAGTTCCTTTTTTTTGCTGGATATTTTGAGTCATACTGTCATGCAGGTGAAAGAGGACCCAAAAGCGACTTAACAGAAACAGAGTTTATTTAAGTCCAAACAGGGAATAACAGAAATCCTCTAGTCTGTAGAGGGGAATAACTGGAGAAGCGGCCACAGACTGCAGGTCGCTTCGGGTAGGCGCAGGCCGTAGTAGACAGAGACACCTGCTCACACGCAGCATCTGATGAAGGCAAAAAACACACGACAGGACAGCAAAAACACGGGACAGGGCGAAACGCAATCACAGCATGGTGAATACTAAACAAGGAACCGACGGGACAGGAACGGAACACAAAGGAATAAATAGGGACTCTAATCAGGGGAAAGGATCGGGAACAGGTGTGGGAAGACTAAATGATGATTAGGGGAATAGGAACAGCTGGGAGCAGGAACGGAACGATAGAGAGAAGAGAGAGCGAGAGAGTGAGAGAGGGAGGGGGAGAGAGAGGGATAGGAGGAGGGAAAGAACCAAATAAGACCAGCAGAGGGAAACGAATAGAATGGGGAGCACAGGGACAAGACATGATAATAAATGACAAACATGACACATACAAAATCTTCTGTACTCTGACAATCTACAAATAAAGGGGAAACCTAGTTCAAATAAAATGTTATTGGTAACATACACATATTTAGCAGATGTTATTGCGGGTGTAGTGAAATACTTGTCTTCCTAGCTCCAACAGTGTAGTAGTATCTAACGATACACACCTCAAAGTAAAATAATGGAATTAAGAAATATATAAATATTAGGTTAGCCGTCTTCTAGTCGATGCCACTCTGACATTGCTCGTCCTATTTAAGCGCCTAAAAAACAGTAAGTAGATGGGTGAGATTGGACTTGCTTGCGCAAGCAGTTTGGAGGAAATGATTGAATAGTGCCTTCAGAAAGTATTCATACCGCTTGACTTATTAAACATTTTGTTACAGCCTGAATTCAAAATGGATTATTTATATTTGATTTCTCACTCATCTACACACAATACCCCATAATGACAAAGCGAAAACAGGTTTTAGAAATGTAGCAAATGTATAAAAACACACTGAAATATGACATTTACATAAGTATTCAGACCCTTTACTCAGTACTTTGTTAAAGCACCTTTTGGCAGCAATTAGAGCTGTGTCTTTATGGATAAGTCTCTAAATGCACTCCACACCTGGATTGTGCGGCATTTGCCCATTATTCTTCCCTAAATTATTCACACTTTGTCAAAATGGTTGGTGAAAATTGTTAGACAACCATTTTCAGGTCTTGCCATAGTGTTTTAAAGTAGATTTAGGTTAAAACTGTAAAATGCTGACCAGACCACTTTGCGTGCATGTAGATTTGTTCACACACTAGACGCTATCAGGACACACAGGTTGAAATATCAAAACGAACTCTGAACTAACTAAACTCTGCAAAAAAAATAAACGTCCTCTCACTGTTAACTGCGTTTTTATTTTCAGCAAACTTAACATGTAAAAATGTGTATGGACATAAGATTCAACTGAGACAGACAAACTGAACAAGTTCCACAGACCTGTGACTAGCAGAAATGGAATAATGTGTCCCTGAACAAAGGGGAGGGGGTCAAAATCAAAAGTAACAGTCAGAATCTGGTGTGGCCACCAGCTGCATTAAGTACTGCAGTGCATCTCCTCATGGCCAGTTCTTGCTATGAGATGTTACCCCACTCTTCCACTAAGGCACCTGCAAGTTCCCGGATATTTCTAGGGGGCAATGGCCCTAGCCCCCACCCTCTGATCCAACAGGTCCCAGACGTGCTCAATGGGATTGAGACCCGGGCTCTTAGCTGGCCATGGCAGAACACTGACATTCCTGTCTTGCAGGAAATCATGCACAGAACGAGCAGTATGGCTGGTGGCATTGTCATGCTGGAGGGTCATGTCAGGATGAGCCTGCAGGAAGGGTACCACATGAGGGAGGAGGATGTCTGCCCTGTAACGTACAGCATTGAGATTGCCTGCAATGACAACAAGCCCAGTACGATGATGCTGTGACATACCACCCCAGACCATGATGGACCATCCACCTCCAAATAAATCCTGCTCCAGAGTACAGGCCTCGGTGTAACGCTCATTTCTTCATCAATAAACGCGAATCCAACCATCACCCATGGTGAGACACAACAGCGACTCATCAGTGAAGAGCACTTTTTGCCAGTCCTGTCTGGTCCAGCGACGGTGGGTTTGTGCCCATAGGTGACGTTGTTACCGGTGATGTCTGGTGAGGACCTGCATAACAACAGGCCTTCAAGCCCTCAGTCCAGCCTCTGTCATCAATAGGATGAGAGTCTGAGCACTGATAGAGGGTTTGTGCGTTCCTGGTGTAACTCGGGCAGTTGTTGCCATCCTGTACCTGTCCCACAGGTGTGATGTTCGGCTGTACCGATCCTGTGCAGGTGTTGTTACACGTGGTCTGCCACTGCGAGGACGATCAGCTGTCCGTCCTGTCTCCGTGTAGTGCTGTATTAGGCGTCTCACAGAACGGACATTGCAATTTATTGCCCTGGCCACATCTGCAATCCTCATGCCTCCTTGCAGCATGCCTAAGGCATGTTCACGCAGATGAGCAGGGACAGCTTTCTTTTGGTGTTTTTCAGAATCAGTAGAAAGGCCTCTTTAGTGTCCTAAGTTTTAATAACTGTGACCTTAATTGCCTACTGTCTGTAAGCTGTTAGTGTCTTAACGACAGTTCCACAGGTGTATGTTAATTTATGGTTCATTGAACAGGCATGGGAAACAGTGTTTAAACCCTTTACAATAAATATCTGAAGTTATTTGGATTTTTAGTTCATATTAATTTGGGGACAGGTCTAAGCTTGAAACATTTATTGTAATTTAGCTCGCTAGCTTGCTGTTGCGAGCTAATTTGTCCTGGGATATAAACATTAGGTTGTTTTTATCTGAAATACTCTGACAATTAATCCACAGATAAAAGGGTAAAAGTTTGTTTCTCGTCACCTCTCCTCCTTCAGGCTTCTTCTTTGGACTTTATGGCGATTGGCAACCAACTTTAAGGTGCTGAACAGTCACCATTGTCCCCATGATGAAATCCCTGAGCTGTTTCCTTCCTTTCCGGCAACTGAGTTAGGAAGGGCGCCTGTATCTTTGTAGTGACTGGGTATATTAATACACCATCCAAAATGTAATTAATAACTTCACGATGCTCAAATGGATATTCATGGTCTGTTTTTTTAAACATTTTATTTTGTCCCATCTACCAACATGAGCCATTCTTTGTGAGGCATTGGAAAACCTCGTCTTTGTGGTTGAGTCTGTTTTGAAATTCACTGCTCGGCTGAGGGACCTTACAATTATCTGTATGTACAGAGATGAGGTAGTCATTCAAAATCATGTTAAACACTATTATTGCCCATGCAACTTATTTTGTGACTTAAGAAAATACTTGTCTCGACAGTGACATATTTTAATTCAAGGGGTTTGAATACTTTCTGAAGGCACTATGTGTACATTTATTTTGCAACGTTCGTGCACGCAATGCTGGCGGTTTGGCCAGCATGTTAGGACTTGGGAGAGAGGATACAAGTGGTTAGAAAGAGCCAATTATGTAATGCAGTGGTTAGTTAGAACAATGTAGAGCAGGATGTTGTCCTTTAAGACATGGTGAATGGTTTTGGTGCTAGGATGGACAAGAGGCATAAAATTCAAGAATAAAACAGAAGGAGAAAAAAAAGCTTCAACTTTGTCCTGGTGGTACTTCCTTGCCACATTATTTGTCCTAGTAGTAACAACAAACACTCATCCCGATCAACATCAAATGTTAGTCTACAAACACGTTCATTAAGAAACATTGTAGGTAAAAACGATTATGGGATATGTAAACTGTCCAATTTGATTAGTCTTTTATCTCATATAACGTCCTGTGAACAACAACTGACTATTGTGTTCACACTTGGCACGATATTCTCCCGCCAAACTGAACTACGAGACAGGAACACTGGACGCATAACATCACGCGCCAGCAGCACATGGCTGTAGCAATCCCTAGCCAAACAGTTTTCTATGCTGAGCAAGGCTTCTATGCATTTTTTTTTGTTAGATCTGACAATGGCTATTTTGGTTTCTGCAATCTATCGTGTGGTGTCAAACTCCGATCGGTGTTCTCTCAGGCATAATGTGGCGATAGAACTTTGTTAAACACAATCCCGTTTCTGTCTTTGATTGTACTGCAATTTACATAATCTCGCGCCAAATTATCGGAAGACAAGAGACCCTGGTTTCGCGCGCTGAGGCTAAACTCCGGACACAGTTTTGATTGACAGGCATTATAGCCCCTCAGAGAGCAACTCAGAAGTGGTAATAGCCAATAGTGAAACTAAGTTTTTTTTTGGCAGGCGGGGAATCACTGTTGAAGATTCTCATTGATTCAGTCCCCCTAAAAGCAGTCTATACAGAGGAGTTGTGTACGGATTAAGTTTGACGGTGTACTAAACGTCATTTAATTATCTACATTTGGAAGAAAAAACTGGTAATATAAACGTTTATACTTTGACAAGTTTGGTATTTTGAAAGTTGCTGGCTGAAACTTGGCACAGTGGATAAGCTAGCTAACATTAACTTTGCTAACATTTGGTAGGGTGAATTCGAAATATTCTAGTTAAACTTTGTCGAGGGAAATTAACGTTAACGTTACATGCTTCACATTACTCACTAGGTACGTGTCAGTGTGATCAATGTAATAGTATTTAATTTGGTTACCTAGCGAGCTACTTCAACTCCACAATTTATTAGATTCTAACCTTCGTTATGTTGTCGCGTTATCTAGCTACTGTAGCTAGGCTAATGTAACGTGGTGTGCTGTCAATGTCGATTACCACATCCACCAGTAGTCTGATTTAATCAGGCTATAACTACCTATGTAAGTACCAATTGTGTAGAACCGCCTGATTAAATCAGACTGCTGAAACTATTGCCTGATATCGTAAATGTTCCACACAAGCCAGAATTGTAAATACAATCAATTTAACCGGTAATGTAACATTAGAGCGCCGTTTATCTGTGCGGTTTATCTTTCAGCTGCTCGAAATGAGACCATATCAACTGTAAGAATCTTTATGAAACTTTTTAGAGATCCTGTAGGTACAGTATATGGTTCGGCTTGGCACCGAGGTAGCCAGTAGTTCCGATCCGCTTGCTTACAGCAGCACTAGGGTCAGCAGCACTAGGGTCAGCAGCACTAGGGTCAGCAGCACTAGGGTCAGCAGCACTAGGGTCAGCAGCACTAGGGTCAGCAGCACTAGGGTCAGCAGCACTAGAGTCAGCAGCACTAGAGTCAGCAGCACTAGGGTCGGACAGGTTTCCTGTGTAGATTAAGACAGCAAGCCAGCAGCAAGATTTGGCTTGGAAAACATACCCCAATCCAGGGATAATAAATGCGTTGCACCCAGAATTGTCCCATTGTCCCAACTGTTGCACCAAGAAGATTGAAGGACTGCTAATAAAAATTATATATATATATATATATATATATTAAAGTCTGCCCACACTAGTTGCTGCTCAACTCCACTGAAAATGGGAGAGTTTTATTGGCTACCAAACAGAATGGAGCAGAGACCAGGCTTTGAAAATTCAGCTGCGACTACATCGATTTGCATAAGGTCAATACTTTTAACAAAATTAAATTATGAAATGCTTACCTTGAACCCATGTTTGTCCTCTGTAGTTGAGAGCCTTCCTTTGCTGAAATCAGTACTTTTCATTTTTTCAATGAACGTTTACATGGAACCCAAACTGGCTGCGCACGTGCACCATCATGCATAAATAGATTTTGTCCCCCCACACCAAATGCAATCACAGGTTAAAATAACAAAACAAACTCTGAACCAATTACATTCATTTGGGGACCGGTCGAAAAGCATTAAACTTATGGCAATTTAGTTAGCTAGCTTGCACTTACTAGCTAATTTGTCCTGGGATATAAAATGCACAAGGTCCTCTACAATGAATCCACACACAACAGTCAACCGAATCTTATCTAGTCATCTCTCCTTCCAGTCCCCACGTGGGTATAACCAATGAGGAGATGGCAAGTGGGTACCTGCTTCTATAAACTTGCAGTGCGATCTGCGTCAGAAATGGAACTGACTTCTATTTTAGCCCTTGGCAACGTAGATGCTTGATGGCATTCGCAGTGGGTGCAATAATTGACTAATATAGTTGTCAACATTTATTTTGTAACGCTCGCCCACTCGACGCGAGCGGTGTAGTCAGACTGTTAGTGCTATCATTTTGAACACACATGCACCTAAATATTTTCCTGTTATACATGGAATTTTTATTTGGGTGCCCGCAGGGGGGAAAAAATGTTTAATTGCTAACAATTTTTATTATTAATTGCTCAAATATTGTGCTCATTTTTATTTTTGCTCTTACATTTTCAACTTAGCTCCTTGTAAAAAAATATATATAAAAAAAAAAGGCAGCGTAGAACCCTGCGACTGTTTCCTTGTTGAGATTCAATTGACATATGTGCATTGGCGCTTAATTCCACAAAGCCTGGTCTCTGCTCCACTCCGTTAGTTGAGTTCATCAATCTTACTTCACCGTGGAGTTTAGTCGGCTAGTGTTATTGGATATTCGGTTTTCTCTTGTCAAAAGCAATTAAACCAAGCATGCCATGAACATTGTATATTCTGAATCAGGAGGATGGAGAATGATTTTTAAAATCGCATAAAATAAAAAATTCACGTCGTTTCGATCCCCAGATTCAGAACGTACCATTTTCATGGTCATGTCATGCTTGGTTCAATAGCTATTGATGAGAGGGGAACCAACTATCCAAAACAAAATTAATTTGACCTTTGTGCCAGTATATAAACCATATACCTACTGGCTCTCTTAACCTCTTCAGTCTACCCTCTACTTTTTAGAACATTCTGTTAAAAATCGCGCAACATTTCAGCGCCCTGCTATTCATGCCAGGAATATAGTATATGCATATGATTAGTATGTGTGGATAGAAAACTCAGACGTTTATAAAACTGGTTAAATCACGGCTGTGACTTTTACAGAACGTGCGTTTCATTGAAAAGTGCAGGAAAATCTGATATATATATCCATATATATAAATATATAAATATATCCATCCGCCGCTTCAACCCATTGTTATGGGCGAAAGACATTAAATATGGCTGAGGTTGCAGTACCTACAGCTTCCACATGATGTCAACAGTCTTGTCATTTGCCTAGGATTTGTTTCTTGGTCAATCGAACAAGAGACAGCCCATTTCTTCCGGTCTCCGACCGGATATTTTGGTTGAGAAATACACGGACAGTATTTCAAGACGGACCCCTATAGAAAACATTTCGTATCGTGATTAATTTGATCGCTTATTAACGTTTACTAATACCTAAAGTTGCATTACAAAAGTATTTAGAAGTGTTTTGTGAAAGTTTATCGTCGACTTTTTGAATTTAAAAAAATGACGTTACGTTATGAAACGCTATTTTTTTTCCGTTTATCACAGTCTTCATAGATCGATATCTAGGCTATATATGGACCGATTTAATCGAAAAAAAAGACCCAATAGTGATTATGGGACATCTAGGAGTGCCAACAAAGAAGATGGTCAAAGGTAATGAATGTTTTATATTTTATTTGTGCGGTTTGTGTAGCGCCGACTATGCTAATTATTTTGTTTACGTCCCCTGCGGGTCTTTTGGGGTGTTACATGCTATCAGATAATAGCTTCTCATGCTTTCGCCGAAAAGCATTTTAAAATCTGACTTGTTACCTGGATTCACAACGAGTGTAGCTTTAATTCAATACCCTGCATGTGTATTTTAATGAACGTTTGAGTTTTAACTAATACTATTAGCATTTAGCGTAGTGCATTTGCATTTCCAGAGCTCTAGATGGGACGCCTGCGTGCCAGGTAGGAGCAAGTGGTTAAGTCAGGTAAACAATACTTTCCTGTAGATATTTTGAGCTGCTGAAGATCAAACTGCACAGACAGAACAGGTGGAATAAGTTTGAATAAAATCTGATATTTTTAAACGTTCTGGCTTGTAAGGTACAATTTTGCAGCCATTTGTTTTATATAGAAATTCTGTATTACAGCCTGAATTAATCAAGACTAGATGTGTGGGTGCTAGCCGCTTCTAGCTAGATAGCGTCTGAATTTCAATGGCTACCCATTAGCTGTTAGGTAGTATGACTAGCTAGTTAACATAGAACTAAATTAGCTTAACTTACTAAGATAGCTAGGAAGCTATTGCAAAATTGTTTGTTTACGCCAGCTATGGAGATATTACTTGCAGATTTTAATATTCACTTGTATAGCTAGCTACGCCAATAGGCAGGTAGCCTAGCGGTTAAGAGCTGATTTGAAATCCCGAGCAGGCAAGGTGTAAAAATCTGCCATTGAGCATGGCAGTTCTGCCCAACAACTGCTTCCCGGACACCGACGACATGTATGTTGATTAAGGTAGCCCCCCACACCTCTCTGATATAGAGGTAAATGCAGAAGACATATTTTGGTTGAATGCATTTAAAAAAAATCCCCTTTCCCTAACCAGCCGAGAAAGCAAATGGCACACTTTCTTGAAGCATACATAAAATTGCCTGGTTGAGATATTTAAATAGCTAGCTACTTCTAAATCATTTCCCCAATAATGTTTTATTATTAATTTGTATGTAGCTAGCTAACAAGTCAAAGTAAACTGGCTAAGTAGCTTGCTAACATAAGTACAGCCACTACAATGTGTATTCTGAGTGGAAAATTAACTTTTTGGTCTAACAGTCACTCAATTTTTTACCAGACATAATTAAACCAAAACTCACACAAACGTATGAGCCTGCTTCTAATGTTTGTAAAACAAGACATGTATTTATATTAAGTAATGGGATGTATAGCTTAATTTCATGATTGACCTGCGCCTCTATAAAGTTTTATCAATGTATTTAATGTTTTTATGTTACCCATTTTTCTCCCCAATTTTGTGATCTACAATTGGTAGTCGGTCTTGTTCCATCGCTGCAACTGCCCTACGGACTCGGGAGAAGCGAAGGTCGAGAGCCATGCTTTCCTCTGAAACACGATCCGCACTGCTTCTTGATGCACTGCTCGTATAACCCGGAGCCAGCCACACTAATGTCGGAGGAAACACTGTCGACTGAAGTCAGCTTGCACAAGCTTGTCCCGCCACAAGGAGTCGCTAGAATGCTATGGGACAAGGAATCCCTAGCATTCTTCTCGCCCTTGACAACAAGGTTGATGAAATCCGAGCAAGGGTAGCATTCCAGAGGGACATCAGAGACTGTAACGTTCTTTGCTTCACGGAAACATGGCTCACTGGAGATACGCTATCGGAGGCGGTGCAGCCAGCAGGTTTCTCCACGCATCGCGCCGACAGAAACAAACATCTTTCTGGTAAGAAGAGGGGCGGGGGCGTATGCCTTATGGCTAACGAGACATGGTGTGATGAAAAACATACAGGAACTCAAATCCTTCTGTTCACCTGATTTAGAATTCCTCACAATCAAATGTCGACCACATTATCTACCAAGAGAATTCTCTTAGATTATAATCACAGCCGTATATACCCCCCCCCAAGCAGACACATCGATGGCTCTGAACGAACTTTATTTGACTCTTTGCAAACTGGAATCCATTTATCCGGAGGCTGCATTCATTGTAGCTGGGGATTTTAACAAGGCTAATCTGAAAACAAGACTCCCTAAATTTTATCAGCATATCGATTGCGCAACCAGGGGTGGAAAAACCTTGGATCATTGTTACTCTAACTTCCGCGACGCATATAAGGCCCTGCCCCGCCCTCCTTTCGGAAAAGCTGACCACAACTCCATTTTGTTGATCCCTGCCTACAGACAGAAACTAAAACAAGAGGCTCCCACGCTGAGGTCTGTCCAACGCTGGTCCGACCAAGCTGACTCCACACTCCAAGACTGCTTCCATCACGTGGACTGGGACATGTTTCGTATTGCGTCAGATAACAATATTGACGAATACGCTGATTCGGTGTTTCGAGTTCATTGGAAAGTGCGTTGAAGATGTCGTTCCCATAGCAACGATTAAAACATTCCCTAACCAGAAATCGTGGATTGATGGCAGCATTCGCGTGAAATTGAAAGCACGAACCACTGCTTTTAATCAGGGCAAGATGACTGGTAACATGACCGAATACAAACAGTGCAGCTATTCCCTCCGCAAGGCTATCAAACAAGCTATGCGTCAGTACAGAGACAAAGTAGAATCTCAATTTCAACGGCTCAGACACGAGGCATGTGGCAGGGTCGACAGTCAATCATGGACTACAAGAAGAAAACCAGCCCAGTCACGGACCATGATGTCTTGCTCCCAGGCAGACTAAATAACTTATTTGCCCGCTTTGAGGACAATGCAGTGCCACTGACACGGCCTGCAACGAAAACATGCGGACTCTCCTTCACTGCAGCCGAGGTGAGTAAGACATTTAAACGTGTTAACCCTCGCAAGGCTGCAGGCCCAGACGGCAGCCCCAGCCGCGCCCTCAGAGCATGCGCAGACCAGCTGGCCGGTGTGTTTACGGACATATTCAATCAATCCCTATACCAGTCTGCTGTTTCCACATGTTTCAAGAGGGCCACCATTGTTCCTGTTCCCAAGAAAGCTAAGGTAACTGAGCTAAATGACTACTGCCCCGTAGCACACACTCCCGTCATCATGAGGTGCTTTGAGAGACTAGTCAAGGACCATATCACCTCCACCCTACCTGACACCCTAGGCCCCAACCACACTGCACACTGCCCTAACCCATCTGGACAAGAGGAATACCTATGTGAGAATGCTGTTCATTGACTACAGCTCGGCATTCAACACCATAGTACCCTCCAAGCTCGTCATCAAGCTCGAGACCCTGGGTCTCGACCCCGCCCTGTGCAACTGGGTGCTGGACTTCCTGACGGGCCACCCCAGGTGGTGAGGGTAGGCAACAACCTCTCCACCCCGCTGATCCTCAACACTGGGGCCCCACAAGGGTGCGTTCTGAGCCCTCTCCTGTACTCCCTGTTCACCCACGACTGCGTGGCCACGCACACATCGATGGAACAGTAGTGGAGAGGGTAGCAAGTTTTAAGTTCCTCGGCATACACATCACAGACAAACTGAATTGGTCCACTCACACAGACAGCATCGTGAAGGCGATGCAGCGCCTCTTCAACCTCAGGAGGCTGAAGAAATTTGGCTTGTCACCAAAAGCACTCACAAACTTCTACAGATGCACAATCGAGAGCATCCTGGCGGGCTGTATCACCGCAACTGCTCCGCCCACAACCGTAAGGCTCTCCAGAGGGTAGTGAGGTCTGCACAACGCATCACCGGGGGCAAACTACCTGCCCTCCAGGACACCTACACCACCCCATGTTACAGGAATGCCATAAAGATCATCAAGGACAACAACCACCCGAGCCACTGCCTGTTCACCCCGCTATCATCCAGAAGGTGAGGTCAGTACAGGTGCATCAAAGCTGGGACCGAGACACTGAAAAACAGCTTCTATCTCAAGGCCATCAGACTGTTAAACAGCCACCACTAACATTGAGTGGCTGCTGCCAACACACTGACTCAACTCCAGCCACTTTAATAATGGGAATTGATGGGAAATGATGTAAAATATATCACTAGCAACTTTAAACAATGCTACCTTATATAATGTTACATACCCTACATTATTCATCTCATATGCATATGTATATACTGTACTCTACATCATCTACTGCATCCTTATGTAATACATGTATCACTAGCCACTTTAAACTATGCCACTTTGTTTACATACTCATCTCATGTGTATATACTGTACTCGATACCATCTACTGTATCTTGCCTATGCTGCTCTGTACCATCACTCATTCATATATCTTTATGTACATATTCTTTATCCCCTTACACTGTGTATAAGACAGTAGTTTTGGAATTGTTAGTTAGATAACTTGTTGTTTATTACTGCATTGTCGGAACTAGAAGCACAAGCATTTCGCTACACTCGCATTAACATCTGCTAACCATGTGTATGTGACAAATAAAATTTGATTTAGCTTTGGTCAACAGGGTTAAGTAGCTGGCTAGCTATTTATTGTCATGCGCTGGAGTTCATTTTCAATAGGCGAACAAAAAGTGGCAACCTAGCTAATACTTACTCACAAGGATTCCTAAATCATTGCTCAGAATAATGAAAATTACTGCAGTTTCTACTGGTCATTGTTTTCAGGCTGGTTGTATTGGTGCTAGCTTGGTACCCCAGAAGTTGAGGTCGAATAAATTATGCTTTATTGTGAGCACATCGTTCGTGGCTGGTGTTAGCTTGTTTGCAGACTTTTTTTTGTACAGCTTTGACAGTGCTACTGTATCTTTTTTGACACGCAAAGACCCAAACGTTCCATAATATGTATGTCGTGAAGGTAATAACAGTGATGCTATTACTGTGTAACTCCGGTGGGGCAATATGGGATAAATAGCGCACTTGGTAGTGTTAACCGGTGTTAGACCAGTCGGCGAAATCCAACATTACCCACGACAGAGAACGTTTCATTGTCAAGGGCAATGAATTCCATTATCTTGGCTTTAATGGATTTCGCCATTGAGTTGTCTCGCTGAAATTTTGTGACTCTTTCAAATGACTGCTTGATCCACACAGCAGACATTGTGGGCTAGTTTGGGAATGCTGTGTTGCACGTATAGAGTAAAATTTTACGTGGCGTCATTGTCACTGTCAGTTTTGACATCGGTTTTGCTCCTCGGCGTTAAACTAGACATCAACCGATACCGATTTTGGCATTTTTAGCTGATGTCGGCCGATTCCGATATGTTCACTGATTTTATATCCTGCATCCCTACATTTTATAGTTCAGGGCTCTACCCTGTCCATCTAAGTAGAAATGTAGAAGCATACAAATCATTCTAGGAGAACAATTGAAGTATTTGAGTGGTCAAATTATAAGAAATGACAAAGTTCATAAGTTTTTTTGGAGGGATCCCTTCACAATGATTAGGTGAGCCAAATGTTCAGCTGTCGCTTTAAGAGATGTGCTGTTACCATGGTAATTTGGGAACACACTTTATGTGATGGAAAATATTCTGACTGTGAACTCAAACTAACATTGAAAAACAACCTAGTTTGACTACCCCTCCCACTGTTTGCCGAATTCTTTGCTTTTGTTTTCCTTAAGACATCGGTGGGCGGCGACACCTGGGCATTGGTGTGTCCCATGTGAACAAAACCTAACTGGCCAAGAAACACGAGGATAAAGTTACACTTTAATAGAAAAAGTCCCCAAATTCTCTGACCACCTGCCAACATGGCTGATGAAATGGACATTTTTACGCGCCAATGATAGTCTGTTACCTGCATTTAGCGGGTGTTAAATTTCCAATCCTGTGTGTGCCCCCCCCCCTAGCGCCACCAGCTGACCAGAGGAAACTAGCCCCATCCCAGCTGAACACTAAGCTCGCTAGCTAATGTAAAATAAAACAAATGGGCTGTCAAATATAACTTCTGCTGGGTGTGCACTACACGACTTTCAATCTTAACATCGCTGAGCCTCATATTAAACGGCTTTCTTTCCTAAACCATGGGGCACAGACTGGTCCCACCACAAGATTCTTAATTTGGTTGTGAAGATTCTTGATACTATGCTGTTTCGCTAAAACAATGTCATTGTTAGCGTAGCTAGAACGAGATGTGGCTCAAAAGCAAGCCTCGTGAATGTCTGACTGAACATTTATACTTGCCAGAGTTGCACCATCTAACCAACATTTTGAATTGATTGCTTGTGAACTTCAGCGCTGTAAAGATTTTGATACTTTAGTTAAAGGCAAGCGCATAGGCTATTAGTACTAGCAGGGCATAAAATTAACACCTGCCAAATGCAGGTAGATTTATTTATCGGCGTGCAAGAAAGTATATTTCACCTGCCACGTTGGCGGGTGGTCAATTTGCAGGGCTCTACAGTGCAAGTATTACATTTGTGAATATAAAGTAAAATATGAGCATGTGCGAGTTAGTGTACTAAAAATGCTGCAGTAGCTGGCTTTATAGTATATCTGCTGTTTTTGTTACATAGTGGCTAATGGCATAAAAATACAAATCCTACAACCCAACGGGCGCGTTAACTTTGCCTGGCAGGGGAGCAGTGAAGAACGGATAATTTTTTGGGGGCGTTTGCGCACAGGCATAAAATGTGTATTTTACTACCTTATATTTTATCTACCTGCCACAGTGGCTGGTGGACCAAACCGTTTATTTAAGGCCCTGAGTTTGTCATCGCTCGTGCTCAAGTCTACACATTCTGGGTGTTGCGAAACGTCATTTCACTGGCTTCTTCTCTGGCGAGCTCTCAGCACCAATAGTAATAGTGCCTACAAAAAGATGCCAACTCCACCAGGGCCCGTTGGTCAATTCTTATGGGGAACTTAATGTTTTTATTGTTGATCAGGTCTGTGGTAAACACTGGCTTAGATCTTAACTTTAGTACTATGAGATCATCAGCCAGTGTCACTTGTGAATTTTGAAGCATTTGTAAGCAAAACATGCACAAAGGCTTCATAAAGGTCATGTTAACTGACTAATATCTCATAGAACAAAACCTATAAGATGTAAGCATGTGTTAACCTCAGACCTTATTTTCAGCATTTATCCCAAAACCCCATTTCCTCATTCATTTACCCCATAGGAATGGCTGAACGAACCAGAGATTGCTGTGCCCCGAGTAGGGGCCCAAAATCATGTAGTGTACGCTGTACTTAGCTTATGTTGTAGTTTCGAGTCAGTAGTTATGTTTAGGCAGGGCAAGTCCGTTTTGGTGATTTCAGTTATCAGAAAAATGTGTCACAGTATGTTTAAAAAATATATTTTTTTACCAGATTGAAGTACAGTACCATTTGGAAATGTTAACGTTCAATTTATAGTCCTAAAACATAAGTTAAATGTTGCTGCCGCTGCTTCCCGTTGACAAGACATTTAGATAAATAGCCCAATGTCAAAACAGTTTAATGTGTCAAAATCAATGTACAAATTTGATATATTAAAAACATAAAATGTACTATCTACACATACAGTACATGTTTTAAAAAACATTTTTTGTGACTTTTAAGGAAGTAGGTTAAGAACAAATTCTTATTTACAATGACGGCCTCCCCCAGCCAAAGCCTAACCCGGGCGACGTTGGGCGAATAGTGCGCCGCGTGGTCAATCTGACGTGTGCATTGGCCTTGCAGAATTTATGGTCATACAGCCTCTGCAGAAGTCAGGGCATCCATAGGACTTGTTTTGCACAGCAGCGCTGTTGTCAAGGAAGTGAGTTTGTGTTTATTCCTGACCTCCCGCCCCCACCCATCGTCAACCAATCATGTCAATGCGGAGATATACGGAGCCCCCCGCATTAAGAAATCTGAGAGGCGCACGGAGATGAGGTACGCAGCTCAATTTGGCCTCTGCATGCCTCCGGAGGCTCCACAATTGTCACACCCTCCATACAAAGCCATTTTTGGATCAAGCATAAATTGGCAGTTAATGTGTTGAAACAGTGTGCTTAAAACATTGTCAGGAAGTGAAGCCACATTGTTTGTTTGATACAAGGATGGGGTTGCAGTAGCTGCATTTAAAAGGGGTAGGAGTGGCTTAGTAATCCAGTTTTCCACACTTACAATCAGTATGGCATGTTTGTTGAATGTTGATTTGTCATTGGGAATTGAAATTACTTGGAAGTCTTTCTTTACTGACATTGATTATTGATCCACTTGATCAATGGTATTAATCAATAGTTGGCACAGTACTCAAAGGAAAGAAGTGGAGAAACATTGAACGACACTGCTTTTTCAATTCGAGTGTATTAGATGCCATGCTGCTGTTAACCCACAGTTTGGCTCCTTTCTGCACAGGGCAGCTGCAATGTGGATTCAAGTGCGCACCATGGATGGCAAGGAGACTCATCGGATTGACTCACTGTCCAAGCTCACCAAGGTGGATGAACTGCGCCTCAAGATCTCGGAGCTCTTCAAGGTTGAGCCAGAAAGACAGAGGCTCTTTTACCGGGGCAAGCAGGTGTGGCAGATGACTACTTTTCTGTTTCAATTCAGTTACAACAGAGTTGCTGGGGTCCTTACTGATCATGTCTGAATGTGTATGTTCTTTGTCTGATCCCAGATGGAGGACAGCCACACCATCTTTGATTACAACGTGGGGCTGAATGATATAGTGCAGCTCCTTGTTAGACAGGCTACGCCACCTGCCGCTGTCCTCAAGAGCAAGGACAAAGAGGCCGAGCTCTCTGACTCTGACTCTGGCTGTGGCTCGGCACAGAGCGAGTCGGACAAGAGCTCGACCCACTCTGAGGCAGAGGTGCAAGCAGCCGGATCCTCTGCCCAAACAGACACACCAGACCTGGTCGACCCGGGATTTGGCTTTTACAAGGTAAACATGGAGCATCTCTACAAGGATGAATATTTGCTGTATTGGTATCATTTGATGGAGTGAAAGGATGCTTTTAACTCTATTACATGTAAAATGGTAAATCAGCTTCAATATTGTGGAACCTTCTTGAATTGGCGTTGCATCTATTGTGAAAAGTCTTAATTTTAAATTGCAATACAGATGTTTAATCCGTGACAGTAGCATTGCATGGGTCACTTTACAATATCCATTTTTTTTTTCAGATTAATGAGTTTGTTGACGCCAGAGACTTGAACATGGGCGCCTGGTTTGAGGCCCAGATTGTGAACATTACAAAGACCACAAAGACACCTGGAGAGGAAGAGGGCTCTGCCTCTAAACTCAGCGAAGAGGAAGTTATTCACTACCATGTCAAATATGAAGAGTGAGAACTTCATGTATTCCGTATTTTAAAGATCTGTTTGGAGACATTATGCCTCATTGGTGACATTTGCCAGTTACCCATAATGAACATGTATAGAAAAACGATTGAATATGTCCGTGTGGAAGGTGTTGCTGTCTATCGATGAGCTGGACCAATGGGGGCATTGCTTTTTGGCGCCAGGGTGTCAATATCACAGGGTACCACTTGGTTTCCATATCCGCGGCAGAGTGCTTTATTTGTTCCATTTCCTCCTCCTACTCTTGACTTTTTATGTATTGCTTTTTTGAGTGCAGTCCCACTCCATCGGACTTTCTGATGAAAGTATATGCAATTCCATAACACTGCAATTGGCAAATAGAACATTTGTGCTTGATAATTTGCACATTGCTCTGCCACATTGCAAGCAAAACAAGTGGAAGAACTGGAGGAACATTAAAATTAACAATGACTCACATTGCTTGTGTTTCCAGCAGTCAAGGCCCTCAGAATTCAAACACCTTATTTGACCCGCTTCTGTTCTCTCCCGATATGTCAATCATCTTACAAAAGCACCATTATGTAGGAAGCACCTGCTGTGTGTCTGAACTGAATACTGACACTGCCTATGTCTGTGTGGTCTCTCTAGCTACCCAGAGAACGGAGTGGTGCCTCTGCAGTCCAAGGATGTACGCCCACGCGCCCGCACAGTCTACCAGTGGCACCAGCTGGAGGTGGGCATGGTGGTCATGGTAAACTTCAACCCGGACGAACCCAAAGAGCGCGGCTACTGGTACGACGCCCAGATCCAGAAGAAGAGGGAGACACGCACTGTGCATGAGATCTACGCCAAAATACTGCTGGGGTAATATAATTGGCTCTGTTAGTCTCCGCTGTAAACCCCTTCCCCTTAAAGGGTCATACCATGATGGTAATGGCATTAAAGGAGTTCAGTGATTCATCTGATTGTCTGGTGTGTTCTAATGATTTGTTGAAATTCATAGATTACTTGTTATACAGTATTGATACATCTACACCGTATGGTTTGTACTTTAGTATTATGTTAATGTCAAAGTTTTGCCATGTTATATAATTGTTTTGCATATTAAGACCATGAAGGGTATACCTAGAGTTCATGTTTATTTCAGGGTTGCTGGTGACTCCCTAAACGACTGTCGCATCATGTTCTTGACTGAGATCTACAAAATCGAGGAGCCTGGAGCCTTGGATGGATCCGGAGTGGGATCTGATAGCCCATTGAAAAGTAAGTTGGAGCTGTTTGCAGGGCTTTAAATAAAATGTAATTGGTAGCAGTTTAAAGTTAGGAGCACAACAATTTAGGAGTACCAGATTTAAAAATAAGAATTGGTTGAGATACAGCCTATATTTGGGCCTAAATGAATTCAAGCTACTTTTGAAGCCCTAGAAAGGAATTATAAAAGCTAAAATGTTGCTACGAATACCTTTCATTGAGATATACAAAGTACTTTGTGGAATATTAGGTTCCTACAATGTGTAAAAAGCAGTATTTCCTATTAAGATGCATTAAATTGTTCCCGGTCTCTAAATGTCAAGTTTGAGTGAAGACCTCTTTCTATGATCGTTGATCTCCTGAAAAGAAGCAATATCTGAATACCAAATCACCCCCTTTCCCTTCCCCCTCGGCCCTCCATTTGTGCGTTCGATCGCACCTCCGCCATATGCACAAGTGTCCCAAAGCTGAAGGTCTAGGGGCTAATTACTCTCCAATAGCCACTGATTTCGAGGCTTGACACACAAAACACATTTGAAATGTAATGTTGTAACTGTTGCTGAGGCTTACACCTTGTAAAACGGCGGAATTATGTTAATTGTATGTGAATAATTGACTTTCGCCCAATACACCGGTACAATGATGCGCAATAGTTTCTATTTCATCACATACAGTCCATCTCTAGTCTGTTCCCCGTGTAGTCAGTGAGTGCATTTATCGGACTGATTTTAATGAGGGATGAGAGTGCATGTAAAGCACATGCAAAATTGTGAACATTTCTCTGCAAGTAGGCTGTAGTTTAACAGTGGTGTCAGATGTTAGAAAAGGACAAGACGCTATTGTTACCATAGAAACTCTGGGATTAATGTAGACAAGGTTCATGATGCATAAGATGCATGCTAGTTGCCATGGCTGCACACCAACCTCTTAGTCCTAGTGGTCTACAAAGTATGTAACAGTTTTGTATGCTTAATTGCATACATCTAGTACACTGGTGCAGTTTTTACAGTCTGGGTTACAGGACCCGTTTTAAAGATGAATAAAAAGGCTGACGTTCTCTTTGATCCTGCTCTCTCCAGGGTCAAACGGACCCGAGTGCAAACACTGCAAAGATGACCCCAAGAAGAACTGCCGCTGGTGCAACTGCCATGTATGTGGCGTGAAGCAGGACCCGGACAAGCAGCTGCTGTGTGACGAGTGTGACATGGCATTCCACATCTACTGCCTCAACCCCCGACTGACCAGCCTCCCCGATGACGACGACTGGTCAGTATAGACCCATTTCCTTGCCGCGTCTTGAAAAGTTGCGTGCAGGTTCCAGGCTTCAGAAAAAGCAGTGGATACGATCAGATGCAATTTCAAAATTGTCCACTGTTGATACAGTCCCAAATGTTTGCATGTCAGCAAATCTAGTTTTCAAGATAGAACTAGTAGTAGAACTTTCAAAATGTTAATTCTCATAGCCAGCGTGATGTGTATTTCTGCCTGCTTGAACAGCAATGGCTCAAATGCAAATGAAAACGTGAAATGACCCTGGGAATCAACAGAACATTTGAGAGAATCACAAAAATGATATAACATTCAAAATGCAGCATACAGACCTTTCATAATACATAAGGTGTCACAGTATCTTTAAACTTGATTGCTGACGTGCAAAACATTTTTAGGACCGTATCAACAGTGGACTAATGAAACCAAAACCTGAAGAATTTGAGTGGAATCTTTAAGTTTGTCAAGCTCCCAACCTTAGCATAAGTGATCCTGCTACAGAGCTTTTTGGTACCGATCTTGACGTCTGTTTGTAAACACAAATTGGTCTATACTACAGTACAGTCTGGGCTGGTATTCTGTCCGTCTGGCCGTTGCCAGCTTCTAGTGCTGCTCATGTGATAGTCATAGTCATACCAATGCGTCAGATGGTCCTTAAACTGCCTCTAATTGGAGTTTGAGGTGAGAAAGTGATGGTTTCTTAAAGCTGCTTTGATTTGGCTATTTTGAGTCGAGCTTTATCAGCTTTCTATCGTGAGCACAAGTCATTGGTGTACTGTCCAAATGACTTTTTGTCAGAACACCCGCAGAAGCTTGTGTAGCTCTCCCTGGTCTCCATAGCTGTGCTACAGTGAAGTGTGTTCTGTTTCCACTGCATTGGTGGAGCTGTATTCAGTGGACCGGCACAACTCTTTCCTTTGCCACTATTAAGTCCACATGTGTGATGCAGTGGTTTTGAAATTGCATCACACATTTTGGCTGTTCTGTTATTGCCTGCTTGTTCTGATCTGTATTTATTTCAATACCTCTAGGTATTGTCCCGAGTGCCGCAACGATGCTAGTGAGGTGGTGCTAGCAGGAGAGAAACTTAAGGACAGCAAGAAGAAATCCAAGATGGCGTCCGCCAGCTCAACCAGCCAGAGGGACTGGGGAAAGGTAAGGGCATTTAGAAATGGTGCTGTGGGCGTACCTCTTAGTGGGAAAAAGTACATTGTCTGAATAACTGTACTTGCATTATAAATAGTAGGCATTTGGAGTATGTGAATAAATAACGTTTTATAGTATGTGAAATTTTCAAAAATGTACGTTTTAAATGCCAAGTGGTCATACATATTCCGGCTTTTCATCTAGTCAAATTCGTTACACACTCTTGAGGAAGAGAATCCTTGTTTGAGACCCACGTGTCTGACAACAGGTGAGGGGATGCTCTGTATTAAACTGAAAGAATTGCGGGAATCAACGCAATTGAGCATTAATGATGCATTCTCAGTAGGATGAGCTTAGTATGCTGATATTTGTTGCGTACTCCATTTGTTTTTACTAAACAGTGTTCTAAATAATTTTGTACAATTAGTATACAATTTAAGTAGGCAAGCTAGATTTCAGACACGGCCACTGTCACACTTCTAAACATGGCATAGATTTGTTGTTAGTTGAGTACATTCTTGTGTTTTTACACTACCTCTTCTCCTATCAGGGCATGGCTTGTGTTGGCCGCAGCAAGCAGTGCACTATTGTCCCTTCCAACCACTACGGCCCTGTCCCTGGCGTCCCGGTCGGAAGTATTTGGAAGTTCAGGGTCCAGGTGAGTTGCCGCCTTTTTGCAGTAGGCTGAAAAGGAAAGCGATAACGGCAGTATTTTTTGGGATAATGTACCCCAAAATAATGAACATAATTTGACCAAAATAATTTTTCAATGACTAGGTCCTAGTAGGTTGTCCGCTGACATTTTCACTCCTCTGTTTTTGTTTTGGCAGGTGAGTGAGTCTGGTTGCCACAGGCCACATGTTGCTGGGATCCACGGGAGGAGTAACGATGGAGCTTATTCCTTAGTGCTGGCTGGGGGCTATGAAGACGACCAGGTATTTAGACTATCTTCCATATTGCACATCACAGAAGGCTGCCGAGGAGAGGACAGCTCATAATAATGGCGTGAATGGTATTAAACACATGGAAACATGTTTGTTCGACACCATTCAATTTATTCCATTCCAGCCATTGCTAGGAACCAGTCTTCTCAAATTAAGGTGCCACCTGTGGTGCACATGTACATCTATTACAAGCCCCCCCTCCCCATGCCCAACATTGTAGCTGCAGGGATGGAACACCGTAAGCATGAAAGGTCACTGCACTAATGCTGGTTTTTAATTGGTCCCAGGATGACGGCAACGAGTTCACCTACACCGGCTCT
The DNA here is from genome assembly GCF_021184085.1 of Oncorhynchus gorbuscha. Lineage (NCBI taxonomy): Eukaryota > Metazoa > Chordata > Actinopteri > Salmoniformes > Salmonidae > Oncorhynchus > Oncorhynchus gorbuscha. The sequence continues at coordinate 48,341,145 of NC_060187.1, forward strand.
GGAGGGCGAGATCTGTCTGGCAACAAGAGGACAGCCGAACAGTCGTGTGATCAGAAGCTCACCAATATGAACAGGTTGGTAAGCAAAACGAATCAGATCTCTTTGCACAGAGAACACCCACGGATGCTTGTGTAGCTCTCCCTGGTCTCCATATCTGTGCTACAGTGAAGTGTGGTCTGTTACCTCTGCATTGGGGGAGCAATCTTCTCTCCTACATGTATTCAGCGGACCAGGACAACTCTTTCCCAAGCCACTAACCTTGTGTATGGGTGATGCAGTAGTTTTGTATGAGGGGGATATTGGGGATATTCTGATGGCCGGGCTTATTGGCTTTGCATGTCTATGCCTCTTTTGAGCACTGGTTTGTGACTGTTTTTAACAGTTCTAACAATTCACCTTTTTTATTTATTTGCTAGAATGCAATGATTCAAATAGGACACGTCTTATGTTTAAACTGTGAGTGTTTATTTGATTATTCACTGCAGTCCACAATTTGATTCATTCAAATGAGACTCAATCTTAATTTGCCTGTGACCCAGGGCTCTGGCTCTGAACTGCAACGCATCGGTGAACGAGAAGGATGGGGCCACGGCAAAAGACTGGAAGGCAGGCAAGCCGGTCAGGGTGGTGCGCAGTTCCAAGGGCCGCAAACACAGCAAGTTCAGCCCGGAAGATGGCAACAGATACGATGGAATCTACAAGGTGGGAATTTTTTTTATTTTTATGTTTCATGTGAAATTAAGTTCCATTAGGCTTGGGCAGTATACTGGGGTATTTGGCCGTCACCTAATTATTTGAAGTTAATATTTTATATTCCTGCTAGTGTTTTTCTTTTTTCTTCTTCAGAACAGCATAACTTTATTCATTTGCACAATTTCTCATTCACTTTCACTTGTAAATGTCCACACTCACTGACAATTACATTTGGTAGCTACTAGCTTTGCTTTTATAACTGAGCTGGCTTTGCCTGTCTTTGAAATTAATTTGTTAGTTTTTGCTCGTTAGCATTTAGCTAACAGCGGCTGTGATTTCACTATTCGTTGGTAACTTTGTTAGCATTCAGGTAAGTCCCAATGGGCTTTTTTAGCGCCCCCTTGTGTGCTATGCTGGTAATACCGTGAATTCCTGAGATGAGAAAATAACTAAATAAAAAATATATATATATTTTTTTACATTTATTTAACTAGGCAAGTCAGTTAACCTCTAACTCCCCATCCCGGGTCCGGGAGCGTAATCATCAACTGACACTAATTAGCATAACGCAACGGACATAAATATTCCTATTCATGAAAATCACAAGTGAAATATATTGAGACACATCTAAGCCTTTTGTTAATCACCCTGTCATCTCAGATTTTCAAAATATGCTTTACAGCCAAAGCTAGACAAGCATTTGTGTAGGTTTATTGATAGCCTAGCATAGCATTTTGTCCAGCTAGGAGCAGGAAACCTTGTCACAAATCAGAAAAGCAATCAAATTAAATTGTTTACCTTTGAGCTTCAGATGTTTTCACTCACGAGACTCCCAATTAGATAGCCAATGTTCCTTTTTTCCCAAAATATTTTTTTGTAGGCGAGTTCTTCACGTTTGGCTGAGAAATCGCACGGCAATTGCAGTCACACAAACGCTGAAAAATATTCAAAATTAGCTCCATAATATCGACAGAAACATGGCAAACGTTGTTTAAAATCAATCCTCAAGGTGTTTTTCAAATATCTATTCGATAATATATCCACCGGCACAATTGGTTTTTCAGTGGGACCGATTGGAATAATGCCTACCTCTGTATTTTACGCGAGAGCCATCAGGTGACCACTTGCGCAATATAGCAGCTTACGGGTGGGTATTCTTCAATATAAATGCGTAAAACTACGTCACAATGGGGAATACGGAGAAAAAGTAATATGGTTGATGGCTCATTCACTGCTCAATAGGGATTACATTTACATTTAAGTCATTTAGCAGACGCTCTTATCCAGAGCGACTTACAAATTGGTGCATTCACCTTATGACATCCAGTGGAACAGCCACTTTACAATAGTGCATCTAAATCTTTTAAGGGGGGGGGGGGGTGAGAAGGATTACTTTATCCTATCCTAGGTATTCCTTAAAGAGGTGGGGTTTCAGGTGTCTCCGGAAGGTGGTGATTGACTCCGCTGTCCTGGCGTCGTGGGGGAGTTTGTTCCACCATTGGGGGGGCCAGAGCAGCGAACAGTTTTGACTGGGCTGAGCGGGAACTGTACTTCCTCAGTGGTAGGGAGGCGAGCAGGCCAGAGGTAGATGAACGCAGTGCCCTTGTTTGGGTGTAGTGCCTGATCAGACTCATAGACAATATTTTAACAGTTTTGGCAACTTTAGTGTTTCCTATCCTAAGCTGTCAATTATATTCATATTCTAGCATCTTGTCCGGACAAAATATCCCGTTTACTTTTCCAAAAATACTGACCCCTAGTCACAAAGTTAAGAACAAATTCTTATCTTCAATGATGGCCTAGGAACAGTGGGTTAACTGCCTGTCCAGGGGCTGAACGACAGATTTGTACCAGATTTGTGTCAGCTCGGGGGTTTGAACTTGCAACCTTCCGGTTACTAGTCTAACGCTCTAACCACTAGGCTACCCTGCAGCCCCACAACAGGTGTGGGTAGACCTTACAGTGAAATGCTTACTTACAAGCCTTTAACCAACAATGCAGTTAAGAAAAATACCCCCCCAAAATAAGAAATTAAAGTAAGAAATAATTCAAAAGCAGCGATAAAATAACAATAGTATGGTTATATACAGGAGGTTCCGGTACAGAGTCAATGTGCGAGAGCACCGGTTAGTTGAGGTAATATGTACATGTAGGTAGAGTTATTAAAGTGACTGCATAGATAATAAGAGTAACAGAAGCGTAAAAGGGGTGGGCAATGCAAATAGTCTGGGTAACCATTTGATTTGAACACTTGAACCTAGACTTAGTGCTCCGGTACTGCTTGCCGTGCGAAAGCAGAGAGAACCGTCTATAACTAGGGTAGCTGGAGTCTTTGACAATTTTTAAGGCCTTACTCTGACACTGCCTGGTATAGAGGTCCTGGATGGCAGGAAGCTTGGCACTATGGTGTTTGTTTTGTCCAGGTGGGAAAGGGCAATGTGGAGTGCAATAGAGATTGCATCATCTGTGGATCTGTTTGGGTGGTATGCAAATTGGAGTGGTTCTATGGTTTCTGGAATGATGGTGCTGATGTGAGCCATGACCAGCCTTTCAAAGCATGTCATTGCTACAGACGTGAGTGCTGCTGGTTGGTAGTAATTTAGGCAGGTTACCATAGTGTTCTTGGGCACAGGGACTGTGTTGGTCTGCTTGAAACATGTTGGTATTACAGACTCAAGACGGGGAGAGGTTGAAAATGTCAGTGAAGAGACATGCCATGTTGTCAACGGATGTTCGGAGTACATGTCCTGGTAATCAGTTGACCTGTTTAAAGGTCATAGATAAACTCTCTTGGTAAATTGTGTGGTCTACAGCTTATCACGAGATACTCTACCTCAGGCGAGCAAAACCTTGAGACTTCCTTAGATATCGTGCACAAACTTTTGTTTACAAATATGCATTAACGCCACCCTTTTTCTTACCAGAAGCTGCTGTTCTATCCTGATTTTTATTTTTTTATTTAAAAAATTTAATAAAATGAATCTTTGTCGGTTGTCATCATGTCTTGTCTCTATATCGGACCTATCGGCTGCCTTCGATACTGTGAACCATCAGATCCTCCTCTCCACCCTCTCCGAGTTGGGCATCTCCGGCGCGGCCCACGCTTGGATTGCGTCCTACCTGACAGGTCGCTCCTACCAGGTGGCGTGGCGAGAATCTGTCTCCTCACCACGCGCTCTCACCACTGGTGTCCCCCAGGGCTCTGTTCTAGGCCCTCTCCTATTCTCGCTATACACCAAGTCACTTGGCTCTGTCATAACCTCACATGGTCTCTCCTATCATTGCTATGCAGACGACACACAATTAATCTTCTCCTTTCCCCCTTCTGATGACCAGGTGGCGAATCGCATCTCTGCATGTCTGGCAGACATATCAGTGTGGATGACGGATCACCACCTCAAGCTGAACTTCGGCAAGACGGAGCTGCTCTTCCTCCCGGGGAAGGACTGCCCGTTCCATGATCTCGCCATCACGGTTGACAACTCCATTGTGTCCTCCCAGAGCGCTAAGAACCTTGGCGTGATCCTGGACAACAAACTGTTGTTCTCAACTAACATCAAGGCGGTGGCCCGTTCCTGTAGGTTCATGCTCTACAACATCCGCAGAGTACGACCCTGCCTCACACAGGAAGCGGCGCAGGTCCTAATCCAGGCACTTGTCATCTCCCGTCTGGATTACTGCAACTCGCTGTTGGCTGGGCTCCCTGCCTGTGCCATTAAACCCCTACAACTCATCCAGAACGCCGCAGCCCGTCTAGTGTTCAACCTTCCCAAGTTCTCTCACGTCACCCCGCTCCTCCGCTCTCTCCACTGGCTTCCAGTTGAAGCTCGCATCCGCTACAAGACCATGGTGCTTGCCTACGGAGCTGTGAGGGGAAGGGTACCTCAGTACCTCCAGGCTCTGATCAGGCCCTACACCCAAATAAGGGCACTGCGTTCATCCACCTCTGGCCTGCTCGCCTCCCTACCACTGAGGAAGTACAGTTCCCGCTCAGCTCAGTCAAAACTGTTCGCTGCTCTGGCTCCCCAATGGTGGAACAAACTCCCTCACGACGCCAGGACAGCGGAGTCAATCACCACCTTCCGGAGACACCTGAAACCCCACCTCTTTAAGGAATACCTAGGATAGGATAAAGTAATCCTTCTCACCCCCCCCCCCCTTAAAATATTTAGATGCACTATTGTAAAGTGGTTGTTCCACTGGATGTCATAAGGTGAATGCACCAATTTGTAAGTCGCTCTGGATAAGAGCGTCTGCTAAATGACTTAAATGTAAATGTATATTAGTCACATATTAATACCAAGTGTAAATGGCATCTCCGTTCCATGCTGACTAATCAAAATGCCTGTCTCTTTTCCAGGTGGTGAAATACTGGCCAGAGAAGGGCAAGTCTGGCTTCCTCGTCTGGAGGTATCTGCTTAAACGAAATGACGAAGAGCCAGCGCCATGGACTCGGGACGGCAAGGAACGCATCAAGAAACTGGGACTCACCATGCAGGTAAAGCTAAATGGATTGTCTATTATGTAGCTTTTTCGGTGACCTGACACAATTTACATAGAAATGTGAGTTACAGATCTCATTGACAGCAAGTCTTAATTTTAAAAAATTTAAGTTTTTGTACACCAGCTGAAAAATATTATATATATTTCTTTAAGAGACATAACAATACTTAGGTGCCGATATGTTTTGTGATTTGGTGTTCAAAACATTTAATAGGTACACACCTCTTAGTACCAGGTCGGACCCCCCCTTTGCCACCAGAACAGCCTGAATTCTTCAGGGCATTTTACAAGGTGTTGGAAATGTTCCACAGGGATATTGGTCCATGCTGATGCTGTAGCATCGCACAGTTGCTGCAGATTGAACGGCGGTACAGGCATGCTGTGAACATCTCATCCCAAAGATACTCTATTGGGTTGAGGTCTGGGGACTGCGCATGCCACTCAAGTACTCAAGTAAACTGAACTCGCGGTCATGTTCCAGGCAACTTTTTTCAGCTCCTCGATTGTCCAGTGTTGGTGATCGTGTGCCCACTGGAACCGCTTTTTAGTTTTTATCTGATAGGAGTAGAACCCGTTGTGGTCTTCTGCTGCAATAGCCCATCCGTGACAAGGATCAGGTTGCGTGTTCCAAGATGCCGTTTTGCAATGCGCCGTTGTACAGTGCCGTAATTTGTTGGTTTGTGGCCCGCCTGATAACTTGCACAACTTTTGCCGTTCTTTCGACCGCTCTCATCAACGAGCTGTTTTTGCTCACAGGACTGCTGCTGACTGGAGTTTTTTTTGTTCGTCGCACCATTCATCGGTAAACCTTAGCTACTGTCATGCGTGAAAAGCCCAGCAGGGTGGCCATTTCTGAGTTGCTGGATCCGGCGCACCTGGCACAGACGATTATATCACGCTCAAGGTCTCTTAGGTCACTCGTTTTGTCCACTCTTGCGTTTTAATCGAACAGTAACTGAATGCCTCTGCATGCTTTGTAGCAAGACACGGTCATGCGACTGTCTGTAGGAGTGATCAATTGAACAGGGTGGTGTATCAAAAAATATATACACTCACCGGACGTCTGCTGCAGAGAAATACTTTTGACCAGTCGAGGTAGTAAAAGTACTGAACATGTTCGCTAACTATTTAAAAAGATGGTGAACAAGCTACAGGATGAGAACTTTGATGCAGGTATAGCCAACGCTACCTAGCTAGTTATTTCTTTGCGAATTGGTACTTGGAGTAAAATATCAATATTGTCATAACTATAATTTTATAGAATTGAAATATTTGTTCTCATATTGTTTATTCCAACAACACAACGGTTTAGATTGTACCATGATTCACATACATTTCTTGTTTTGTGACTAACTAAAATTAGGTGAATATGAGTTTTTTTGCAACCAAGTATTAACTGTAGCTCAGGTTATTATGCAGTTTAAGCTCTTGTTTTGAGGAATATGTTTGGTTTCAGTATCCAGAAGGCTATCTGGAAGCCCAGGCTGCAAAGGAGAAGGAGAAGGAGAACAAGGAGAAGGAGAACGAGAACGAGGAGGTAACTGAAACGCCCACCAAAGGGAAGAGGAAAAGAAAGTCTCAGTCTAATGGTGAGTGACTTCTTTAAAGTAGCTCTAGAATTATCTTTAACCACACAAGACACTGGTAGAGTTCAGATTTCCGACTGAGAATACAGCTGCAAATGTTTTAATATAATAATTTAACATGTCTTCTGACACACTGGTGGCCTTTTTGTTGCAGAAGCTGAAGAGAAGTCATCGCCAGCTAAGGGCACTCCCAAGAAGATGAAGTTGGAGGCTTACAAACTGACCAAAGAACAGAAGGACTGGATCAAGGACGACGAGCCCAACAGGAAGGTGTGGGACGAAGCCATGGAGTCTCTGGCCCTTGGCCCGGTAAGAAAAGCCTTTCCAGATTTCACATTATTGGAATTTATGCCAATGCAAAGCCAATTGGTCTTTGTGACCATCTGAACTAGGGTTATCACGATACATGTGCCACTGTACTACTAGACCAGATTTTCCTTAACAAAGCAATATAAGCTCTTATGTAAAATATTGTGTGCTATAGCTTGTGAAATAAACACGTGACTGGGTGATAACAAGGCAGTTTTTTTCCATCATTAGGACTGTTCAAGTAATTAAGTCTGCTTTATTTTCTTTTCTTCCTAGTATTGCGATACGGATATCCGTAGAACCCTAATCTGAACCTTGTAATGCTGGTTCTTTCGATTATCTTCATCAATACACCAATATAAGCTTAGGTGGTGTATTAAAGCATGCAGGTAGAGCGACATGGATCACCCTGTAAAATGTCCAATATGTCACTTTTTTTTAGGGCGACGTGACTAAATTTGCATGGAAATGATTGTCTTGGATCTGTCGTTCTCATTGAAATGAAGTCTAAGAAGCAGTAGATCTGTTCTATATGCGCTATTTCTATGCTGTCTTTCTGTTTTGTACACAAGCTGAAAATACAATAACTGGTTATGGAAAATATATTTCACAGCAGTTTAGATATGGTGAACAATGATTCTCTACACCAGGGGTCTCTGACCTTGTTTTTTATTTATTTTTTAATAATGGTTCATTATCCATATTTGGCCTGACAGGCCCCATAATTTTCTTGTTTTTATTTTTGGTGGTTTGGGATAAACATTTTACTCAATGACAATTATTCGTAGAGGATCAACAAATGGATGTTCTGAGTCCATGTCAAATGCGTAAATTACATCAAAAGACAATTTGAGGTCTGGAAAAACAAATACATTTGGCTTTGTGTAAATCCCCTTTAATTGCGAATCTAGAAAGAGAGGAATGTGTTGGTTTTGACGTTTCTGTTGGGCCAACTGCTGCGTCACGTCATAGCAGAGTTTGTAAAACCAAAGGCCGCCCAGTTGATACAAATAATCATAATATAGTTCTCAAGTAAGCCTACTCTGCAGTTAACATTTAATTAAGGCGCTCAAGTGGCGCAGAGGTCTAAGGCACTGCATCTCAGTGCTAGAGGCGTCACTACAGACACCTTGGTTCCAGTCCCGGCTGTATCACAACTGGGCGTGATTGGGAGTCCCATAGATCGGCACACAATTGGCCCAGCGTCGTCCGGGTTTAGCCGGTGTAGGCAGTCATTATAAATACATTTGTTCTTAACTGACTTGCCATATTGAAATAAAGGTTAAATCAAAAAATATAAACGTTTTTGGGGAAAGTTTGTCTGCCCACAAGACGGTTATCATTAGCATTGCTAACTGGCTACATAAGGAGTGGTAAACAAACGTGCACACCAAACAGACATGCAGATGCTTTTTTTAAGCCAATAGTGGCTAACCAGGGGTGGGATAATGTAAATGTGGATATGTTTGGAAAGTAGCCGGGAGCTTTGTGTATATGACAGTTTGTGATGGAATAAAATGGGGGAGAAAAATAAGGTGGATCTACCTGTTGGAGACCCCTGCTCTCTACATTATACTTGCTTGTTTTGTCACAAACTGAAATTAGGCTAACTATTAGAAGTTTAGCAACCAGGAGGAAATGGCATGCATAAAAATACTTTTGTTTTTCAGCTTCTTAATGTCTCAATCTCCTCACTTACTATGGTTTGGGTACTAGGTACTTAACAGTTATTTTTGCATTTCCAGAAATTCCTGAGCAAAGTCGAGGAGGTTTTCTTGTGTATATGCTGCCAAGAAGTGGTATTTCAACCTATCACCACTGAGTGTCAACACAATGTCTGCAGGGTAAGTTGATCTTTGCTAGCCTTTCACTGAGATTTTTCCTTTCCTTCCATTAAGAGCAATAACAATTTAGCAAGAGGTATTGCAAGGTGCATTTTTTCATCTATTTTAGGAATGCCTTCAGCGGTCTTTCAAGGCAGAGGTGTACTCTTGCCCAGCATGCAGGCACGATCTGGGCAAAAACAACCCAATGAGTGTCAACAAACCCCTCCAAGCCATTCTCTACCAGTTCTTCCCAGGATACAGCAGTGGACGGTGATAACTCGTTCCAGCTGCTTGACCAGCATGTGGACTACATGAACTATGAGGGCAGTTAAGCAGTACAGGCAACAAAAAATGTTTTTTCTTAATATAATTAGCAAATGTAAAACGCTGTCTGTTTGGTCGCTGAAATGCCACCCCATCTTCTCCAGTCCTATTTGTAATGAACTGTAGCTATGAAACTGCCTTGATCAAATGTATCTAATGTTCTTCTGTAACAATGCATTTTAACTTGACTTGCCAAAATCAATACACAAGTTTAATTCCTTCAAGCACATGCAGTTTTAAGATGTATACGATATGGATACTTCGCAGAACATTTTGTAATAGATTTTAATCAATTGCATACATTTGTATTTAGAAAACACTCCCTTTATAGAATGTATATTTTATATTCTAAGTTTTATGTCCAATAGTACTGTTCCTAGCTCATGTATTTCCATAAGCGAAGCACAACTGATAAATCCGTTGCAACCCTGTTTTGAGAAAATGTCCTCCATATCCCGGGCTTGAGTTAATGTCCTGATCTTAGATTGTGCCTGCCATCGCTCAATGGCTTGTTTTACATGTAGCATCACGTGTTGCTGCATCCTTAACAACTTGTGCTTGCGTACATGACTGTGGGCTATAATAGAAGGAATGATGGGTTTGGATTTGATATCGAACCCTAAAGTTATTCTATTTTCTATAGAAATGATTTAGTTGTGGTGGATGTGATCATTTTATGTGTTGAATTAATTAACATTCCAGCAATGTGCGTACTTTAAAATGTATGTTTACTCTTTCAAAAAACTTTTCATTTATTTTGCCATGTTATCTGATGGAGTTGCTGAACATTTGATTTCAATTTGAGCAGAGCAAAAATACTCCACAGAAACGTATACCTTTCACTAATCTATGAAATGGCAGATTTTTCTATTTTGTAGTAATTATTTCCTAGTTGTAAAATGTATTTAACCTTAACCCTTTAACTGCGGTCTAAGCACACGTTTTCCATCTGAACAAACCCAAAGATGTAAAACCTGTAACCATTGTAGGGTTGAGCACAATTCGCTGTTTAGGTGTGCCACAACCTTTTGATTCATGGCAGGGCTGTGGAAAACATCTAGCTCTGTTGTACTTGACCGTAGAGGTTCAACAAAAAAATATTTAAGATCCAGAAATTTAATTTAGCTCAATTTCATATTTCTGCTTGTGTTTTATTGCAAAATGAATGCCAGTAGCTGCAGATGTTAGTAATATCCAAATATTTACAACATTTGCATACTGGAAATGTATATTTTCAAATTGTATATTTTTTAGCACATGTTTTAGTTGTTTGTAGTTTTAGAAGTAACATGCTTGCACATGGTTTTCCAAGTGCAGCATTTTCCAATAAATCTTCAAACTTTTTTAATAAAATAAAAATGGCAAAATTGAAATGTTACTGAGATATAAAGAATATAAATGGTGCCTTTTGATAAATATTATGATTACTGTCGGGTTTTGTGTGTTTTTTTACAATAAATGCATAGAACTAAGTATGTCCTTTTGAAAGTGCTTATTCGTTATGCTGCCACATCTTACAATACATTTTTGGCAAGCGGTGCCTGGCTGAAATCCATAGGTTCTCTGCCATTTATGAAAATATGTACACGTCTTGTAAAGGATGCTGCACTTTTCCTAATAACATTGCTCTATTTCGATCAAGTGTCAATTTCTTCAGAGAAACACCAGTCAGAGGACTTTTGATGTAAACCTTTATGTAATTCTGTTTCTGGTCAATTTAGATATTGCAAAACGACGCTTCCTTGAAGTTAACCCCTTCAAAAACCGGATGTTGTTTTTGCTCTTGCGATTGGTTCATCTATCCATCTATCAACAAGATCAGCCAAATAAAACCTTTTAACCTATCCAGTGAATCCCTACAAACATGGTCTGGCCAATCATTGCGCTGAAGCTCGAGAAGGAGGCGTGAGGCCGAGCTCGTCTGTGTGCAACCAACTAGCTAATGCTCAACGGTAATCGATCGTGTGGATTTTACAAAACGAGAAATCGATTGAGGAAAAAGAAAGGAAAATAATTTGCTGCGAAAGGTAATGTTGCATGATTTGCTTAATTTTGGGGGGAATCAAATGCACTTAGATACAAATGGTATTTCCGATTTGATCTAAACATTTGTAGCTAGCTTAAGCCAGCAGCAGCAATGGTGGTGGTGGTTGTTTTGTTGACTTTTATGGAATGGGGAAGGCAGCCTGCGGACTGTGTAGCTGCGCACGGGTGGTAGTGTACAGGTTGTCAATTCAAATGAACTCATAACCGGCCATTCGACACTTACCGTTTGAAAGTTTTACGAACAGCTGACATTTGCGTTTCCTTACACGTAGTGTAAGAACACCAATTTTAGCTAGCAAATCTAGCTGTAAGAAATGTCAGCTGTGGTTTCCTAGCGTCAGGTAGCTAACGCTAGCTTAGCTTTAATTGCATATCTCTGGCACCAAGGTAGCTAGCAATTAGTGATAACACGAGTGACTCCACGCAATCGTTTGGGATTGATCCATACTTGTCATATTTTGTTTCTTAACCACTGTTCATTCTGAGTATCGAGTTTGCTACGTACGTCACGACGGTCATCATACTCGTGCACGCGAGCCATTTCTGCACGTAGCTATAGTTTGCGTCTACCTTGAACGACGTGCAAGTTATGCTAGCTAAGTAACGTTACAAATAACGAGTCCGTGATGCTATTCATGTCTACTTTCAATCTCTGTTCGGTTTTCCAGTTTAGTCCGTGTGCTAATGCTAGCTACAACTTCTAGCTCCTCTGTGTGAAGCTAGCCAGTCAGAAAACGTTATTGGCTTTAAGCTCCCCCGTTGTTTCCCTCCTTATTTATAGCCAGCTGTAACTGCCTGTGCGTGTCTCCTGTCATACCATATACCACATGCAGAATTTAGAAAAGTGTATGAGTGAATTTAAGAACAAGGTTAGTGAGTGTTCTTCAATGTCGCATCTCCATAGTATTTACAATCAAAATGAAGGAAAAAAATGGAATGCAGGTTATGTATAATAATAACACCACAAAGAATTCTAAGAAGTGACAGGATAGTGTTTTTATTCGAGATTAAATGTGTTCTAATCAACGAGGCACCGATACGCCATTTTTGGCGGATACCAATATCCAATATTTTCCTTGACAATTATACCGAAAATGTATTTCATTTTTTTTGCGGCCTTTTAAGCATTCGAGTACAGTTCAATAGTTAGACCACTGCGTCAGTGTTAAGACACTTCATCTCCGTGCAAGAGGCCTGGTTCGAATCCAGGCTGTATTACATCCGGCCGTGATTGGGAGTCCCATAGGGCGGCACACTATTGGCCCAGCGTCCGGGTTTTGCTGGGGTAGGCCATCATTGTAAATAAAAACAAATTGTTAACAGACTTGCCTAGTTAAATAAAGGTTACACACCACACTGACCAAACAGTTATTTTGTTGGTATTTACGTATGTCCCCATTACCAGTAAAACATAATCATTACCTTTTTCTTTCACTTACTTGCTGTACTGTTTCGTTGTTCTGTCGTTTCATTCTTAACCAGGATTTCTATGGAACACCGTTTGGGTCTTTGTGTGTCAAAAAAGACACAATTTAACGTGTCAAATAAGCTTGTTGACTTATTAGGACCTGAATGCACGTCACATAATTTAACGCGTTCATCATTTTTTTAACGTAGTTATTACACATTGATTACACGATCACTCGTATTTCATGTCACAACGATTCATTGATACGTATGCTATGATACTGGTAAAGTTGTCTCGTAGCTAGCTAGCTCATGGATGCAAACAATGTTCTTCCCCAAAAACATAGCAACACGACATCCATTTCAGTAGCTATAGTTCACTAGGTAACTATATAGCTAGGTGTCGCCATCATCGAAAATAACCCTAATTTATAAGATCGTTCTTATTTGATTAATGGTGGTCGAACCCATCTGTGAATCTAACCACAATAGTGGACTTTGCGGTTTGCCCTCAAAATAAAAGTATGGCATAATTCTACTATTTGTATGAATTTGCATCACTGTCAATGGCATGCTTTTATTTTGAAGGCAAACCGCAAATTTCACTATTGTGCCTAATCCTTATTGTGCCTAGCTTCACAACACATAACCCAGTCAGGGTGAGCATCATTTCTAAATCATTGCTAAGATTAATAAAAAGGACTGCAGTTTCTACTGGTCATTGTTTTCAGGCTGATTGTATTTGTGCAAGCTAGGTACCAAGCTAAAGCTAGCTACACCAGAAGTTGCGGTCGAACAAATGATGCTTTGTTACCAACGCAGTATTGTAAACACATCGTTCGTGGCTGGTGTTTGCTTGTTTGTAGACTTTTTTTGTACAGCTTTGACAGTGCTACTGTATCTTTTTTGACATGCAAAGACCCAAATGGCATTCCATAGTATGTATGTCGTGAAGCTAATAACAGTGACGCTATGACTGTGTTACTCCGGTAGGGCAACATCGGAGAAATAGCACACTTAGTAGTGTTAACCGGTGATAGACCAGTCTGCGAAATTCAACATCACCCACGACAGAGAATGTTTGAAATTCAAGGGCAATGAATTCCATTATCTTGGCTTTAATGGATTTCGCCATTGAGTTGTCTCGCTGAAATTTTGTTACTCTTTCAAAAGACTGCTTGACTTGTTGACTGTTTGATCCACACAGACATTGTGGGCTAGATTAGGAATGCTGTGTTGCACGTATAGAGTAAAATTTTACTTGGCGTCATTGTCATGTGCATACCTATATAACGTAGGTTTGTCAGCTTTGACATCGGTTTTGCTCATCGGCGTTAAACTAGACATCAGCCAATACCGATGTTGCCATTTTTAGCTAATATCTGCCGATTCCGATATGTTCACCGATATATCCTGCCTTCCTAGTTCTAATACAATTCAAGTCGGAAGTTTACATACTTAGGTTGGAATCATTAAAACTCATAAACACCATGGGACCACGCAGCCGTTATACCGCTCAGGAAGGAGACGCGTTCCGTCTCCTAGAGATGAACGTACTTTGGTGCGAAAAGTGCAAATCAATCCCAGAAGAACAGCAAAGGACCTTGTGACGATGCTGGAGCAAACAGGCACAAAAGTATCTATATCCACAGTAAAACGAGTCCTATATTGACAACCTAAAAGGATTCTCAGCAAGGAAGAAGCCACTGCTCTAAAACCGCCATTAACCTCTTCAGTCTACCCTCTACTTTTTCGAACATTCTGTTAAAAATCGCGCAACATTTCAGCGCCCTGCTACTCATGCCAGGAATATAGTATATGCATATGATTAGTATGTGTGGATAGAAAACACTCAGACGTTTATAAAACTGGTTAAATCACGGCTGTGACTTTAACAGAACGTGCGTTTCATTGGAAAGTGCAGGAAAATCTGATCACTGAAAGTGGAAAAATATATCCATCCGCCACTTCAACCCATTGCTATGGGCGAAAGACATTAAATATGGCTGAGGTTGCAGTACCTACAGCTTCCACATGATGTCAACAGTCTTGTCATTTGCCTAGGATTTGTTTCTTGGTCAAACGAACAAGAGACAGCCCATTTCTTCCGGTCTCCGACCGGATATTTTGGTTGAGAAATACACGGACAGTATTTCAGGACGGACCCCTATAGAAAACACATTGCCTCGTGATTAATTTGATCGCTTATTAACGTTTACTAATACCTAAAGTTGCATTACAAAAGTATTTAGAAGTGTTTTGTGAAAGTTTATCGTCGACTTTTTGAATTTAAAAAAATGACGTTACGTTATGAAACGCTATTTTTGTTCCATTTATCACACAGTCTTCATAGATCGATATCTAGGCTATATATGGACCGATTTAATCGAAAAAAAGACCCAATAGTGATTATGGGACATCTAGGAGTGCCAACAAAGATGGTCAAAGGTAATGAATGTTTTATATTTTATTTGTGCGGTTTGTGTAGCGCCGACTATGCTAATTATTTTGTTTACGTCCCCTGCGGGTCTTTTGGGGTGTTACATGCTATCAGATAATAGCTTCTCATGCTTTCGCCGAAAAGCATTTTAAAAATATGACTTGTTGCCTGGATTCACAACGAGTGTAGCTTTAATTCAATACCCTGCATGTGTATTTTAATGAACGTTTGAGTTTTAACTAATACTATTAGCATTTAGCGTAGCGCATTTGCATTTCCAGAGCTCTAGATGGGACGCCTGCGTGCCAGGTAGGAGCACGTGGTTAAAAAGCCAGGCTACGGTTTGCATCTGCACATGGGGACAAAGATCGTACTTTTTGGAGGAATGTCCTCTGGTCTGATGTAACAAAAATTGAACTGTTTGGCCATAATGACCATCGTTATGTTTGGTGGAAAAAGGGGGAGGCTTGCAAGCCGAAGAACACCATCTCACTCGTGAAGCACGAGGGTGGCAGAATCATGTTGTGGGGGTGCTTAGCTGCAGGAGGGACTGGTGCATTTCACAAAATAGATGGCATCATGAGGGTGGAAAATTATGTGGATATATTGAAGCAACATCTCCAGACATCAGTCAGGAAGTTAAAGCTTGGTTGCAGTGGGTCTTCCAAATTGACAATGACCCCAAGCATACTTCAAAAGTTGCTGAAAATGGCTTAAAGACAACAAAGTCAAGGTATTGGAGTGGCCATCACAAAACCCTGACATCATCCTATAGAAAATGTGTGGACACAACTGAAAAAGCATGTGCGAGCAAGGATGCCTCCAAACCTGACTCAGTTACACCAGCTCTGTCAGGAGGAATGGGCCAAAATTCACCCAACTTATTTTGGGAAGCTTGTGGAAGGCTACCTGACACGTTTGACCCAAGTTAAACAATTTAAAGGCAATGCTACCAACTACTAATTGAGTGTATGTAAACTTCTGACCCACTGGGAATGTGATGAAAGAAATAAAAGCTGAACTAAATCATTCTACTATTATTCTGACATTTCACATTCTTAAAATAAAGCGGTGATCCTGACAGGGATCTTTACTAGGATTAAATGTCAGGAATTGTGCAAAACTGAGTTTACATACACCTTAGCCAAATACATTTAAACTTCTGACATCAACTGCAAATACTGTATTCTAGTGAATGCCATTCTATTTAACTATTGCTGTATATATGCTATTCTATCCTACAGACTAAATAGTATATATATGTACTGTCTATACACTGCTCAAAAAATAAAGGGAACACTTAAACAACACAATGTAACTCCAAGTCAACCACACTTCTGTGAAATCGAACTGTCCACTTAGGATGCAACACTGATTGACAATAAATTTCACATGCTGTTGTGCAAATGGAATAGACAACAGGTGGAAATGATAGGCAATTAGCAAGACATCCCCAATAAAGGAGTGGTTCTGCAGGTGATAACCACAGACCACTTCTCAGTTCCTATGCATCCTGGCTGATGTTTTGATCACTTTTGAATGCTGGCGATGCTTTCACTCTAGTGGTAGCAACAACCCAGCAGCAGGACCGCTACCTCCGCCTTTGTGCAAGGAGAAGCACTGCCAGAGCCCTGCAAAATGACCTCCAGCAGGCCACAAATGTGCATGTGTCTGCTCAAACGGTCAGAAACAGACTCCATGAGGGTGGTATGAGGGCCCGACGTCCACAGGTGGGGGTGTGCTTACAGCCCAACACAGTGCAGGACGTTTGGCATTTGCCAGAGAACACCAAGATTGGCAAATACGCCACTGGCGCCCTGTGCTCTTCACAGATGAAAGCAGGTTCACACTGAGCACATGTGACAGACGTGACAGTCTGGAGACGCCGTGGAGAACATTCTGCTACCTGCAACATCCTCCAGCATGACCGGTTTGTCGGTGGGTCAGTCATGGTGTGGGGTGGCATTTCTTTGGGGGGCCGCACAGCCCTCCATGTGCTCGCCAGAGGTAGCCTGACTGCCATTAGGTACCGAGATGAGATCCCCAGACCCCTTGTGAGACCATATGCTGGTGCGGTTGGCCCTGGGTTCCTCCTAATGCAAGACAATGCTAGACCTCATGTGGCTGGAGTGTGTCAGCAGTTCCTGCAAGAGGAAGGCATTGATGCTATGGTCTGACCAGACCTGAATCCAATTGAGCACATCTGGGACATCATGTCTCGCTCCATCCACCCACAGACTGTCCAGGAGTTGGCGGATGCTTTAGTCCAGGTCTGGGAGAGATCCCTCACGAGACCATCCGCCACCTCATCAGGAGAATGCCCAGGCGTTGTAGGGAGGTCATACAGGCACGTGGAGGCCACATACTACAGAGCCTCATTTTGACTTGTTTTAAGGACATTACATCAAAGTTGGATCAGCCTGTAGTGTGGTTTTCCACTTCCATGGGTTGATCATTTTTGTGTGATTTTGTTGTCAACACATTCAACTATGTAAAGAAAAAAGTATTTAATAAGAATATTTCATTCATTCAGATCTAGGATGTGTTATTTTAGTATTCCCTTTATTTTTTTGAGCAGTGTATATCCCATCATATACAGTACTAGTCATAAGTTTGGACGCACCCACTTATTCAAGGGTTTTTATTTTTTACATTTTAGAATAATTGTGAAGAAATCAAAACTATGAAATAACATTAATGGAATCATGAAGTAACCAAAAAAGTTTTAATCAAATCCAAATATACTTCAGATAGAATCTTCAGATAGCCACACTTTGCCTTGATGACAGCTTTGCACGCGCTTGGCATTTTCTTTACCAGCTTCGTGAGGTAGGAATGCATTGGAATGCATTTCAATTAACAGGTGTGCCTTGTTAATTTGTTGAATTTATTTCCTTCTTAATGCGTTTGAGCCAATCAGTTGTGTTGACAAGGTTGGGGTTGTATACAGAAGATGGCCTTATTTTGTAAAAGACCAAGTCTATATTCTGACAAGAACAGCTCAAATAAGCTAAGTGAAATGACAGTCCATCATTACTATATGACATGAAGGTCAGTCAATGTGGAAAATTTCATTAACTTCGAAAGTTTCTTCAAGTGCAGTTGCAAAAATCATCAAGCACTATGATGAAATTGGCTTTCATGAGGACCGCCACAGGACAGGAAGTTTATTAGAGTTAACTGCACCTCAGATTGCAGCCCAAATGAATGCTTTCTCAGAGTTCAAGTAACACACACATCTCAACATTAACTGTTCAGAGGAGACTGCGGAAATCAGGTCTTCATGGTCAAATTGCTGCAAAGAAACCACCGAAGGACACCAATAAGAAGAAGAGACTTGCTTGGTCCAAGAAACACGAACAATGGACATTAGACCGGTGGAAATCAGTCCTTTGGTCGCATGAGTCAAAATGTACGATTTTTGGTTCCAACCGCCTTGTCTTTGTGAGACGCAGAATAGGTGATTGGATGATCTCCGTATGTGTGGTTCCCACTGTGAAGCATGGAGGAGGAGGTGTGGGGGTACGTTGCTGTTGACACTGTCAGTGATTTATTTAGGATTCAAGGCACACTTAACCAGCATGGCTGCCACAGCATTCTGCAGCGATACGCCATCCCATCTGGTTTGGGCTTAGTGGGACTATCATTTGTTTTTAAACTCGACAATAACCCAACACACCCAGGCTGTGTAAGGGCTATTTAACCAAGGAGAGTGATGGAGTGCTGCATCAGATGACCTGTCCTCCACAATCACCTGACCTCAATCCAATTGAGATGGTTTGGGATGAATTGGACTGCAGAGTGAAGGAAAATCAGCCAATAAGTGCTTAGGATATGTGGGAACTCCTTCAAGACTGTTGGAAACACATTCCAGGTGAAGCTGGTTGAGAGAATGCAAAGAGTGGCTACTTTGAAGAATCTCACATATAAAATATATTTGGATTTTTGTTTACTTCCTGATTCCATATGTTGTTTCATAGTTTTGATGTCTTCACCGTTTATTCGACAATGTAGAAAATAGTACAAATAAAGTAACCCTTGAATGAGTAAGTGTACAAACTTTTGACTCCTACTCTATTTATAAAAATAAAATAGTGAAGTAGGGTACCGTGGTAGTTCGACTGTGAGATTGAGTCTGACTAGAAGAAGACTAGTAGTCTTCTCTTCCCTACCAGTTGAAACTCAAACATAGAAAAACAACCTAGATAGTGAACAAAACAATGTAAATAGCAAAGAAACACAAGGACAAAGTCTTTTGTTTCAAGTAAATTAGACCAACTGTTATTCCTGTGTGCTAAAAATGCATCTTTCACTCAGCTCGTCACGTGCGCACAGCCCCCAGCCAGGCAGCGTTGCAGCCCGATGTTGAATTGGCTATATAGTATTTGTAGTTTTTTGACTGTGCAATTTTTTTATTTACCAGCTGTGAAACAAAACGGCAGAAATAGTTTGAAAATAGCTACTGCAGCAATGATTTTTTAAACTAAAAATGTGATCATACTTGACTGTTTTTATTTACATGCGAACACTGTGGAGCCCTGACCACCCACCAACTTGGCTGCTAAAATAGACCTCTTTACCAATGCCAAAATCTACCTGCATTTGGCTGGTGTTAATTTTAGGCCCTGCTTGAAAACAGTGGACATCTTGGACGCAGTCTCCAGTTACTATTATACACTATAATTACAACCGTACGTGGACACCCCTTCACATTAGTGGATTCGGCGAGTTCAGCCACATCCGTTGCCGACAGCGTTATAAAATGGAGCACACAGCCATGCAATCTTCATAGACAAACATTGGCAGTAGCTCAGTGACTTTCAACGTGGCATGCATAAAGATGGTATCCCCCATGCACATACCACAAATTCCACATTTTTCTAAATTCGCCATATTGTACATTGCTATCGGTTACTCTATTTTTGTATGGTCATTAGCACAGTGTACATGATCCCAATTTTTAAGGTGACGACAATTTAAAAAAATGATTTTGAAAAGGTAGATTGTTTTTTGATTTATTGGCACAGTGAACCATGTCGTGCGCTGTATTTTAAAAACTCAGTGCTAAAACAATAATTCTGCCATCGTTATGCACGTTCCCCATTGAGATTCAATTCATGTTTAGATGGAGTATTTGGCTGTTTTTGCTGCCAGAGCCATTTCTTCTCTAAACAGAATATATAAGGTCCTGGGACTATAAGTAGTAATGTTAGTCTCCTTTAGTTGATTATTGGGCTAGCCTACATCCATATTTGGACTTTTAAGTGAATGATATCTATCTATCGCCATTGTATATATTCTTGAAGAATATAATATCCATCATCGTGAACTGTCTTACACCACCTGAACTCTAAATATATACTTTTATTTTACTCCATTGTTTGAACCCCAGATTACCCCCAAACCGTCAAACAGGCAAGCGTCAATACAGGATTAAGATTGAATCTTACTACACTGGCTCTGACGCTCGTCGGATGTGGCAGGGCTTGAAAACTATTACGGACTACAAAAGGGAAACCCAGTTGCGAGCTGCCTAGTGATGCGAGCCTACCAGACGAGCTAAATGCCTTTGAGGCAAGCAACACTGATCCATGCATGAGAGCACCAGCTGTTCTGGACAACTGCGTGATAACGTTCTCGGTAGCCGATGTGAGCAAGACCTTTAAACAGGTCAACATTCACAAAGCCGGTGAGTACTACGGAACACCTAATTGAGAATGCTGTTCATTGACTACAGCTCAGCATTCAACACCATAGTGCCCACAAAGCTCATCATTAAGCTAAGGACCCTGGGACATAACACCTCCCTCTGCAACTGGATCCTGGACTTCCTGACGGGCCACCCCTCTGGTGGTAAGGGTAGGCAACAACAACACGTCTACCACGTTGATCCTCAACACTGTGGCCCCTTGAGGGTGAGTGCTTAGTCCCCTCCTGTACTCCTTGTTTATCCACGACTGCGTGGTCAAACACGACTCCAACACCATCATTAAGTTTGCTGACGACACAACAGTGATGGGCCTGATTACTGACAACGATGAGACAGCCTATAGGGAGGAGGTCAGAGACATGTCAGTGTGGTGCCAGGACAACAACCTCTCCTTCAATGTGAGCAAGACAAAGGAGCTCATCATGGACTACAGGAAAAGGCGGGCCAAACAGGCACCCATTAACATCGGCGTGGCTGTAGTGGAGCGGGTTGAGAGTTTTTCAAGTTCCTTGGCGTCCAAAATCACCAACAAACTATCATGATCCAAACACACCAACAAACTATCATGATCCAAACACACCAAGACAGTCGTGAAGAAGGCACAACAACACCTTTCCCCCCTCAGGAGACTGAAAAGATTTGGCATGGGTCCCCAGAACCTGTTCCACCGCACATTGACTCGGTACTGGTATGTAGTCTCGTTATTGTACTTTTTATTATTTTCTACTTTCGTTTATTTGGTAGATTTTCTTACCTCTTTCTTGAACTCCGTTGTTGGTTAAGGGCTTGTAAGTAAGCATTTCACAGTAAGGTTGTGTTCGGCCCATGTGACAAAGTTTGACTTAATATGTGCTCATATTGATTAGATTTTAGAACTAGGCCTAATTTGTAAAGTCAGTAGGCTAACCACCCACCTATCCCAACACCATCTGAGCCTTCAAAATAATATTGGGCAAATAATTCCTAGGTGTCAAGCGTTCAGATTCAGTAATAATGTCATGAACGGACTGGGGATGGGTATGAGTAATCGAGTACTCGAATGGACGTCAAAACCCCATCTTTAACCAGCGATCACATTTTTTTGCATATACTGTAAAAGTATCTGGTCAATTTTGTCTTGAAGATGACGTTAATTTGCTTTGACTCTAGTGTTTTCATTTGTACATGTGCATTTGCGGGTGTCATGACTCTCCTGTGAAGATCTGAAGGATCAGGTTACAGTGGCTCCACAGCACCCTCTCTCCCACAGAGGTGGACGGGGGCAGCTTTATGGCGGTCATAATGCTCTGTAGTATCGAGATTGGAATGTGATTGTGGGCACAGAGAGACACTTGGACATCAAAAGGTTGAACAATTGAGCAGTATTTCTGTATTCCAAGCAGTTGGAGTGGTCCGTGGACATTTAAGGAACAGTCTTGTCGAGTGTGTTTCATTTGGTGACCTCATGAAGGACAGGAGACACACATTACTGTTTCTTTGTTTGTATACACTTCTCAAATATGGGGTTTGCATCTGAATGTTGTATAAAATCAATAATTGAGTATAGGAATACTTTTGGGAAGATAACAATGTGATGTTAGTCTTCTAAACTAGAATTGTTTTTCATAGTCACTTAGGATCAGTCAGTGGCCACACCCCTATGAGCACAGACATCCTTTTCTACTCCAGTATAAAACCCACTTCTGACAAAATTTACAATAGACCAGAAAGCATGAAGCGGTAGCTACATGTTGAAATGGTTGGAATATAAATCCCTACAAACCAAGGAGACGGATGGTGTGAACTGGACGTCACGAATTGTTAAACACTAAAGACCAATATATTGTTACAGAAGGAGCTAATCCTAGATGCCCTTAACCAGTCTGCAGCTGAAAATGTGCATAAGTCTAGGATGAGGATACGGACACATGCGGAAGCATCTATTCTAACCGATCAACTCTAGGAGAATGGTACGCCTGAAGTATCCATTACAACACACACTATCCAGAGCCCGCTGAGAGAACTACAACCACGAAAGACCTTGGGACTTCTGATGAACGCAACCAGAGACTCTCTGATGAACTATTATACAGCAGACGGACCGGAGATCACATAGAGGGACAGCAAAGGCATTTTCCAACGGGGCTATACATATGGGTGAGGTTTTTTTCTTTTCTTTTTTTTTTTCTTTTTTTTTTTCTCGTCCGAGTAGCCTCGCCCAACCATCTAGTGTTCAGTGAAATAACAACACAATGTCAAATACAGGTAGCCTAGTGAAATAATTAACATCCAATCATATTAATATTCTCTTGCGGGAATTCCACTAACTGTCCGTATGTAGCCAAACATAGCTGCTGCTCATGTTGGTATCTGTACTAATGGTGTAAAAGCCATGACAGGGAGACAGCAAGCAGTTGCTCCCGACGCCACTTGGGTACACTGCAGCATCCACTGAGAGGCTCTTGCTGCCAAGGGAATGCCTGACAGCTTGAAAGATGTTTTGGACACTACAGTGAAAATGGAAAATTCAACTTTGTTAAAGCAAGGCCCCAGAACTCTTTGTGTATTTTCTGCACTATGCAATGATATTGGCAGCGACCATGTAACGCTTTTACAACATACAGAAGTGCGCTGGTTATCATGGGGCAAAGTATTGACCTTTTTTTAAGTTGAGAGATGAGCTTAAAGTTTTCTTTACTGACCAGAATTTTTACTTGTCTGACCGCTTGCATGAATGGCCTACCTGGGTGATGTTTTTTCTCCCCTGAATGATCTGAATCTAGGATTACAGGGACAACTATATTCAATGTGCGGGACAAATTTGAGGCAATGATTAAGAAGTTGGAGCTCTTCTCTGTCTGTATGAATTAACAAGGACAACCCACAGGTCATTCCATCATTGTATGATTTATTTTGTGTGCAAATGAACTCAAGCTTACGGACAATGTCAAATGTGATATAGCGAAGCACCTGAGTGAGTTGGGTGTGCAATATTTTCAGGTACTTTCCCGAAACCGATGACACAAACCACTGGATTCGTTTTCCCTTTCATGCCCTGCCTCCAGTCCACTTACTGATATCTGAACAAGAGAGCCTCATCAAAATTGCAACAAGCATTTCTGTGAAAATTTGAATTTAATCAGAAGCCACTGACAGATTTCTGGATTATCCTGCCTTGGCAAATTGTGCTGTTAAGACACTGATGCCCTTTGCAACCACGTACCTAATGTGAGAGTGGATTCTCGGCCCTCACTAGCATGAAAACTAAATACAGGCACAGACTGTGTGTGGGAAATGATTTACGACTGAGACTCTCTCCAATACAACCCAACATTGCAGAGTTACGTGCATCCTTTCAAGCACACCCTTCTCATTAACCTGTGGTGAGTTATTCACATTTTTCTATGAACAAATAAGGTTTTATATATAAAATGGTAAACTAAAGAGCAAAAGTATTGATTATTATATTATTATTTGTGCCCTGGTTCCCACGAGCCTGGGTTGTGACAAATTACACTCCTTCTTATGTTTAATACATGTATGGTATCGTATAGTGTGTGTGTGTGTGTGTTTGTGTGGCAGGCTTACAATGATGGCAAAAACAACATTTGAGAGTGCGCTGACTCTGGTGCTAGAGGCGGTACGCAGGTGGAGGTTGAATGTTTGAAGGGGTACGGGGACTATAACATTTTGGGAACCACTGATGTAAAGAGATCAGTCAATTGAAATCAATTAATTAGGCCCCAATCTATGGATTTCACATAACTGGAGATGTCACCCAGGCCCAGCCAATCAGAATTTGTTTTTCCCCACGAAAGGGCTGTATTACAGACAGAAATACTCTCTTTCATCAGCTGTCCGGGTGCCTGGTCTCAGACGATCCCACAGGGGAAGAAGCCGGATGTAGAGGTCATGGGCTGGCGTGGTTATACGTGGTCTGCGTTTGTAAAGCCGGTTGGACGTACTGCCAAATTCTCTAAAACGACATTGGAGGCGGCAACACCTCTGTTGATCATTCCTGCAGTCAGCATGCCAATTTCAAGCTCCCTCAACACTCGAAACATCTGTGGCATTGTGTTGTGTAACAAAACTGCACATTTTAGAGTGGCCTTCTATTGTCCTCAGCACAAGGTGCACCTGTGTAATGATCAGGCTGTTTAATCAACTTCTTGACATGTCACACCTGATTATCTTGGCAAAGGAGAAATGCTCACCAACAGGGATGTAAAGAAATTTGTACACAACATTTGAGAGAAATAAGCTTTTTGTGTGCATGAAACATTTCTGTAGTCTTTTATTTCAGCTCATGAAAATGGGACCAACGTTTTCCATGCTGTGTTCATGTTTTGGTTCAGTGTAAATGAGCTATACAAGCAAGGATTGACAGTTGATGAGACCAAAATAATAATTTTATAAACACAATTTGGTTGTACATTGTTTGCGTCTAACTTTCTCATTCATCATTATTTACGATTAATTTAAGGATTATGTGTAGTCATTGTAGCATCCACATTAATTAATGTAGAAGTGTTTTAGAATCATATTCTAACCTCATAGTCATTAGTCGTTCATTCGGCTAAACCTCTATTGCTCAGGGGCCAAATAATATATATATATATTTTTTTTATTTTTTTATTTAACCTTTTATTTAACGAGACAAGTCAGTTAAGAACAAATTCTTATTTACTATGATGGCCTAACCCGGCCAAAATCTCCCCTAACCCGGGCAATGCTGGACAAATATTGCGCCGCTCTACGGGACTCCCGATCAAAGCCGCTTGTGATACCGCCTGGGTTTGTAGTGACGCCTCTAGCACTGAGATGCAGTGCCTTAGACCGCTGCGCCACTCGGGAGGCCCTATGTATCAAGTGTCTCCAGAGTAGGAGTGCTGATTTAGGATCAATTTAGCCGTTTAGATCAAAATGAATACGTTTACATGGACAGGTGGGACCTGATCCTATATCAGCACTACTCTGAAACAGATGATACAGTCAGACCTGTGACCATATGTGTCTTATTGCTTTGTTGTTGTAGATTACAGGTTGTCCTTTTCTCTTTTGTATTTTCAGTTCTACCTGCCTCCATGTCATTGACAGTGCCCCCAGATCCAACTGCCACCATGTCGCTGGAAGCGTCAACCCCAGCGCCAGACCTAGCCCCAGCGCCAGACCTAGCCCCAGCACCAGACCTAGCCCCAGCACCAGACCTGGTCCCAGATCCAGCCCCAGACCTAGCTCCTGAATTAACCCCAGATTCAGCTCAAGCCCCAGAGCTAGCCTCAGATCCAGCCCCTACCCCAGCTCCTCCAGTCCCAGTCATGAACCCGGGGTGTAAGATCATGACCTTCCGGCCAACCATGGAGGAATTCAAGGACTTTGCCAAATACGTTGCCTATATGGAGACTCAAGGAGCACACCGTGCAGGCCTGGCAAAGGTACACACATACACACACACTTCATATAAATGGCTTTCTGACCTATTAGAACTGACCTACTCTGAAAAAGTAGTCATATTGTGTATATTTTGCAGTATAACAAGACAACAGTTCACATAAAAAATCTCCTGGGTGCTCTATATTCTGACAGTTTTGTTTGAATTCAGCCATGCAATGTCACTGTAGCTCCACCTACTTTTGCCACATGTTTCTCGCGCTCTCTACCCCCTCCCCTCTCTTGCTCTGTCCCCTCTTTTACTCTTTCAATCTCATCCTCTCGCTCACGTTCTCTCTGTCCCTCCTCCTTTTCTCGCAGGTGATTCCTCCTAAGGGCTGGAAGCCGCGGCAGTCGTACAACACCATCGAGGAGATGGTGATCCCTGCTCCCATCATGCAGGTGGTGACGGGCCAGTCGGGCCTCTTCACCCAGTACAACATCCAGAAGAAGTCCATGACCGTCGGGGAGTACCGTCAACTGGCCAACAGCAGAACGTAGGTCCTCACCTAGCTACCAGCCATTCTACACTCAATGAGACACAGTCAGTCAGACGCAACAAGATGTTGTTGACAATGATGATGCTTTCAAAGCGTTCTGTAGTAACACTATTAGTTTGTGTATTTTACTGTCTGCAAACAGCTAGTTTGTCTTTTCTTAGCAAGTTATGGCTAAAAATAAATGTTTGCTGATAATGCTAATTGCTAGTTAGCTGAACAGCTAGCTAGCTAAATGTAATCAGTTAAAGCAAACCTAGTTAGATAATACAGGCTGATATCAGTGCTAGTGTAGGTCTAGATCAGCGTGTTGTTTGTGCAACAGTCTCTTCTGAATCAGAGGAATAGGCGATTGGCATGAATTAGGAATAGGCATGAATATGTTAGCTAGCTAGCTATCAATGCTGGCCATCGGCACGAAGAAGTGGGATGTAACATCGTATAGGGTCCCCTGGGAAACACTGACCAACACTTGGGTTCCTACCCTGTCACAATAATTCCTATTTATTTGTTGTCATGTCAAACAACAATCTATTCAAAGTGTTGCCCACTATATTTCAACTATTGAATTACAATAATTATTATACTTCCAAGATTCCAACAGTACACCAATAAACAAGGCCTTGATTGTTTACCCATATCATGCAGCCCTACATGCCACAGTGTGGAAATAATAACAAAAGTGCAAAAATGGATAAATGCTTCTAATAAATGTTGATTGAACAGTATTAAACAACCAGAATGGAGAAATCCCACTTTGAAATCACTTATAATTCATGTGTTGTCACCCTAAAGTCATGAACAAAATTTAGGCACTGGGCAAATTTCCGGTCTGTTGAGCTGTGCTGTGCTGTTGAGCTACTGTGGCTATTTGATCATAATGTAGGCCTACCACAGTGGCCTGCATTCCATAACATTTTTAACATGGAAATAGCTGTTCTACCATTCAGTCTACAGTAGCAGCCAATGTGTGGTGATCAATGTAGACCTACATTCCGTGAGACTTGCAGGGCTTGCCAAATAAATGTTGTTATTATTCCCATACCATTATTGCAGAGAATCAGAGAAATTATGCTACGCTCTACGTATTGTTCAATACCATCTCAAAATACAACACTGACCCTTTAAGACAGAAAAAAAGCTGTTTACCTGACTCGCTTTTCAAAGATGGCTAGACATGCATACTTTTTGTGCTCTTGTAGGAAGCAACCACTCCCCCATTTGTTGACTATAAATTAACTATAGCTGGGCTAAAAACTCACTAACTAGCAAAGAATATGAACAAATGGGCACAAGTGGTACACGCAGCTCTCGCTTTGATCTCAACACCAGCACATCTACTCATTATACACTCATGACTGGTCGTACTGTAGCTTAAACAGTCCAGGCGGGCCTGAGTCGTGCCTGTCAATGCAACAGAATCCTACTCCAATGTGTTCTGTCCACAAGAAAATCTCTTGCACAGCTAGTTTTGCATACTAATTGCGTAGTTTGTTTCGGTTACATTACATTGAAAGTGGCGACTATTGCATTGACTCGATCACAGTTCTCACAGTAGAGTGAAACCTTAATAGTGTTAACCAAAGGGGAAAACTCAATAGAAAGTTGAGTGAAGTTCATTCACGTGCTTCTCTGCACAGGCTGATATTTCTTCTGCGCGGCAGGGCCGAGTGGAGCTGTGCGACCGCACTTAGGTTCGACAGAACATTTGTTTATGAACTACTCTTAAAACATATTCTTAGAGCTTTTTTTTGTTCTTCAAAAACAGTAAAATACCGTCCCAAATGTGAAAAATATTCCGATATGATATTTTGGCCATATTGCCCCAGCCCTAGAATAGAGACCGTATTCAGGTATATGTATATTTTTTTTCCTAGGTTGCATTAGGTAGCGCTAGTCATCTGTTTACTGAGCCAAAACGCTGGTATTTTTCATCTTATAGCTTATCCTCCATCTTGTTTTTTAAATAGTGAGCCAACATGTTTTCAGTGCTTTTATTTCCATGACTGAACAAAACAAATGTTGCCATGCTCTCTCTTGTCTCTCTGCTGTATAGTGAGCAATATGTTTGGAACATCAAATCTAAAAAGAACAGATCGCAGTATCGAATCACAATATATAGACTCGTGAGAATCACAATACATATCGTATCGACACCTAAGTAATATATTGTGATTATGTCATATTGTGAGGTCCCTGGCAATTCCCAGCCCTAATTGTAAACCTTTGATTCATTCTTTAGATACGGTTATTATTGTAGTCATTAGATATTGTCGGGTTGCTTTGCAAGAAAAATCAGTATTCACACTACAGGTTTTACTGTCTTTGCCTTCAGTGTCTATATCCAATGTCTTGACTGGTCATAGGATGAAAGGCACTCTTAAATCTCCCGACTGTTACTGGGTCATGTTCATTAGGGCACACCATAGGAAAAAAGTGCTTCAATGTTTGTTTGTTTTTTATTGGAAGAAATTGAGATGGTATCTCTCTTTCAAAGCGTCTTTTTCCGTTTTTGTGCCTACTAAACACGGCCCTGTCCTCCTCTCTCTCTCTCTCTCAGGTACTGTACTCCCCGACACAAGGACTTTGACGACCTGGAGAGGAAATACTGGAAGAACCTCACCTTTGTTTCGCCCATCTACGGAGCCGACGTCAGCGGCTCCATCTACGACCCGGTAAGTCAGCCCCGGTGACAGCATTTCTAATCACATACATGGGTTGTGTAGCAAAATGTTCTGCAGCAGGACAAGTAAATGAGCATTTCTTGTGGGACACGTTTAGATGGTATCTGTTTTTTTGTTGTTGTTGAAAAGTTGACATTTCTATAGTTATTATATAAAAGTTACTTAATAAACCTCTTTGGGATACATTGAAGCAAGTTCTACTTGGTACCCTTTCGGACAGAGTTACTCAATTGTGTTGAATTCCTTTACTTCCTTACTACCAGAAATGAGCATTTGTGTGCAAATGGCCTAGGAGATCCATTCTGATTATTCCACTGAATGGAAGTATTTGAACTTATTTCAGCGATAAAGATGAACCGCTGGTATCTGTTCTCATTAGATCTGTGTATTTATTTATTTTTTATTTTTTTCCCCCAGACATTTATTTAGTTTTTCAATTGACAAAGGACGCCTTTTCATTTGAGGTGTTTTTGGGTGCATCCTTTTAGTTCTTTAGCCTTAATCCCATCTGGTGGTTAAAACATGTGTTATTACATGACCTTGAGAACTGCAATACAGTACAATTGAACAAGATATTTCACCGGATTTATAAATGTGAAGTATCCGGTTGGCGTTTCCATCCACAATCAAAAATGGCGATGAGAGAAAGCCCAGTGGCCCGCAGTGGGAGAACACTGAGCGAAATTGCTTTTGGCCTCCATTCTGCTCATTTTCATACATTTTTTTTATGTTTCCAAAACTAGATTCTGTAACAGAGTGAACTGTGTTTTGTAGACTTTACCCTTTGCTAAAGTAAAAAAAAAAAAAAAAAAAAAAAAAAGGCATTGTTTTGGAGTGCAAGGGTAAATAGAGTTATTTCACAAAGCGTTCCCTAACGGAACTATGCAAATAAATGCCAGAACACGCCATTAGGGTCTCACTAGCTCGTGCTTGACTCTGCTCACCTCCTTGCTTGTTCTGCCCTCTGATTTAATTTGCTCCCAATGGAATCAACAGGCTCTGGTCTGTCTTGGGTTAGTTATACAAGTCTTTTGACTGCAATGGGAATCTACTTTATTCACTGGGTAAATACTAACTGAAGTACAACTGTAACAGGGCAACTCCATGTTTGTAGGCCTTGGATTGTTCAAGACATATTCATATAATTGTTTTCCTACATGTTTAGACTGTAATCCACTTAGGGCTGACCCCAATTAGTCGACTGGTCGATTATTTGGTCGTCGACCGAGATTAGTCGACCGAGATTGTTTTAGTCAAGTGGTAACAAATATATGCAGTACAAAAGTTTGGACACACCTACACATTCCTGGATTTTTTGTTATTTTTACTATTTTCTACATTGTAGAATATTAGTGAAGACATCAAAATGATGAAATAACACATATGGAATCATGTAGTAACCAAAGAAAAGTGTTAAACAAATCAAAATAGATTTTATATTTGAGATTCTTCAAAGTAGCCATCCTTTCCCTTTGATGACAGCTTTGCACGCTCTTGGCATTCTCTCAACCAACTTCATGAGGTAGTCACCTGGAATGCATTTCAATTAATAGGTGTGTTCATTTGCGTAATTTCTTTCCTTCTTAATGTGCCTGAGCCAATCAGTCGTGTTGTGACAAGGTAAGGGTGGTATACAGAAGATAGCCCTATTTGGTGAAAGACCAAGTCCATATTATGGCATATTCACAGCTCAGATAGGCAAAGAGAAACGACAGTCCATCATTACTTTAAGACATGAAGGTCAGTCAATCCAGAAAAGTTTCTTCAAGTGCAGTCTCAGAAACCATCAAGCACTATGATGAAACTGTCTCTCATGAGGACCGCCACAGGAAAGGAAGACCCAGAGTTACCTCTGCTGCAGAGGGTAAGTTCATTAGAATTACCAGCCTCAGAAATTGCAGTTTAAATAAATACTTCAGAGTTCAAGTAACAGACACATCTCAACATCAACTGTTCAGAGGAGACTGCATGAATCAGGCCCTCATGGTCAAATTGCCACTACTAAAATGCACCAATAAGGAGAAGAGACTTGTTTGGGCCAATTAACATGAGCAATGGACATTAGACCGGTGGAATTATTTTTTTGTTGTCTGATGAGTCCAAATGTTCGATTTTTGGCCAAGAAGGAGAGTGACTGACTGCTGCATCGGATGACCTGGCCTCCACAATCACCCGACCTCAACCCAATTGAGATGGTTTGGGATGACTTGGACCGCAGAGTGAAGGAAAAGCAACTAACACGTGCTCAGCATATGTGGGAACTCCTTCAAGACTGTTGGAAAACCATTCCAGGTGAAGCTGGTTGAGAGAATGTCAAGAGAGTGTGCAAAGCTGTCAAGGATGGCTACTTTGATTATTCCAGTCTTAATTTTCTCATTGTCGGAGTGAACACATTGTTTGCAGAGTGTGCAACCTATGCCACACTTGTGAGAAACACATTTTGGTTTATGTAATTCTATTTATTTTATTCCATTTATGGGTTCTGTCAATTTAGTTGTCTTTTTTCCCATTGTCTTTTGTTTTGGAGCACTCCTGTCAATGTTGAGTAAGGACGCACACACATGGAAGTAAGCCTAAGCTTCTCAAAGTAATGTTTTCTTCACCTCAAGCAGCAAGCAAGAAAATTATGTTTTTACATCTGAGAATTGCAATAGTTCTTCAATGTATTTGAAAAATCTTTCTAGCTCGTTCTCCCTTTCGATTACCACTCGGTATGAAAGGGAAAAATAAAATGCTCTGATCCAGTGGAAAAGTCATAAAATAGGCTTCTTATCAGTGCATGACATGGACTAAAATAAGTTTCCGTACTCATTCTGAGTGCTGGTACTTTTTATATTTAGGTGCAGGAGCTCCACAATACTTTGAGCTAATATTCCACAAGTGGAACAGGCGGTTAAGCAGTAGAACATTTGAGGTGCCTGTACTCCGCTCTGTTGAGCTCCTGTCCAAGTCAAGCACTGCTTCTTATCTATCCCTTGTACAAATAGCCTACAGCTGTGTCTCTCCAGAATTCCCTGGCACTGGAAACTGAGGGCCCAGAATATTTTATAGTGTTGCAAATTCGCTCATGCAATCTTTGGGCTGGAGCAAAGTTAATAGTTGATACAATGTTTCAAGTTTGTTGCAGACAGGTCTTGTGTAGCCATTGTGATTGTTATGGGATATGTAATGTATAATTTTAATTTAGATTTGGATAGAATATTGATTAACCACATGACATTTTGAGATATGAACACTTTATTATAAATTAAATTGTTTTACGAAAATGTACATATGAAGGCCATAACTGGCACACAGATTGGTAGAAATGGTAAGATACATTTGGCATTCCAAATGAGGAAGTTTGCCGACTCCTCGTGTAGCCTATTACCGGCAACTTCAGGAGAGTAAAGGCAGAATCTGGAGAAGTCAGCAGGAACTGGAGGAGAATAGTTGGGCCAAGTGAATTTTTTTTTTCTTCTTCTGGTGTTCTAAATCTCTGGCGCCCTCTTGAGGCATCAAAACGTAAGCTTAAAGCATCAGGCAAGCTCAATGCACGTAGTTGATTTTATTAAAACACATAGGGTGTGTCTATAAATGGAAAAATACACGTTTAAAAATTTCAGGCAATCGATTGGTCGAAAGAGCAGATGACTTTCAGTCAAATAAGTTGTTTTTTTGTCGGGGACAGCCCTAAAAAATATATATATATTTTTTTTTAACCTTTATTTAATTAGGCAAGTCAGTTAAGAACAAATTCTTATTTTCAATGACGGCCTAGGAACAGTGGGTTTAACTACAGAACGGGGGCAAAATCCACTGTTACATTTCATTGGTAAATATAGCCAACATGCTTGAATCGGGTTACAGTGTTAAATGGATAGTTCACCCAAATTATAAAATCAAATATTTGAACGTGAAGCGAGAGGCGAAAATCAGAACCATTGACTTGCACAAGATTTGTGCCACAAATGCTAAAAAGTGAGCAC
The DNA here is from genome assembly GCF_021184085.1 of Oncorhynchus gorbuscha. NCBI lineage: Eukaryota > Metazoa > Chordata > Actinopteri > Salmoniformes > Salmonidae > Oncorhynchus > Oncorhynchus gorbuscha. The sequence goes on from NC_060187.1 coordinate 48,374,547, forward strand.
TTGGAACAGTGGCCAGGTAAACAAAACAAAAGCACAGATTGCTTTCATAACTTGTCCAGAAGACTGCTTACAGGCTGGGTAAGGAAACTGTCATTTTTGTTGTTGTTGTATTTGATTTGGGTGAACTAACCCTTTTAACCTCCCCTTTTTTGTGTCTGTGTTTCCAGGAGATCGGTGAGTGGAACATCGGCCACCTGAACACGCTGCTGGACATGGTGGAGCAGGAGTGTGGCATCGTGATCGAGGGGGTGAACACGCCCTACCTGTACTTTGGCATGTGGAAGACCACCTTCGCCTGGCACACAGAGGACATGGATCTCTACAGTATCAACTACCTCCACTTTGGAGAGCCCAAGTCATGGTCAGTGGCTGTATTAGTGGTTTATTTCTCCATTCTTTGCATCTTTCTTTGCATCTATCTCGCTCTCTCTGTGTTTGTGTGTTACTTGTAGGTCAATAAAATGTGTGTTGAGTGTCTCTGTGTCCTACAAGCAATTTGATTGTCCAGGCCCAACCATCCCATCACTCTTCGCTCGGGTTGCAGGTAGCAGTAGTGACCTTTTGGTTACTGACCCAACGCTGCTCTGACCGCTAGGCTACCTGCCACCCGTGCGACAGCTCTTTGCTTCAGTTGCATCCACATCAAAAAATGGCAAGCCAAAATTGTTCCTTGATTTCAGGATTTGGGCAGGCTTTGGCAGTTGCTTCTCAAGCATCTATCATTCCTATACGTGTGTGAAATTTAACGTGAGTCCCTGTTTGTGAGTTAAGGAGACTGGTCATACATGCATTTGTGTACTTAAACAGATGGCCACTGGAGGACACTCTAGACTTACAAAAGTTTCTAAGGAGCCAGGTGGGTTCTGTAGTATAAAGCATCTTCAATATGAGCAACATATTCACTCAGATTTGCTACTGTGTGTGTGTGTGTGTGTGTGTCATTGTATGAGTCCATGAACACTTATGGGAGATTCTGGAGCGGCGCCTGAGCCAGCGTTTTCCATCATCAAAACACAGAATGATGGAATTTCTAGTGGAATAATGGTATCGCATCCCTCCAATAGAATTGTAGGCCAAAGTGCATTGAAGCTGTTCTGGCTCGAGGGTGTCCCAACGCCCTATTAACACACTTATGTCGGCGTTTCCTTTATTTTGGCAGTTAACTGTAAGTCTATAAAATCTAGGTGTGTGTGGGTGTGTGTGTGTTTTTCTGCGAAGATGAGTGTGTCTGTGTCCAACAAACAGTGAAATTGTCCCGGCCCGACCATCCCACCACTCGTCGCTAGGTAGCAGTAGCGCTCTTCGAACACCACTCTTGCTTCCTCCTTCCCTCCCTCCTTCCTTCCGTCCCTCCCTCTTCCCATCATTTTCTAATTCCTCCTCTTGTAATACGACCGCCCGTCGAGACTCACTATTCCCAAAGGCCTCACTTGGCATCCAATTCGATTTCCTAGCGTTTATGGCTCTCCCAACACAAGTCACATGAAGAGCCTCTATTTGCCGACACATCTCCATCACTTTCGCGGCCATTTCACGTCAAGTGAATGGGGGGGAACCAACACGACTGCGTAGGCCCTATAGTATCACACACTCAAGGGGGTTCGTTCCAAATGGCAACCTAATCCCTATATCGTGCACTAGTTTTGACCAGAGCCCTATGGGGTAATAGGGTGCCATTTGGGACGGGCCCAAAGACATACAACCACTCCCGGCTAAACGAGTTGCACGGCGGCAAAGTAATGACGGTAGACGATAAGGGTATCGACAGAACGCTATTGGAGGGCGATGCTTCGTCACAGCAACGGTAACGGAGGTGACCTCACTGGGCGACCTTGGTAGGGGCAATCGGGTGTCAGCGCCCGGCGCACTCCCCGTCATCTATAAGCTGTGTCTGCAAGGTGAGAGCATGTTTTTCTCTCTCCTCCAATCTCTCTCCAGGGTCTCGCTGGGTGACTAATACCGGCTCCGCCATCAGAGAAGGATCGATCTCCTCCTCGTCCGTTTCTCCTGTTATTTTAACCTCTCATCCCTTCATTTTAGTTCACCTTTCTTGCTAGGGATGTATTGACTGAAGCCTAGCTGGGTTATGTGTTTGACCATAAAAATGGCAGTTTTTCTCCCCTTTATTTATTGGATACAAGTCTGCAAATATGACTTGAATATGACTAGTGATACACATGATAAAACATTTACCCTCAAGGAGTTTGCATTTTCCCCATCTCCCATTAACAAGAAAAGACCCCAGCATGAACAGGCTTGATTTCTGAAAGACAGAAATGGTTTTGTGGTAGATACCCTATACTTACGGTATATCGCTGGCACTGTCGTTTGAATGGGTACCTCAGACTAGGAGAAATTGCCATTATAATGTGTGGGTGACGAGGTTTTCATGGTGGCATTAGAAAAAGGGGCTCTGAACAAGAGCTGCAGGTCCCCAGCAGAGATCATTGCCGGCATGGTCAGCACTGTTCATGCTGCGGTTGGGAGCGGACTGACAACTTTGGGAATGAAAAATATGTTTGTTGTCCAGCAGATTATTTGGAAACTGTCATATTTCTGCTTTGTATGCGTTAGCCTAAATATTGTGTTAAAAGCACATCTTTGTCGCATACACACTCAGAATTCACTGCTTTAATTAGCCTACCTCTCCTCTCCTAGTTGGGCGTGCACGATCAAGTGTTCCTAGGACATATATGTGGGTCTCAATGAAATGGAGTAGGCTACCTAATGCATGGGCAGAGAATCACAGGGCAGTTATCTCTCCAAGGAAATTTAATCAAATCAAATTGAATTTGTCACATGCGCCGAATACAAAAAGTAGATCTTATCGTGAGATGCTTACTTTACAGGCCCTTAACCAACAATGCAGTTCAAGAAATGGAGTTAAGAAAATATTTACAAAAAAAAAACTAAAGTAAAAAAGAAAATAAAGGTAACACAATATAATTACAATCACAACTCTACTGTATATACAGGGGCACCGGTACCGAGTCAATGTGTGGGGATACAGGTTTGTCGAGGTAATTTGTAGGGGTAAAGTGACTATGCATAGATAATAAACAGCATTAGCAGCAGTGTAAAAACAATGTAAATAGTCCGGGTGGCCATTTGATTCATTGTTCAGCAGTCTTATGGCTTGGGGGTAGAAGCTGTTAAGGAGCCTTTTGGGCCCAGACTTGGCACTCACCACTTGCCATGTGGTAGCAGAGAGATCAATCTATGACATGGGTGACTGGAGCATCACCTCCGTCTATATTTTCTCTACCAGACTCATGCATATAAGTCCATCCAATATGCATAATAATACAGTCCACAATCAAGGGCGATTTACTAGAAATTGTTTAATTTTGGAGTACATACTAGACCAATTAATGTACCAAAGACATCTGAAAGCTTTTTGGACTTGGGCTCATATAAATGGGCTATGCGTATGCATAAGCTCTAATATGCATATGGGTGTTTTGAATGAACCTTAGAAAGCACTGTCCATTTCGTTATGTTTGGCTTTGAAACAACATCCACAATGTCCATGTTTCCCCACTCAGTTTCAACTTGTCGTTGAACTTCTTTCTTCAAATTGATCATCACAGTGAGGCGCGTTTTAAAAGCATGATACTGTTTTGATGATAAGTGTTTGTGATTTTTAGATTGCATTTGCATTGATGTCAGAGTGGTTTGTGGGGCAAAAGAGCCCTGAGTGCCAGGCCATTAGTGACCTGATGGTCGTTTAGCGAGTTGGGTACAACCAACACATGTCCAGAGTGCATAAGAGGAGATTACCGTGACTCAACGGTCATCCGGAATATGACTGCATTTGTGACTCATGGCTCATGTTTGTGTGCCTGTGTGTGTACCTGAGCCCCCTCCTGCACCTCCACTCTATCCCACCATTCTCCTCTTTTCCTATTCGTCTCAATGCTTCTCTCATTGCTTTAGCCCTCTCCCTTAGGGTTGGTCTTGGGTTGTGCAACGAGGTGTTTGTGTGTGTGTCTCAGCGAGCGTATGGTGGCTACACAGACCTGGAGTGTACCAATCAATACGTGTGTGTGTGTGTGTGTGTGTGTGTGTGTGTGTGTGTGTGTGTGTGTGTGTGTGTGTGTGTGTGTGTGTGTGTGTGTGTGTGTGTGTGTGTGTGTGTGTGTGTGTGTGTGTGTGTGTGTGTGTGTGTGTGTGTGTGAATATTTTGAATGCGTGTTTCTCCATGTCCCTGCAGTGGGATGTCATTAGAAGCAGCAGCTCAGTCAGTCTGTGTCCCAGCCCTGCTCCATCAAGAGGCATGTTCACAATAAGTATAGCGTTTCGAGAGCACATTCCCCATGCTCAATGTGCATAAGGTAGAAGGTTCAAAACAAACAAACGGCATCAATAAGTAGAACCGGCGGTCACAATGCATCAAAAACATTACCTCCTAATTACGACTAATGTTCCATTAGCCATCACGCTACTGCTCTATCTATAAAACCCGTCCTTTACACTCTCTCTTTATCTGCTAGTGAACTGCTTTCATTTTGTAGAATAAAGTCTTCACAAAGCCCGTATGCCTGGGCACAAAAACAGAGAGGTGGTGTCCAAAATGGCACCCTATTCGGTACACTACTTTTGATCAGAGCCCTGGTCAAATGTAGTGCCCTACATAGGAAATAAGGTGTGATTTGGGAGGACACAACCAGAGCCTCTCCATAGTTTAATAGAGAGGGGTTGTCATGCTTCAGTAGCACCTCTTGATCCACTCTCTCGTCTCCCCTCCTAGCAACCCTCTCAACCATCTGAAGATATCTTTTCCTCCTCCCCTCTTCTTCTCCTCCTCCTTCTGCCACCCCATCATCTCCCTCTTCGTACATATGCCCCTGTGAGAAAAAGCAATATTTCCTTGTCACTCTTTAAAAGTAAATTTACTCACATGGATGCACCCCTCAACTCTGTTTAACTGTGAATGTGCGCTGCACACGTGCAAATACACACACACACATATACACACACACACACAGTATATGTTTTACTATCCTTGTGGGGACCTAAAAAAGATTTCCAGTCAAAGTCCTATTTACCCTAAACCTTAAGTTAACCCTAACCCTCAACCTAAAGAAAAACTAGCCTTTGTCCTGGGAAATGTACCCACGAGAGAGAATGTTCCTTGTTTTACTATTTCTGGTACCCACAAGGATAGTAATACACGCACACACACTCACACTCTATCCTCCTTCTCGTTTTTGAAATTGAATAATTTTCACTTTTTGGGTAATTACAGTATGTTAAACTGTGTGCACAGAGCTGTTTGCCTAACCCCCCTGTGCAGCCACTGTGAAATTAACTCCATTCCCCTCCAACTCTGCTCCCATCAAAGTCATACCCCCCCCCCCCCGAAGATCTGCTGTCAGATGCTTTAACGATTGGCTGGCTGTTTGCGAAGCATCGAGCAGAGAGAGTAAGGAAAACTGCTAAAGAAAATGAATGTTAGGGTTGGGTGAAACAGACTTTAAAACGGAGCAAGAGCCCATTTATTAATTCATTGTTCGCTTCTTGTTGTACTTTTATTGGGTAGCAGACGCCGTTTTTTGTGTCTTCAGGTAGGAAAGAGATGAGAGTTCACTTTAAGAGACGTCAGTTTCTACAGTCTCGTTACAATGTAAGTGTTTCATGAACGAAGATTGGATTGGGACTAGTTCTAGTCGCCGAATCAATGCTATTGTGGTCATCCCAGATTCATGCTGATCATTTCAGTAGCCTGGTCCCAGACCTGTTTGTATTGTCTTGCCAACTCCTATGGTCGTTGTCACGGCATTTGGTAACATAGAATAGCACAAACGGATCTGGGCCCAGGCTATCATTTCAGTTGTGTAGTTTAACATAGATATGAGAACATTATTTGGCGTTAACGCAGCACAAGTGGCGCCCCAGTCAGCAAAAGACGTTGAAAAGAAAACAACCAAAAATATGTCTTTTTCAACGTCCTTTTTGTCCATAGGGATAGGAGGGATGGCCTTATATTATACAGTGCATTCTGAAAGTATTCAGACGCCTTCACCTTTTACACATTTTGTTACGTTATAGCCTTATCCAAAAATTGATTAAATAAATGTTTTCCTCATCAATCTACACATAATGACAAAGCAAAAACAGGTTTTTTGAATATTTTTCAAATGTATTAAAAATTCAAAACAGATTATTTACATAAGTATTCAGACCCTCTGCTCTGAGACTTGACATTAAGCTCCGTTGCATCCTGTTTCCAGTGGTCATCCTTGATGTTTATACATCTTGGAGTCCACCTGTGGTAAATTCAATTGATTGGACATGATTTGGAAAGGCACACGCCTGTCTATAAAAGGTCCCACAGTTGGCAGTGTATGTCAGAGCAGAAACCATGCCATGAGGTTGAAGGAATGGTCCGTTGAGCTCAGAGATAGGATTGTGTCAAGGCACAGATCTGGGGAAGGGTACCAGCATCGAAGGTCCCCAAGAACACAGGGGCGTCTTCATTCTTAATTGGAAGAAGTTTGGAACCACCTCTTCCTAGAGCTACTACCCCCCCCCCCCCCCCCCTGGCCAAACTGAGCAATTGGGGGGAGAAGAGCCTTGGTCAGTGAGGTGACCAAGAACACGATCTCTGTGGAGATGGGACAACCATCTCTGCAGCACTCCACCAGTCAGGCCTTTATGGTAGAGTGGCCAGACGGAAGCCTCTCCTTAGTAAAAATGCACATGACAGCCTGCTTGGAGTTTGCCAAAAGGCACCTAAAGGACTCCGACCATGAGAAACAAGATTCTCTGGTCTGATGAAACCAAGATTGAACTCTTTGGCCTGAATGCCAAGTGTCATGTCTGGAGGAAACCAGGCACCATCCCTACGGTGAAGCATGGTGGTGGCAGCATCATGTTGTGGGGATGTTTTTCAGTGGCAGGACTGGGAGACTAGTCAGGGTTGAGGGAAAGATGAACGGAGCATTGTACAGAGAAATCCTTGATGAAAACCTGCTCCAGAGCGCTCTGGACCTCAGACTGATGACGAAGGTTGACCTTCCAACAGGACAACGACCTGAAGCACACAGCCAAGACAACACAGGAGTGGCTTCGGGACAAGCGTCAACTTCCTTGAGTGACCCAGCCAGAGCCCGGACTGAACCCAATCGAACATCTCTGGAGAGACCTGAAAATAGCTGTGCAGCAACGCTCCCCATCCAACCTAACAGAGCTTGAGAGGATCTGCAGAGCTTGTAGCGTAATACCCAAGAAGACTCTAGGCTGTAATTGCTGCCAAAGGTGATTCAACAAAGTAGAGTAAAGGGTTTAAAACCTTATGTAAATTTGCCAACACTTCTTTAAAAAAAAAGACGTTTTTTCTTTGTCGTTGTGGCGTATTGTGTGTAGAATCATATTTTAAAAAAAAATCAATTTTAGAATAAGGCTAGGCACGGCAAAATGTGGAATAAGTGAAGGGATCTGAATATTTTCTGAATGCACTGTATCTCTGCTCCAAATGTCTCTACTCTAATCTTAACCCATCTGCTCTGCCATTCCCTTATGGATATGAATACCCGAATCAAGACTCAAACAACCATATGTCTTCTGGCTGTTACCAATACACAACTTTTTTTATAATGACCTTTGGATATTGATTGGGTTTCCTTGATGAAAGAGTTTTCCAGATGAAAAACAAACCCAATAGATATAAGATAGAGTTTGGATGTATTTCAACACCACACACACACACACACACACACACACACACACACACACACACACACACACACACACACACACACACACACACACACGAACACGAACACGAACACGAACACGAACACGAACACACACACACACGAACACCAAGTAGCTCTCTCTGCTTTTTGCGACAGGGCTGGCTGAGAAAAGAGACATCAAATTAGTATCGACCGTCTGTGGCACTTCATGCACAAAATCAAATTTGCTGCTACTAATGTCCTCTTGAGTTGTTAGCAGGCGGGGCAGCAACAGGCCTCCTGGTTGGCTATCTGGCATGCATTCTGAATCCTTTTTAGAAGACCGAGGCAGGTGACTTTCCCAAAGTCATAAAGATTGTCTTTATCTTGGTAGGCAATTGACGAACGATCATCTCTTTATATGCTAAAATCTTTTCTTTTTTGTTCTTTTTTTTTGTGAAACCCAGACGAGTAGAGGATAGAGCGAGAATATGACTACTCCTGTCTGTTGAACCACAATGTCTCTGTGTGCTTTATTGACAAAGATCTTGATTCTTCATAGAAATGCAAGGTGGTGGATTGTGCCTCAGTGTATTTAAGCCCGTGTGTTGTAGATCAGCAAGACCTAGGTTGTAATCCTTAGATATCAAAACCCAGATTAATTTAATAGCCGTGAGCAACTATAGTGAACACTGATGTACTGTGATTGATTTAGAGTGTATTCTACAGGATATTGATTTTGTCTTTTGAACGTCCTTTGATGACTTTGGTTCCCTTGGTAACCCAGTTGAATGCATTCATTGGTTTAGGTTCAAATTACAAATGTCGCTTTCAAAATTCTATTTGTCCTTACCCATATCCTCCCAATTCTTAGCCATTCACAAGAATTCCTCAATAGGATAAGGTTCAATCTGATTCATCGTGATCCCCCCCCCAAAAAAGGGGGGGTTCCCAAAATCAGTCTTCCAAACCTAATGTAAATGGCTAAACTGATCCCGTGTCAGCACTCGTACTCAGACAGGCTTCATGCATATAGACCCATGGTCAACATGACAAAATAGCATTTTGGCAGTTGACCCCTGTTACTAGTTTTGTCGTCTACACACCCGCCTCCCTGTCCATGTGTATTTTAGTATAAACAGAATATGACTCGTTTCTCCTTTTTTAATAGGACACTTTAACATGTTAGACTCTGTAGCGAGGAGAGGAGGCGTGGGTTTTATACCACGTGGTGTTACATCTCATTTAGATCGTCACGTTCCGTTTGTTTGTGCTCCTGCATCTCCTGTGGCGTGTGAAGGACAGAGCAGTGGATGTAGGGGTTTTATCATGTTTTAATGAATGTGTGTGTGTGTGTGTGTGTGTGTGTGTGTGTGTGTGTGTGTGCTTTTGGTTTGTTGGTTGTAGGCCTACATGTTCCCACTATGGATTTGAAATCATTCCACTATTCGAATAGTATGATGATTTTTTTGTTGTTGTCAGATAGCCAGATAGTCAAAATACATGTGGATTTTAACCTGAATACCGGTGAGCGAGAGGCTGGCGCTCTACTGCTGCAGCTGCTGAGGGGCTGGTGAGATGGGAGCGAGCAGACGAGGTGAAGAGAGAGCTGCAGTACCCAAGGCAACTAGGCTACAGCCAAGAATAGCTCGCTTGTGGCAGCCACAATGTTATTTAGCATCCCGTATAACGGTGCCTGTCTTGACTGGAGTAACCTAGAGCAGATAGCGCTTTCTACCCCCATTCAGATAAAACAACAGCCTACCTGTTGGTTGCTCATTGTAGCCTACTCCTTTTTTAATTCTGTCATTTCATTCCGTCTTGCGTTCCGTTAGTGAACTCTCACTCCACTTACTACACATTGAGCCTCTTTGCTGCGTTGGTTGGCCAACATGAACAACAAGCTACAGCACTTGGAGGCTACGACACTCAAAAAAGTTTGTTTTGTTAAATTCAGAATTAGAAATGTCGTCGTATATCCTTGTATGTAACAATGTCACATGGATATTTTAGAAAAGCATTTTCACGGTTAAAATAGGCCTATCATTTTTTTGGGGGGGGGGGGCACAAATGAAGACTCACAAGTGTTCAGGTGCTAACATATGTTCACATATTCGAATAACCATGCACATCCCATAGATCCCATTTGATTTGACTAAGTCAACTTTGCCCCAATCTCACTAGAGCACTCGCACTTCACCCCCCCACACACACAGACACACACACAGACCAGTCGAACACTTACCTACAAGCTTTTCCTCAAACTGTCAAATATTCCCCCACGCAGCTCCTGACTCCTCTCTTCAACAGTAGTAGTAGCAGCAGCGAAAACATCATCTCATCTCACTGCTGAAGAGAAAGGGAAAAGTTCACAGACCTTTCATTTACTCTGTGTTCTTTGTTTGTTTATTTCGGTCGGGCGCTGGCAAGGAGACGTGCCGCTGCCATGACAACAGTGGTCCAGGGAGGATGTAATAGAGGTAGATGTGATGATTGCCTGATTAGATGTTTGAAGGAAGGGCTCATCTGTGCACACACACGCACACACACACACACACACACACACACACACACACACACACACACACACACACACACACACACACACACACACACACACACACACACACACACACACACACACACACACACACACACACACACACACACACACACCTGACAAAGGCGTGTGTTAGTTAGAGAATGTGAGAATTCCCAGGGGGTGCCAGCAAGGTTTTCTTTTGATTCTCGTGAAGAGACACGCACACACGACTTATTAGCATTGTAATATTGACATCAACACCATTATCTCAGAAACCCTATGCTCACTCCAATTTGCATAGTGCACCAACAGATCCATAGATGATGCAATCTCTATTGCACTCCACACTGCCCTTCGCCACCTCGACAACAGGAACACCTTTGTGAGAATGCTGTTCATTGACTACAGCTCAGAGTTCAACACCATAGTGCCTCAAAGCTCATCACTAAGCTAAAGACCCTGGCACTAAACACCTCCCTCTGCAACTGGATCCTGGACTTCCTGATGAGCATCCCCCAGGTGGTAATGGTAGGTAACAACACATCTGCCATGCTGATCCTCAACACGGAGGCCACTCAGTGGTGTGTACTCAGTTCTCTCCTGTACTCCCTGTTCACACACGACTGCACGGCCAGGCATGATTCCAACACCATCATTGAGTTTGCCAATGACACAAGAGTGGTAGGCCTGATTACCGACAAGGATGAGACAGCCTAAAGGGAGGAGGTTAAAGACCTGACCGTGTGGTGCAACAACCTCCACGTGATCAAGACAGAGGAGATGATTGTGGACTACAGGAATAGGAGGATCGAGCACGCCTCCATTCTCATCGACGGGGCTGTAGTGAAGCAGGTTGAGAGCTTTAAGTTCCTTGGTGTCCACATCACCAACAAACTAACATGGTCCAAGCACACCAAGACAGTCGTGTAGAGGGCACGACTAAACCTATTCCCCCTCAAAATGTTCTACAGCTGCACCATCGAGAGCATCCTGACGGGTTGCATCACTGCCTGGTGTGGCAACTGTTCGGCCTCCGACCGCAAGGCACTACAGAGTGTGGTGCGCACGGCCCAGTACATCACCGGGGCCAAGCTTACTGCCATCCAGGCCCTAAAAATGGTCAAAGACTACAGGCACCCTAGTCATAGATTGTTCTCTCTGCTACCGGAGCACCAAGTCTAGGTCCAAGAGGCTTCTAAACAGCTTTTACCCCCAAGTCATAAGACTCCTGAAGAGCTAATCAAATGGCTACCTAGACTATTTGCATTGCCCCCACCCCCACGCTGCTGCTACTCTCTGTTATTATCTATGCATAGCCACTTTAATAACTCTACCTACATGTACATAATTTCCTCAACACCGGTGCCCCCCACACATTGACACATTGACTCTGTACCGGCACCGCCTCTATATTTCTCCGCTATTGTTATTTACTGCTGCTCTTTTAATGATTTGTTATTCTTATCTCATACTTTTGGGGGGAATTTTTTCTTAAAGCTGCATTTTTGGTTAAGGGCTTGTAAGTAAGAATTTCACTTTAAGGTCCACCGGGTGGCAGTCTAACACAGCTGCGTCTCGCCGTATACTCCAGTCGATGTCTTTCTATTCCGATCACAAACAGGGCTTTGGCCAGAGGGAGGGTGAGGCGCTAGTTTTGCTTTCCCTAAACTGGAGGAAATAATTGTGCTAATGATGATGGTACTAACAAGAGCAATGAAAGTCTCTAATGCGGACAGAGAGAGATTTGGCCTCTCTTCTCTTGTTTTCTGATGATTTCATTTGAAACGGGGGGAATGGAGCACTACAAAGACCTCTACAAAGTCCTCAGTCATTTGATTTCTCCAAGATGGGTTTTGATAAATTCCCTTTTTTAATGTTTTGGAGTGTTAGCCCGAGTTAAGTATGTTTTTTGTGTGTTCGCATGTGTAACGAGGACTTTGACAAGAGAACTAAGCATAATAAGCGGAGTATTCTCACTGGTGATAGCAGACTTATGTCTTTGGAGAGCGAGAAGTGTATATGGCTGTGTAAAGTGGAGGTGAACTACTCTCTGTCTGTGTGTGCGAAAAAGAGGTATAACATTGTCCATTTCCTCTCCCAAAGACTGTAAAAAGAGGAGGTGGTGTTCCCTTCATTTTCGCGCCATCTTCACTCTTCTTCTCTCCCCGCCACCCACCTCATGTTCTCTTTTCTTCCTCTTCCGTTCAGGTACTCCGTCCCACCTGAGCACGGCAAGAGGCTGGAGAGACTGGCGCAAGGTAAGACTACTCCAGATCGTGACGCACACATACACACACACTGAGACAGACCGCCTTGGTTCATGTTAAACAAATATCCACCCGATAGTGACTATAGAGTGGCCTGCTAACTGTCTGGCCTCTCCATCAACTGCTGTTTAAAAAGGCCTTCAAAAAGGCCGACGACGCAGAGAGTGCCGCCTTTCTCTTCACATTTCTCGCTCCTTCTTCCCAGGAAAGAAAATGCACTATAGACACCTAATTCCCTTTTTTTTGTTGTGGCTGTGAATAACACTAAAAACGACCAGGTAATTTCTTTATTTAGTGACGCTTCAAGTACTGTACAACACGTTGTGCTGTGAATGGGTAAGAACGTCGTGGAGTATTGACGGTAGGGCTTGCACAATAGTCGTATAATCGTGTAACAGACCATTATGGACAATAACTGTGAACTAAAGACCATCGTCATAATCGTCTTAACACATATATTTTGTGTATTCAGAAGTAGTAGAAAATGTATTTTCAAGTAGATCTAGTTCCCCCAATAGCAGTTTCAAACTTCTTACATAAGTAAGTTTAAAGGTGGTAGTCATTTTACGAGCAGAATGGCACAGTCGGGAGGAAAAACTTCCTTTCCAAAAGCTTCAAGCAGTCGAAACCATTCATTTTTTGAGGACGGGGGTGACACCAAAGCGGCGTTGTATTCGTTCGGTATGTCTTGAATGCTTTGCTTGTGGAGTAGAGGGTTACACATCGTTTGTCTCCTCAGATCACTCACTTTGTAACAGGTTTGCTCTTTACTGTTGGTCGTGTGCAACCGTACATAACGCCAAGGTAACAGCAACGCAGACAAGTCGTAACGCCGACCACAGCCATGCGTATGCTTACCTCCCACGCATATGAGATGCTTTTTGATCTATTTCAAGATGTCGTAGTCAGTGTGCAGAGTCGCCGTATGAACAGTTACACAGGACCACGAGTACAGAGCATCACACAGACATCATCACACACACCCGACGTTACACAAATAACACTTGCAGCCAGTCACACCTGCTACCACTATCTCTCTCTCTCTCTCTTATCACGTAATTTCAGTCACAGCCTGGTCCTTTTTTTTCAGGGGGGGGGGGGGGGTTCATTTCAAACTCAAAGGACAAAATGAAGCTTTAAGTTAATATTGCCCCGGGGGAGAGTTCCACACTGCCGGCTGAATTTTAATGGGGACTAATACACAGGCTTCGCCGGCACATTATTCACCTTTATCAGCTCACACAGCAGCCGCCAGAGAAAACGCCTCTTTGAGACGAAACAGGCTCTGAAACAATGCAATGAAAATGAAGGATGAAATGGGCCTCGATTATACTGTCAGTTATATTAAAGTTTAACTGGGCAGACGGTCTACCCATCCTTTGAGTCGCAGCACAGACTGCTCATCGGGAGAGGTGTGTGTGTGTGTGTGACAAACATATTTTTCCCTTGTCTAGTAAGTTGAAGGCTTCAAGAAACTATTGATATACAAGAGGAAAGGAGTGATTTGTTTTTGAAGAGGAGACTCTGGTCTTTGAGGCTATGGGCGTGAAATGAATTGTCATCTGAAGAGGACCGAGGAAGAAAGGCGGAAGAGAAGGGAGGGTTTTCACATGAGATCGGATGAGTTTATTTAGGCAACAAGCACCTCTCGCCTTCTGAACAAGCCGTGGCAATCGAGAAAAGACAAAGAAAGATGAAATGGTATGACGGCGAAAAAATAAAATTAAAATAAAGGCCCGGTCGGAAAATGGTAAAACTGTCACATACGTTATTTGATATCATAGTGTGTCATTTTGGCACTGGTTCAATTTTCTCACCCTTCACTTTGGCTTGACGTGTAGTCTGGCCCGGTGACCTGCTGACGTTGACCCGGGGTCTGGCGCGGAGGAAGGGATTGTGAGACCAAAGAAATAATTATGATAATTAAAGGCTTTCTGGATGTGTACCACGTCGGGACTCCAAGCACTGTGACCTGTACATCCTGCGTCTGACCAAGAGGAGAGCTCTTCTCCGATTGACCTCCAACCACCAATTACAGTGCCTTCCGAAAGTATTCATACCCCTTGACTTATTCCACATTTTGTGTTACAGATTATTTTTCCAAATGGATTATAGATTTTTATTCTCACCCATCGACATACAATAACTCATTATTACAAAGTTGAAAACAACATGTTTTTTTTAAAAAATGTTTGCACGTTTACTGAAAATGAAATAAGTATTCGCACCCCTTTGCTATGACACTCCAAATTGAGCTCAGGTGCATCCAATTTAATTTGATCATCCTTGAGATGTCACTCCAACTTCATTGGAGTCCACCTGGGGCCAATTCAATTGTTTGGACATGATTTAGAAAGAAACACACGTCTATATAATGTCCCACAGCTGATAGTGCTTGTCAGAGCAGAAACGATATCATGAAGTCCAAGTAACTGTCTGTAGATCTCTGAGATTGTAATGACGCATATGTCTGGTGAGGGGTATAAAACATGTTCTAGTTTCCAAAAAAAAACAGTGGCTTCCATCATAGGGAAAAGTGAAAAAATACGGAACTACCCAGACTCTGCCTAGACTTGGCCGTCCAACCAAATTGAGCAACCGGGCAAAAAGGACCTCGGGTCTGGGAGGTGACCAAGAACCAAATGATCACTCTGACAGAACTTGGCCCAGATGGGAGAAGTTTCCATAAGGACAATGGTCTATAAAGTACTTCACCAATCTAGTCTTCCCAAGTTCTCTCACGTCACCCCTCTCCTCCGCTCTCTCCACTGGCTTCCAGTTGAAGCTCGCATCCGCTACAAGACCATGGTGCTTGCCTACGGAGCTGTGAGGGGAACGGCACCTCAGTACCTCCAGGCTCTGATCAGGCCCTACACCCAAATAAGGGCACTGCGTTCATCCACCTCTGGCCTGCTCGCCTCCCTACCACTGAGGAAGTACAGTTCCCGCTCAGCCCAGTCAAAACTGTTCGCTGCTCTGGCTCCCCAATGGTGGAACAAACTCCCTCACGACGCCAGGACAGCGGAGTCAATCACCACCTTCCGGAGACACCTGAAACCGCACCTCTTTAAGGAATACCTAGGATAGGATAAAGTAATCCTTCTCACCCCCCCCCCCCCTTAAAATATTTAGATGCACTATTGTAAAGTGGCTGTTCCGCTGGATGTCATAAGGTGAATGCACCAATTTGTAAGTCGCTCTGGATAAGAGCGTCTGCTAAATGACTTAAATGTAAATGTAAAAAATGTTTATGGGAGAGTGCTCAGATGGAACCAGGGGTGGAAAAAGTACTCAATTGTCATACTTGATTAAAAGTAATATAAATATATAAAATGACTCAAGTAAAAGTGAAAGTCCCCCAGTAAAATACTACTTGAATAAAAGTTTTAAACCCAAATACATTTTTTTATCTACTTAAGTATCAAAAGTAAATGGAATTGCTCAAATGTACTTAAAGTATCAAAAGTATAAATCATTTAAAGTTCCTTATATTAAGCAAACCAGACAGTAAAACTTTTTTTATTTTTTTATTGATGGATCGCCAGGGCCACACTCCACACACAAAGCATGTTGTGAGTCCGCTAGATCTGAGGCAGTAAGGATGACCAGGGATGTTATCTTGATAAGTGTGTGAATTGGACCATTTTCCTGTCAAAATGTAACTTTTGGGTGTCAGGGAAAATGTATGTAGTAAAAAGTACATCATTTTCTTTAGGAATGTAGTGAAGTAAAAGTTGGCAAAAATATAAATAGTTAAGTACAGGTTCCCCAAAAAATGACTTAA
Source organism: Oncorhynchus gorbuscha (assembly GCF_021184085.1). Taxonomy (NCBI): domain Eukaryota; kingdom Metazoa; phylum Chordata; class Actinopteri; order Salmoniformes; family Salmonidae; genus Oncorhynchus; species Oncorhynchus gorbuscha. The sequence goes on from NC_060187.1 coordinate 48,390,819, forward strand.
GTAGTACTTTAAAGTGTTTATACTTAAGTACTTTACACCACTGGATGGAACCCACTCCTGAGAAAGGCACCTGACAGCACGCCTGAAGTTGGCGAAGAGGGACGTGAAAGACACAGTGTGTAAGGCAAAAGATTTTGTTGTCTGATGAGACAAAAATTTAACTCTTTGGTCTGACTGCAACGTGCTATATCTGGAGAAAGCCAGGCACAGCTCATCACCTGTCTAACACCATCCCTACCGTGAAGCATAGTGGTGGCAGCATCATGTTATGGGGATGCTTTTCAGCGGCAGGGACTGGGAGACTGGTAAGGATAGAGGGAACATTGAATGGAGCCAAATACAGGCAAATCCTTGATGAGTACATGCTTCAGTGTGCAAACCACCTTAGACTGGGGGGGGGTGAAGATTTAGGACAATGAGCCCAAGCATACAGCCAAAGCAACGTTGGAATGGCTTCGGAAAAACAAGAATGTAAAAGACCTTGAGTGGCCCAGCCAAAGCCCAGACTTGAATCACATTGAAAATGTGTGCCGTTCACCGCCTCTCCCCATCTCATTTAACAGAGCTTGAGGAAATCTGCAAGGATGAATGGGAGAAAATCCCCAAAACCAGATGCGCAAAGCTGATACGGACATACCCAGGACGACTCAAAGCTGTAATCTCCGCCAAAGGTGCTTCTACAAAGTATTGACTCAGGGCTGTGAATACTTACATAAATGAGTTATTTCTGCATTTCATTTTCAATACATTTGGCAACATTTTCTAAAATTATGTTTTCACTTTGTCGTTATGGGGTGTTTGTGTAGATGGGTTGGAGGGGGGGAATGATTTGAAACACAACAAAATGTGGAATACATCCAGGGGTATGAATACTTTCTGAAGGCACTGCATGTCTTCCGTTTGGGTGGGGAGCTTAGGCCATATGATCATATGGTCATCGTAAGCAGGAAGTCTATGTGAAAGAGACTACACGGTCCATCACATGTTATGCGAGTCCATGTTGGACGATGGCGCTCTTGCACCGCCTTGATTTTTGACTGTTGTTCCAATTTCACAGAGCACTTCACAGTTGAAGATTTCACATCGAGGGAATACGCTTCACTATGGATGCCATAATGGGTAAATTCAGACAATGGGATTAGGGTTGATTATTCCCCCCCCCCCCCCCCCCCCCCCCCCCGGTATTTTACAAATGTTCCATCCCGAGAATATCACTTTTCTCCTGGGTAACCCGGTATTTCCCACCAAAAACCGGAAGTGTCGTTCAAAAGAATTCTAAAGCAGATAGACCTATTTATGTCTGGATTTGATTAGAGCTTTGCTCGCAAATTCAACCCTGCCGCTTCCTGATCCATACATTAAATACGTTTTATGAGCCCTGCATTTAATGAGCCCAAGCCCCCCCCAAAAAAGTACAAATGATTGTGCCGTTATCCAATACATACAGTGCATTCGGTGTGTGATCAGACCCTTTGACCTTTCCCACGTTTTGTTACGTTACATCCTTATTCTGCTGCTCTGTCTTCAACAGGACAGTCAGCCCAATGGGCCCAAGCCTACAGACAAGGCAGGTCCTACAGGCCCTAGTTTTGTCGCACCTAGACTACTGTTCAGTAGTGTGGTCAGGTGCCACAAAGAGGGACTTGTGAAAATTGCAGTTGGCTCAGAACAGGGCAGCACAGCTGGCCCTTTAAAAGTACACGGAGGCCTCTTCACAGTCCCCAAGTCCAGAACAGACTATGGGAGGTGCACATTACTACATAGAGCCATGACTACATGGAACTCTCTTGTTGTATGGCGGTATTAAACCATTTGTATTGTAGATATGTAGTGGTGTAATAATGTTATATGATGTACGGTACTATTTTTGTTTTATATGGCATGTAAGCTCTTTAATAGGTTTGGACCCCAGGAAGAATTCCGGCTTTATCAGCAGCTAATGGAGATCCCTAATAAATACAAATTCAAATATTATTTTGTTTGTCCTCCATCAATCTGCACACAATATCCCGTAATGACGAAGCAAAAACCGTTTTTTTAGACATATTTGCAAATGTAATAATAAATGAAATATTAATTTACATAAGTGTTCAGACGCTTTTACTCAGTACTTTGTTGAAGCACCTTTGGAAGCTATTACAGCCTCAAGTCTTCTTGGGTATGACGCTACATGCTTGGCACACATGAATTTGGGACGTTTCTCCCATTCTTCACGGCTGATCCTCTCAAGCTCTTTCAGGTTGGATGGGGTGCGTCGCTGCACAGCTATTCTCTTCAGAGATGTTCGATTGGGTTCAAGTCCAGGCTCAGCCTGGGCCACTCCAGGACATTCAGAGACCTGTCCTGAAGCCACTCCTGCATGGTCTTGGCTGTGTGCTTACGGTCATTGTCCTATTGGAAGGTGAACCTTTGCCCCGGTCTGAGGTTTTGAGTGCTCTGGAGCAGGTTTTCATCAAGGATCTCTCTGTATTTTGCTCGGGGCATCTTTCCCTCGATCCTGACTGGTCTCCCGTCCCTGCCGCTGGAAAATATCCCCACAGCATGATGCTGCCACCACCATGCTTCACCGTAGGGATGGTGCCAGGTTTACTCCAGACGTGACGTTTAGCATTCAGGCCAAAGAATTCAATCTTGGTTTTATCAGACCAGAGAATCTTGTTTCTCATGGTCCAAGTCCTTTAGGTGCTGTCATGGGCCTTTTACTGAGGAGTGGCTTCCATCTGGCCATTCTACCATAAAGGCCTGATTGGTGCAGTGCTGCAGAGATGGTTGTCCTTCTGAAAGGTTCTCCCATCTCCACAGAGGAACTCTGGAGCTCTGTCAGTGTCCATTGGGTTCTTGGTCACATCCCTGACCAAGGCCCTTCTCACCTGATCGCTCAGTCTCCCCATGTGGCCAGGAAAGGTATTGGTGGTTCCAAACTTCCATTTAAGAATGATGGAGGCCACTGTGTTCTTGGGGACCTTCAATGCTGCAGAAATGTTTTGATACCCTTCCCCAGATCTGTGCCTCGATTACAATCCTGTCTCGGAGCTCTACGGACAATTCCTTCGACCATACAGGTGTATGCCTTACCAAATCATGTCGAATAAATTTGAATTTCCCACAAGTGGACTCCAATCAAGTTGTAGAAACATCTCAAGGATGATCAATGGAAACAGGATGCACCGGAGCTCAATTTCGAGTCTCATAGCAAAGGGTCTCAGGTATATCTGTTTCGCTTTGTCATTATAGGGGTTTTGTGTGTAGATTGATGAGGGAAAATTTGTATTTAATACATTTTAGAATGAGGCTGTAACATAACAGAATGTGGACAAGGGAAGGAGTCTGAATACTTTCCGAATGTACTGTATCAGTCAAAAACAGGATGATCTATTTTTGGATGCAATTTGAATAGAGGAGAGAGAGACACTGTGAGAGAGAGTGCTCGCATGCGCACTGATTTTAAAAGCAACAATATTTGATTGACAGTCTGTTTTTTTTATTTTTTTTATCTGCAGCTGCGATTTAAAAAAAATATATATGTGAAAAAAGCCAGATGGAGATGGGTAAATGGTGGGTAGACGCCCATTCGGTCTTTATATTACTGTAGCATAGACTATGCTACAGCAAATGCAGGGTTACCTGTCACAAGAAAGAAAGTGACCATGATGAGATGATAGTTCTACATGCATTGTGAACTGTGCTCCATACTGAGATGGGCTGTCTGTCCTCACCCTGAGCGTTGATGATTCATCATGCCGAGGCCGTAGAAAAGCCAGATTTAGACGTTGCATATCATTTAACAGTTCCATTTCACTCCATGCTGTTCATATAACCAATTTATTATAATTTACCAGGTTCTCACAGTTATTTATCCTGGGAAAAGGGAGTTGTTTTGGGTGGTAGATCTCGGTAACCGGGTTAAAATTGTATTTTTTACCTGCAGGTTTCTTCCCAGGCAGTTCCCAGGGCTGTGACGCCTTCCTCCGCCACAAGATGACTCTCATCTCCCCATCCATATTGAAGAAGTACAGCATCCCCTTCGACAGGGTAGGTTGGGGGGGCTTGAAATTGGGGTCTGGAAAAGGCCTGTGCCCGAATTCATAAAGCATGTCACAACAGGAGTGCTGATCTAGGATCAGTTGCCGTTTAGATTATAATGAATGGACATGGGGGGGGGGGGGGGCTAATCTTAGATCAACATCCTACTTTGAGACTCTTGATACATACAGCCCCTGGGCTCTAAAGTTTGTAAGCAACAGAATGTTCCGTCAGGGTTAATTGAGGAAGTAAATGAAGTGATGTTACATTCTGCGACCACATCCATTTGATTTAATGTCATACAATCATGTGTGACATTTAACCAATAACACACCTCTAACACCTCTCAATTTGACCATCTATATTTGACGGATATTCCGGTAATGCAATAGAACTCATTTCATCACACCACCACTTTTAACCTGTCAAACAGCTCTCAGAAAGGAGACACTCGACCTCCGAAGGCCGTTTTTTGTGTTAACCCCTCTGAATGGAACCCTCTGCTGAACCACAATTGCAATTCTTCAACCTGTAAGAGGACATGGAAGCTTGGTTCAGCGCATGCCTGTGTCCCAAATTGGCACTCTATTTAGTGCACTACTTTTGACCAGGACCTATAGGGCTCGGGTCAAAAGTGGTGAACTATATAGAAAATAGGTGTCCATTTGGGACACGCCATATGACGAGCTGACTCTAGCACCGACCGCAGATAAAAAATTAACGGGGGTGTATGAAAGCCTGCCAATCTCTGAGCAAAGTGGAGGTTAATGGCACATTAGATGAGGATGGCTGGGTCGGGAGGCATGCTGAAGTTGGTGTCTGTGCGGGTGATCTCCTGTCAACCTACGGGACGAACGACGGGGAAATTGCAGAAGACTAGTGGATGGATGGACACAGAAGTGAACGCGCCAACATGTGCGCGAACACGTGGGCCTGCGCAACACGTGCACATGTAACGGGGATCAAGTTTGCTGCTGGCAGCTTAGCTTCTTCCGCTGTCCAGCTGACCCACACTGGTCTAGAACCAGTGATCCTCTGTTTCACAGTACATGTGACACCCCCCCCCCCCCCCCCCCGACAACATTCCAACGGGTTGAGCCACCCAAAAGGTACCAATTGGATGGCTCTACCCGCAACATTTCAAGCCAGCTGGGGGTATGAGCTTACCGTATGTTTTTAACTCCATTACTCGCACAAATAGGCAAATGCAGTGTACACACACACACACACAGTATTGAAAAGTTGATAATGAGATTGATGACATCTTTATATAAAGACCATAGCTTCACTTCACACTAAATGATGATGGAGATTGAGCCATGAGTCTTGGTTACATTTCAATTTCCATATTTTCACATTTCTGCGATATAAAATTAATCACTATGTTAATTTTTTTCTATGGATAATAATTGTAGGAGATAGAAACTCTCACGGTGCGAAATAGATCGAAGATTTAAAAAAAAGTGTAAGTATCTAATGCGGGCATACACAGTTCTCTACTGTCTGCAGAGTTCGGCTTTTTCCCAACGTTTTTTTTTCTCCTTTTTTTTCTCATCCCTTTTTTTCCGTTTTCCTTCGGGGTGTCGTTATCACAGGGACCGTGTTACCTGGCACACACTGAGAGCATCTCCCTTGATTTGAGTGTAAAAATAACACCGGCTTTGTGCTTTGTTGCAGCTACAAGAGGAGGCCTTTGATATTGGGACTATTCTGTTTTACCTCCCACTCGCTCTCTTCCGTCGCACTGCCTGCCTGTCTCCCATCTCTACACTTCCTTAAGGCTGAGTTCATGTGCCTCTCTCCTCGATCATGAGCGCTAAGTCCTAACTAGTCAATGGTTATAGCGAACAGATTATGCCTTCCTCTTGGAGAGAGGAGGTGAATTGATGAAGAGGCGGTTAAGAGCAAGGATCCAAAACTTCTAGCGTAATTTGAAGTTCAGCTGTAGAAAACTTTTGCTTTTGAGTGCAAAAATAATGTAATATTCCTGTCAGGGGTTGCCAATGTAATAGTTAACACAGAAAACCCAGGAGCGTCGAAATAGAAACCTCAATCATTTGTCAGGCTTAATTTCGAAGAGATGCAGAGGGGGCCGGTGAGCTGTGTCTTCTTCAGCCTCTCCGGCTCTCAGTAAGTGATGGCCCTGCCTCAGAACGAAGCGCAACCAAATGCAAATGTTGATTTGCGCGGGCTGGCTAATTCCCTGCGCCATGCTCGCTGGCTTCAGTCTAATTGCGCTTGTACCGCCGCAAATGGTTCTCTAGGAGCCGGCGCCGCTAGGCAGCTGAAGTGAGGGAGAGGTGGAGGGAGGAAGAGAAGGGGAGGGGAAGGGGGGAGAAAGCAAATCCGCCTTCCCATCTGCACTTAATGATTGTGGATATTAAGATCTTAGCCCTGCGCTCCCTGTTTTTGCCAAGTCTATCCGTCCAAATGGAGTTTCCTTGAGTGTAACTTACTTCGTCATTTTGGCACATCTCTGCCCGTCAAAACCTGGGTTAATAACACCATTTTCTTATGCGATATATGGATATGAAGTTTTATGAGTTTGCATGCTCAGTCAGTTAATGTACATTTAATGTTTGTGTGGTTTTTGTGTGTATTCGACTGAACATTTTTATGCGCCTATTTTCCAGTTTTCAGGGTCAGTCATCCAAACCGAAACAGAATGTTCAGATATGGATTCGTGTGGAAGTAACACTCGATTATACCACTGCATCCTGTTGGTTTAGTATCATAACGTCGACAGAGGGACGTTATACTTTTAACTCTTCCCTCTCTCCAGATCACTCAGGAAGAAGGCGAGTTCATGGTCACCTTTCCCTACGGCTACCACGCCGGTTTCAACCACGGCTTCAACTGCGCCGAGTCCACCAACTTTGCCACCCTGCGCTGGATCGACTACGGCAAGATGGCAACGCAGGTGGGTCAATGCACACTGGACCAGACGGTCACCTCAGTGTCCCCTACAACACACACAGCACTGTAATGGACCGCCATTTGAAGTTGCATATGGACGGGTGTAATTGGGGGCGTTTGCAGCTAGATTTAGCGTGACGCCATCGTCCCTTAGCCCTGAAGTTAGCGTTCACCTTGACTAAAGCTAGCTTTAAGTAGTATTTGCGTTTGCGGACCGCTAGTGTAGATTGAAATCCATGTGTTGTACTCTGCTACGCATGCCACCTGTATTCTCATACACAATCATGCAATTGCATACTTGGAATACCGGTTCCCCAGCCCAGTGCTCACACAAGCTGTTTTACGCCCTGAGCATGAGGTAATCGGCGCGTGTTTCTGTGTGTAGCGTGTTTATCGTGTGGCAAAGGGGACCTGCGTCACAGGATCATCTGTAAGCTGTGTCACGTCGCCGGTTTCTTCTTCCCTCTCCTTTGTGATCTCCTTTTTCTATTCATGTCTTCCTCTCCTCTCACAGAAGGCAAACTAGGTCTCATTTTTTTATTTTATTCTTGCATTTTGTGAATTTGTTCTGGGCTTTACCTGTAAGGGACGCGCACGCGTGTAAACAAACACACACACACACACAGACACACACACACACGGGCGCGTAAACATACACACAGACACACACACACACGGGCGCGTAAACACACACGCATGCGCGTAAACACACACACGCATGCGCGTAAACACACACACGCATGCGCGTAAACACACACACGCATGCGCGTAAACACACACACACACACGCATGCGCGTAAACACACACACGCATGTGCGTAAACACACACACGCATGCGCGTAAACACACACACGCATGCGCGTAAACACACACACACACACGCGCGTAAACACACACACGCGCGTAAACACACACACACACGCACGCGCACGCACGCACGCACACACACATACGCACGTATACACACACATACGCACGTATACACACACACATGCGTGTAAACACACGCACACACACGCGTACACGCAGACGCGCGTAAACCCACACGCAGACGCGCGTAAACACACACGCAGACGCGCGTAAACACACACGCAGACGCGCGTAAACACACACGCAGACGCGCGTAAACACACACGCAGACGCGCGTAAACACACACGCAGACGCGCGTAAACACACACGCGTAAACACGCACGCACGCGCAAACACACACGCATATGATGCGACACACAGTCCCTCTTTGTCTCTGCTTGGCTGCGTGTCAGAGTTACGAGGTCGCCAGTTCAGTGTGCTGCGGTAGTGGGCTCTGCTCTCTCTGTGCGGCCAACTGTTTTTAAGAACCAGAGGGCTACTAGAAGCCCCTCTCCTCCCCACACGGTCTCTCTGACGTACTTAACCCAGCCGTGTCACATTCCACTGGCCAGGGAGCCCTCCCTCACAGTTCTGTCTGAATTTGATAGAGACGAATTGGTCAGCTTTGCGCTTTGCCCTCCATTTTGTGTCAGCGAGTTGACAGGCTGCTCCGGAAAGTGCCAGAGCAATGTGAAAGAAAGAACATCTTGGGCACCAAGAAAGCCATATGTTGTTGTTTTCTCTCTCTCTCTCTCCCTCTCTCTCTCTCTCTCTCTCTCTCTCTCTCTCTCTCTCTCTCTCTCTCTCTCTCTCTCTCTCTCTCTCTCTCTCTCTCTCTCTCTCTCTCTCTCTCGGATTCGTCTGTCCACTCCTTTTCCCATCTTTCGTTCGTTCCCCTCCGTCCTCTCTGCCAAGCCCTACTCTCTACCTCTTGACGCGGCAGGGAAGATGGTCCTTCGAGCAGGATCTGTCACTTTGGGCTGTGTGGCTTGTTGCAAGTTTCCTGTCTACTAAAGCTGAGAGGCTGTAATAGCTGACCCATCTGTCCGCGGAACTGCATTAATAGTAACCAAGACTGTTCTGCCTGGTTGTAGCTACATTTAGCTAACCCTAACCCTTTTCCTAACCTTAACCTAATTTCTCCTAACTTGCACATGAATTCCCCTAACCTGTTACAAAAAAGTCACCCCTGCTCGTCAAAACTGGTAGACCTGCCCTAGGGGGCAGTGTGAGTATCCACTAATGCGATACAGCCGTCCTCTTGTTTTTAGTAGTCCCCTTGCAGTCACTCAGGTGGGCTATGTTTGTTCACGGAGCAATGATACCGTGCTACCCTTATCTCATTGTAGCCTCCCAAGGCAGTGTCAATGTAAACCCAAAATGCCTCTATGTTTCACGCCTTGTGCGCATAGAGAACACTGAATAAACAGGCGAGACACTACACGACAGTGGCGCCAGTTCCCTGTGGGCCCCAAGAACAGAGTGTTGTGAATGGACGTTCATCACGCTGTATGAATAGAAGATTCATTTCCCTTCCTTTCATCTTTCAAAGAGAATTGCAGATGACTCACTCTCCGAATAGTGATATTTGTTTGCGTACGCTTGTTTGTTTGGGGTTAGAGCTGATGGGCTTTGATAAGGAGTGCTGGAGATGCTGAAGACTAAAGCATTATCATTGTGTGTGTGTGTGTGTGTGTGTGTGTGTGTGTGTGTGTGTGTGTGTGTGTGTGTGTGTGTGTGTGTGTGTGTGTGTGTGTGTGTGTGTGTGTGTGTGTGTGTGTGTGTGTGTGTGTGTGTGTGTGTGTGTGTGTGTGTGTGTGTGTGTGTGTGTGTGTGTGTGTGTGCATTGCGTACGCTCTAGGCCGGGAGCGTTTCACTACACCCGCAATAACATCTGCTAAATATGTGTATGAGACCAATGACGTTTGATTTGATTTTGAGCAGGCTATAGACAAAGTGTGTGTATTGTCATTTCACTTCTTATTGTGTGATAATGCCGGGCTGAACTGACAACAGACTGTCATGTTAATATCTGGTGGCTCCGACTAGAAAATCGGAGCACAGCGGCAGGAGTCAACGCTGTCTGTCTGTGTGTCACTGAATCTGACGTCGCCCACTCTGTTGTGCCCAAATAAGCTGACTGCTTCCTTATACAATATGCATGAAAGTGTTAGCGTTTGTTTTTGAGCTTTCCCCAGAAAACCACTGTCGTTCCTCTACCTGCTCGGTTTAGCTCAGTAAAGTTTCCTAAATTATTTTCAAACAAATGGAGTTTGTCTCGTCCTGTTGAATGTTTGTTTTTTCTCTGGAAGTCTGCGTGCGCCCTAATGCCACCTCCTATGGGTGCAGACGAGAGGACAAAGACAGTACAGTACACTACAGATGCAGTGTACTGTTGTCTTTAAACGAGGGGTGCGAATGTGGTGCGATGGGGAGCGAGCAAGTCATTATTTGAGTTTGCCTGGTTTGGCCTCCATGTGCGTTTTTAATGGAATAGCTCGTTAGCAGGGTCTCTGCAACTGAGGCTGGAGGGCAAACACACACACACACACTTCTGAAACATACCACATGTGATTTAATCACACACCTCCACACAGCAAATAAAAACACTCACTTACAAACTTCACACGGTCACTATTTCAAATCAAATTTTATTTGTCACATACACATGGTTAGCAGATGTTAATGCGAGTGTAGCGAAATGCTTGTGCTTCTAATTCCGACAATGCAGTAATAACCAACAAGTAATCTAGCTAACAATTCCAAAACTACTACCTTATAGACACAAGTGTAAGGGGATAAAGAATATGTACATAAGGATGTATGAATGAGTGATGGTACAGAGCAGCATAGGCAAGATACAGTAGATGGTATCGAGTACAGTATATACATATGAGATGAGTATGTGAACAAAGTGGCATAGTTAAAGTGATACATGTATTACATAAAGATGCAGTAGATGATGTAGAGTACAGTATATACGTATACATATGAGATGAATAATGTAGGGTATGTAAACATTATATTAGGTAGCATTGTTTAAAGTGGCTAGTGATATATTTGACATAATTTCCCATAAATTCCCATTATTAAAGTGGCTGGAGTTGAGTCAGTGTGTTGGCAGCAGCCACTCAATGTTAGTGGTGGCTGTTTAACAGTCTGATGGCCTTGAGATAGAAGCTGTTTTTCAGTCTCTCGGTCCCAGCTTTGATGCACCTGTACTGACCTCGCCTTCTGGATGATAGCGGGGTGAACAGGCAGTGGCTCGGGTGGTTGGTGTCCTTGATGATCTTTATGGCCTTCTTGTGACATCAGGTGGTGTAGGTGTCCTGGAGGGCAGGTAGTTTGCCCCCGGTGATGCGTTGTGCAGACCTCACTACCCTCTGGAGAGCCTTACCGTTGTGGGCGGAGCAGTTGCCGTACCAGGCGGTGATACAGCCCGACAGGATGCTCTCGATTGTGCATCTGTAGAAGTTTGTGAGTGCTTTTGGTGACAAGCCAAATTTCTTCAGCCTCCTGAGGTTGAAGAGGCGCTACTGCGCCTTCTTCACAATGCTGTCTGTGTGGGTGGACCAATTCAGTTTGTCTGTGATGTGTACGCCGAGGAACTTGAAACTTACTACCCTCTCCACTACTGTTCCATCGATGTGGATAGGGGGGTGTTCTCTCTGCTGTTTCCTGAAGTCCACAATCATCTCCTTAGTTTTGTTGACGTTGAGTGTGAGGTTATTTTCCTGACACCACACTCCGAGGGCTCTCACCTCCTCCCTGTAGGCCGTCTCGTCGTTGTTGGTAATCAAGCCTACCACTGTTGTTGTCCGCAAACTTGATGATTGAGTTGGAGGCGTGCGTGGCCACGCAGTCGTGGGTGAACAGGGAGTACAGGAGAGGGCTCAGAACGCACCCTTATGGGGCCCCAGTGTTGAGGATCAGCGGGGTGGAGATGTTGTTGCCTACCCTCAACACCTGGGGGCGACCCGTCAGGAAGTCCAGTACCCAGTTGCACAGGGTTGGGGTCGAGACCCAGGGTCTCGAGCTTGATGACGAGCTTGGAGGGCACTATGGTGTTAAATGCCAAGCTGTAGTCGATGAACAGCATTCTCACATAGGTATTCCTCTTGTCCAGATGGGTTAGGACAGTGTGCAGTGTGGTTGAGATTGCATCGTCTGTGGACCTATTTGGGCGGTAAGCAAATTGGAGTGGGTTTAGGGTGTCAGGTAGGGTGGAGGTGATATGGTCCTTGACTAGTCTCTCAAAGCACTTCATGATGACGGAAGTGAGTGCTACGGGGCGGGGCGGTAGTCATTTAGCTCAGTTACCTTAGCTTTCTTGGGAACAGGAACAATGGTGGCCCTCTTGAAGCATGTGGGAACAACAGACTGGGATAGGGATTGATTGAATATGTCCGTAAACACACCAGCCAGCTGGTCTGCGCATGCTCTGAGGGCACGGCTGGGGATGCCGCCTGGGCCTGCAGCCTTGCGAGGGTTGACACGTTTAAATGTTTTCCTCACGTCGGCTGCAGTGAAGGAGAGTCTGCATGTTTTGCTTGCGGGCCTTGTCAGTGGCACTGTATTGTCCTCAAAGCGGGCAAAAAAGTTATTTAGTCTGCCTGGGAGCAAGACATCCTGGTCCGTGACGGGGCTGGTTTTCTTTTTGTAATCCGTGATTGACTGTAGACCCTGCCACATACCTCTTGTGTCTGAGCCGTTGAATTGAGATTGTGTAGGGTTTACTTGGCTAAAGCCTTGTACATTTCCTTGTACATTTCCGCATTAGATGGTCTTCCATGACTCTGGTCAAAGTTCACTAAGATGTGACTGTTGTTTATCTCGCCATAACACTGTCATGCGCGGTATAAGAGAGCATGTTCGCTGTTACAAAGCGCAGCTTGTTTCGTGTCTAGTAAAATATTAATATGTGCCATTTAGCAAAGTGGTTCCCAAACTGTGGGGCGTGCATCGAAGGGGCGTAAGGGGGGGGGGGCACCAGGGTCTATAATTACCCCATTTTCTCATCAATTTCGATCTTGTCTCATCGCTGCATCTCCCCAACCAGCTCAGGAGGCAAAGGCGCTTCTTAGCGCGGAGAAAACACTGTCGGAGGAAACACCGTTCAACTGACGACGGAGGTTAGCCTGCAGGCGCCCGGTCCGCCACAAGGAGTCGTTGGAGCGCGATTAGCAAAGTAAACCCTCCCCTGCCAAACCCTCCCCTTACACGGGCGATGCAGGGCCAATTGTGCGCCGCTCTATGGAACTCCCAATCACTGCCTGGGATCAGTCTGGGATCGACCCCAGGTCTGTGTTGATGCCTCTATCGCTGCGACGCAGTGCCTTAGACCGCTGCGCCACTCGGGAGGCCCGCCGGGGGGTCTTTTTTAAAGGAACACAGTCGCGGCGTCAAACTTACTCTTGAAAGTTGTAATAGTAGAATGCAAAAGGTGCAATTTTTGAAATTGGCTAGTGAATCATCGGTCCTGTCATGTCAGTCACTGCAGTCCTTAGACCTATTTATAGCTTGTCAGCAATGTCCAGATGAATGAGCCCATGTCAGCCCCCCCCCCCAACGTAGATATTGTTTTCATTTTTGTGTCACTCAAATATCACACGAATACACATTAGACATGACAAAATGTGTAGAATTGCAAGAAAATGTGCTTTATAACTGCAAAATGTTACTTGCACCCCAAGACATTGTGTAGAACTTCTCTCCACCAGCAAGATGGGTGTGAACAGTTTGTGTCACGAATAGTGCTTGTACCCATAGAAACAGATGTGGCACACACAGGGGGAGCAGGCTGTTCCCAAATGCTGGAAGGGGAATCACAAATATTGGGATTTTTAAACAGGAGCTCTGTCAGTCACTGCTGCCAATGGGACCGGAGACCGTAAACGTCCAGACCTATTTAGTGAAGGATGACAGATGGAACCAGAGAGGTTGAGTGGCGGAATTTTAAGCGCTCCCCTAACGTTGGATATTATTCTAATAGGGGGCGACATTGCCTCAGGACTTCTCCTACGATCATTAAACTTCATTAAGATATAAAGTGAAGTAGGCTATAGGGCTCATTGGTTAGAAGGCCTTGGGGTCACTCGTTGTTTTGGAGACATTTTGTACATTTCCAAATGCATTTTCATCCGATAATGAAGTCATCTAAGCATAGCATGTACTCCCCCCTCTAACCCACCCCTCTCGGAAATGGTACATTTATACATTTCCCTTAATAGTTTTATACGTCAGAAATGTGATCCTTTTGGTTCCTACTTCCTCTGGTGCGCTTCTTAATATGTTCCCCCATTCCCAACACAGCCGTCAGTGCAAAGAGACACATTTATCTCCTTTTCATTTGTGTTGTGGTTTATCGCACCTATTGCTCTGTTCCAGGTGACGTTTTTATGAAAGTCCCCAATCTGACCATGGTAACCAGCCGCCTTTTTCCTTCATCCGTCGCCCCCCCCCCTTCTTCCATCCCTCAAGTGCTGCCTAGATGAGATGTAGTGTGTGGATATTGGTTTGCAGTGTGGCGGGGAAGGGGGGGGGGGCTAGCTCTTGTTGTTGTGGTTATTACTAACCCCCCACCACCACAACCACTTCCCTCCTCTCCATCCAGTACCTCTCCCTCGCTCGCGCTCTCTTCCCCTTCCTTCCTTCCACTTGTTCTGCCTGTCTCTGTCTGAGGCGCGGCAGGCCTGAAGAATGTTCCCAGTAATTGAACATAAGGCCTCTCAGCGCAGCTCAGGAAATAAAGCAGAAATATAATACACCTACCGGGGCCCAAAAAGAAAATTAGTTTTATTTTCATCTCTTGCTCTCTTTCCATTTCCCCTCTCTCACCACCTCTCTCCTTCTCTCTCTCTCCATCCATCCATCCATCCATCCATTCCCCCTCACAATTTCTCTCTCCATCCATCCATCCATTCACCCTCACCATTTATCTCTCTCTCTCTCTCTCTCTCTCTCTCTCTCTCTCTCTCTCTCTCTCTCTCTCTCTCTCTCTCTCTCTCTCTCTCTCTCTCTCTCTCTCTCTCTCTCTCTCTCTCTCTCTCTCTCTCTCTCTCTCTCTCTCTCTCTCTCTCTAAAACGCCTATTTCCTTACATTGCAAGTAGAAATATGCCATTGTCACTCATTTAGTGTCATTTTGAGATATCTTTATCGAGCGTTTGAACTCTTTCTTTTTATTTTATGGAGGGAACTCAAATGAATTTAAATTTACTGGCTGTATAGTCCTTTTCAGTTAGACTTGATGCCACAAGTTCAGATTTCCTCGTTTGAAAAGTCTATTTTATTCATGTTTCCTGTCCCTTGTGAAAGCTCCCATTTTCAGTTTAACTGGATATAAATCATTGAGGATTTGAGCCTATGATCCTAGTTTAGTTCAACCTGTAAATCTGTAATGCTGAAATCTGTTCAACCCCATTGGCCAGTGACTGTTAGGATCCTGAATAGGAACCTATTGAGAGTTCTGTTTTTTTTTTCACCGCCTAGCAGTAGTCAATGTCGACTTTGCGGCATTCTTTGATGTACCGTATACTCTCTTTTCGACTTCGGGTAATTGAAATCTCTAGCGGACATAGAATTCAAGGTCAAAGTGTCACCCCCACAGAACCAATTTTGTCTGGATTTAGTATATTCTCAGTGACACACACTAAAGAAGGATTTTGACCGAAATGTCTGTGTGTAAGGTTCTTGCTGCTGCAACAAAGGAAATCATAAAAACTTTTTTTTTTATAGATATTGATATAGGCTAGATATTGGATTATGTCTACTTTGTGTGAACCTCCCCTCCTTTCTCATTGCTGTATCTACCCGCCCCCCCTCTCTATTCCGCAGTGTTTCCACATTGTGTGGATAATAAAGTTTTTCTCCTTCCAACCCCCCCCCCACAGTGTACGTGTCGTAAGGACATGGTGAAGATCTCCATGGACGTGTTTGTACGCTGCCTGCAGCCCGAGCGCTATGAGCAGTGGAAACAGGGCAAGGACGGCACCGTGCTGGACCACCAGCGACCCACCACCCTCAACAGCCCCGAGCTGGAGCACTGGAGGGCCAACCGGGTCACCTACCGGGAGAAGCTGCTCCAGAGGTGAGGGGAGACAGACGGACCGACAGCACAATTACAGAAGAATTACTATACAATTGAATTTCATAACCCCCCCGTCAATAAGAAGGGTCAATAAGAAGTTCATCATTGGCCGTACAAGAGCATAATTGCATACCACATACTGTACATTCATACTAAGAGATGGAATGACGAGGGTTAGGGAAAAACTGACCCTAGTAACAGGGCACTCTGAGCTACAGTATATGAATAGTGTTTTTGCGGTGACCCCATTACCGCTGCACTGGCAGTCATGAGTCACGACCGCAGTCAAATTCCAGGTGACCGTTGAGTCACGGTAATCTCCTTTTATGCACTCTGGACATGTGTTGGTTGTACCCAACTCGCTAAACGACCATCAGGTCACTAATGGCCTGGCACTCAGGGCTCTTTTTCCCCCACTAACCACTCTGACATCAATGCAAATGCAATCTAAAAATCACATCAAACACTTATCATCAAAACAGTATCATGCTTTTAAAACGCGCCTCACTGCGATGGATCAATTTGAAGAAAGAAGTTCAGCGACAGGTTGAGACTGAGTGGGGAGAAACGTGGACGTTGTCGAAGAACCGAACACAACGACGCGGGCAGCGCTTTCTGAGGCGATGATTCATCCAGGACACCCATGTGCACATTAGCCCTGATGCATAGCATAGGACTGTAAATGAGTCCATGCCCCCCCCCCCAAATAAACAACAACCATGAATTAAAATGATGATTGTGCCGATATACAATACATAGCCTACCGGCATATTACAGAAGGCAGAAAACCATTCAAAAACGGATTTTAAGATATCTTCGGTACATACTTGGTCCAGCCTAAATTACACAAACTCAGAGTTTATAGTGAGTTTGTATTTGATTTTGAATAGCCTAGTAATAGGGCATTTAAAAATATATATATTTTCACGATTAATAGACTGCCATTACCTCGCCACCGGGCGTTTCCATCTCCTCTCTCTCTCTCTCTCTCTCTCTCTCTCTCTCTCTCTCTCTCTCTCTCTCTCTCTCTCTCTCTCTCTCTCTCTCTCTCTCTCTCTCTCTCTCTCTCTCTCTCTCTCTCTCTCTCTCTCTCTCTCTCTCTCTCTCTCTCTCTCTCTCTCTCTCTCTCTCTCTCTCTCTCTCTCTCTCTCTCTCTCTCTCTCTCTCTCTCTCTCTCTCTCTCTCTCTCTCTCTCTCTCTCTCTCTCTCTCTCTCTCTCTCTCTCTCTCTCTCTCTCTCTCTCTCTCTCTCTCTCTCTCTCTCTCTCTCTCTCTCTCTCTCTCTCTCTCTCTCTCTCTCTCTCTCTCTCTCTCTCTCTCTCTCCCTTCATTCCTTTTTCACCAGAGCACAAAGAGAAGGGGTTGTCAACAGATGTTTCGTTGTGAAAACACAATTTGCTATCGATGTTCCCGACCAGATTTCACTTGGTTTCTCAAATGAAGCACCGGGTTAGCTGCAGGTTCAGGGTTGCAGAGCCAATGGCATACAGAGTTTGGGCAAAATAACAGGAGTGCCTTCCCGACGTGGGAAAGCGGCTTCCGTTCCTATCGGATGATGTGTATTTTACCTCTTGCCCCTGTTCCTGCCCATTCGAAACAAATTCTACATATTAGTAAAGACGGGATTAAATTGAGAATAGTCTGACGGGTGATAAAATTATCACATGATGAGGGCTGGAACGAACAGCGTGTGCGTCCTAAGGCAAGGAGCAGAGCGCAAGCATCATCTTTTTTTAACGACTTTTCACAAATCATCATTCAGCCCGTATATCTTTAAAAAAAAATCTAAGGCCTTCTAAGGTTTGTGTCATTCACAACAAAAGTTGCCAAATAACTCTTAAGTCGAGCGTATAGGACCTGTTTCAAATGATCACTTGTACGCTCAACGTAGCCACTTCATATGCGCACTCTAGCTCTGGAATGGGGAAAAATATCCTTTCTATTTTATTCAATTATAATCTTCTTACTATAAAATCTGATAGCCTAATATAAATGAATGGCATATCAGCATTTCTTGTCTGCTAAATGAACAAGCCTACAGCCTACGGCATGGCGCATAGCCATATAACGTACAGTAGGCCGACTCCTATTCTGTTCTTCTGAAATACAATTTCATCATATAAGGTTTCTTTAAACCTGCCGAAAATAAATAATGGAATTATCGTGACGGTGTAAATTAAATGGATTCATTCAACTTTTTTGTTGTTGAAATGCTTATGTTCCAAACGCGTGCCCTGGCTGCTTGCATTTGTGGAGGCCTGGAGATGCTAAATGTGTTTTATGTTAATTAACGGTAAATTACCGTGAGACCGGCACTCTTTTGTATGGCAATAACAGGCTGACAAAATGTCATGCCTCCCACAGCCCTAGTTGCAGGTCTCACTCAGGTGCCAGGACAACGGTCAGGTCACATAGTGTCAATCACACTGTGGCATTACATCTCCGGGAGAAACCGTCACTGTCGATCACTTTCTCACACACTACAATTGTGAGGCCAGGCTTTGTCAGTCAGACGTGGAAATGTGTGCAGCAAGAAAGCAACCTTTAGACTCTGGTGTCTCACTCTGTAGTCCTGCATCTCTCTTTCTCTCTCTCTTTCTCTCTCTTTCTCTCTCTCGCTCTTTCTCTCTCTCGCTCTTTCTCTCTCGCTCTTTCTCTCTCGCTCTTTCTCTTTCGCTCTTTCTCTCTCTTTCGCTCTCGCTCTTTCTCTCTCTTTCGCTCTCGCTCTCTCTCTCGCTCTTTCGCTCTCTTTCTCTCTCGCTCTTTCGCTCTCGCTCTCTCGCTCTTTCTCTCTCTTTCGCTCTCTTTCTCTCTCTTTCTCTCTCTTTCGCTCTCTTTCGCTCTCTTTCGCTCTCTTTCTCTCTAGCTCTTTCTCTCTCTTTCTCTCTTTCGCTCGCTTTCTTTTTCTCTTTATCTTTCTTTCTAATGAACAAGCCTCAGTCACTCATGTTCCAAATTCCCCCATCCCTCCGTCCCCAGAGCTTTGCAGAAGAAGGAGCAGCTGCGCCGGCTGAAGCTGGAGGAGGTCAAGGTGCTGGCGGAAGAGGGCATCGAGCTGGACGCCGTGGCCTACCAGCGGCAGGTGGAGGAGCGCGAGGCCCAGCGGCGGCAGGACAGGGAGGAGAGGATGGCCCGCGAGGCCCTGGAGACCCTGGAGGCCATGGATAGAGAGGACCGGGAGAGGCAGGAAGCCCTTGCCGCCCAGGCCGCAAGAGGTGAGGGGTGTAGGGCGAAGTAGTTTGATTGGGGGAGGGGGAAGCTGATTCTTGATACGGGGAAGTTCACCCCCCGGAGCCAGGAGGTGAGGGTGAGGAGGGTGGTGGAGGTATCACAAGGCACAAGTTGGCTACAGTGTCAGTTTCCATTTCAATTTGGTTAATTCGGGGAGATTAACTGACATTGCAGTTCCAAATCACACGGTGCCCAATCAAATAAGTATCCAAATAAATGCCTGTCAGAACCAATATGTGGTACAGAGATTAGAATTGGAAGAAGCAATGGCACGTTGGATTGAGGTTCCACGTTTCCCCCCGGCAGTAATCCCTCTCTTTTATTTATCTTGCCGGGTAGGCCTACCAGACCCCCAGGTAGACCCGCAGCACTTGATGGCGAATGGCGAGAAGAAGAAGAAGAAAAAGAAGAAGAAGAAACAACCCGCCCTGCCGTCCGACCCCATGAACTCTTTCCAAGCAGCTTTTGAGAAGTTTGCCACGTTTAAAATCCCGCAGACCCCAAAGCAGCCCAAAGGCAGCAATGACACAGACCTACCAGCAGAGGGCAAGCTTGATGTGAACGGTATGCAGCAGGTAAGCACTGGTGGAATGCCATAACGTGAAGTTGCCCCTATACCCCACTAATGGTTAAGGTTGGGATTGGTAGATGGAAGGCTGATTCTAGATCTGTACCTATGGGAAACTTCACCCCTGGATCACGGAACAACCGTAACACTGCCATTTGAATTGCACAGATTGTCATGCTGTGTTTTTGAGGCTTCCTTTGATGGTTTTTCGTGTATATTTTAATCATATAGTAGACTTTTATGCAGAGCAACTTCTAATTCGGCCAGTCGTCTCTCACGTTAATTGACCAATCGGTCTGAGCATCTGCACACCTGGTGTCCAATCATTAGCGTGAAACGTTTTTGAACATTGCAGATAGAAATCTGTTGTATTAGAATGGTCCCACCTTTCCATTAGGCTTGATAGAGTATTGTGTTTGATTTAATCCAATGCATATCTATCTGCACAGCGTAGCCACTGGGCTAAACCAGTAGCTTATGAAGAGGCATGACTTAAAACTAGCTGACACTCAACCCCATTAGGTTCAGATTTGTCAGGGTAACGCAATAGATTCATTGTGGTTTGAGGTAAATCGGATGAGAAAAATCTAACAGGCTCAGTGTGGATATCAGGGTGTTGATTCAAGTGAAGTTTATTCCAATCCAGGACCTTACCCAATAACCTGTTGGTGACCTTTGTTGTATGACCCCCCCTCAGTCATCATCTTACTCCAAGCAGCTGAAGATGAGGATGGAGGTGAAAAAGAGTCGCCGGCACCCCCTTAGCAAACCCCCCATGCGATCCCCACTCTCCATCGTCAAGCAGGAGACATCTAGTGACGAAGGTGGGTTCTGCGTGACCACGCCGTAGCACGGTCTTTATACTCCGTACAATATCAGTATAATACTGTGGCTTTGTCATGATAGCCTGTTCCCAGGTCTGTATGTGCTGTATACAGCCAACTGCTAGGGTTGTTATTATTTGACAAGACTGCACGATAGGATCTGGGACCAGGTCTATTATCATGATGCTAAAAACATGTAAATGGTAGAAGAAAAACGAAACAAAGTTTCGGGATAATGTATTCTGTACTGTTTCGGCCCTGCTACACTACAGCCAGCAGGTGTCCGGCATTGCCATCAGCAATTGAGGGAATGCTTCCTTTGAAATCAATCATAGTTGCTGTATTGTCCGTGTTGCGTCACGTCCAAGCTCAGGAGGTTCAATTATTGATGGCTGACACGAGCGTTTCAGCCTATCTCGTGAATTGAAATAATAAAGAATAAATAAAGGAATAAAGTTGATTTTTGGTCGGTTTCTGGAGGAGACAGAACGTCACATTGACACAACGCTGATGACGACACAGCGTGACATAGTGTAGTGTAGCGTAGCTGAAGTCTAAGACTCCTTTCTTTCCCTTCTTCCCCCACGACCTCTCTCCCCTATTCTTTTCTTTCATGACTGACACATATTGATCCCGGGATCATGACTCCGAATTAACTGCTTTCAAAGTGACTTTGAGCTGCCTGGCGATAGACGGCGATAGACGGGGGAGAGAGGCAGAGGGGGAGAGAGGCAGAGGGGGAGAGAGGCAGAGGGGGAGAGAGGCAGAGGGGGAGAGAGGCAGAGGGGAGAGAGGCAGAGGGGGAGAGAGGCAGAGGGGGAGAGAGGCAGAGGGGGAGAGAGGGAGAGAGAGGCAGAGGGAGAGAGAGGCAGAGGGAGAGAGAGGCAGAGGGAGGCAGAGGGGCAGAGAGAGAGGGGCAGAGGGAGTTTGGAGTTTTGCTGTTTGGGGTTTTAGGCTGGGTTTCTGTACAGCACTTTGAGATATCAGCTGATGTACGAAGGGCTATATAAATAAATTTGATTTGATTTAGAGAGAGGCAGAGGGGGAGAGAGGCAGAGGGGGAGAGAGGCAGAGGGGGAGAGAGGCAGAGGGGGAGAGAGGCAGAGGGAGAGAGAGGCAGAGGGAGAGAGAGGCAGAGGGAGAGAGAGAGGCAGAGGGAGAGAGAGAGGCAGAGGGAGAGAGAGAGGCAGAGGGAGAGAGAGAGGCAGAGGGAGAGAGAGAGGCAGAGGGAGAGAGAGAGGCAGAGGGAGAGAGAGAGGCAGAGGGAGAGAGAGAGCGAGAGAGCGCGAGAGGCAGAGGGAGAGAGAGAGGCGCAGGCAAAGGGTTTGTATTCTCCTCTCTGGTCAGGTCTTGTGTTACATGCATTGCAGGCCGGACAGAGCATACATTTGTGCTTGTTCTGTGTTCATCCAGACCCACTGATCTGACTTGTCTTTTTTCTCCTTTCTCCTTAAGCAGAACTTTTCTCCCCCTGGCCACTGGATGGCGACGTGAAGAAGGCAGGCCACTTGTGGCAGAACCGCACGCCCAACTTCCTGGCCGAGAAGGGTTTCAACGCGGCCGTGGCCACCCTGGAACCCTACTGTGCCGTATGCACTCTGTTCTGTCCGTACACACAGGTAGGGCACACAACATAGACTAAAATATAACAATGTATATGCTGTCATGGATCGCAACGGCACAAACACTGTCAACATCGCAATCAGGCAACAGTTGTCTTTGACAACTACGGGCTATGTCAAAGAAAGTCAACCGTTTGCTCTGTCGTTTTGATTGAAAGTTTAGGAAAGAAACATTTTGTTGACGTACGCCCCAAAAAGATATGTAGGGTTGCATACTAACGGAGGTCAACTGTGTACAAGGAAAGGAGGCTGCACACTCTAAATATGCTCCTAGGAATTTAATGGGTACACACCTAATCAATCTTTTGGCACGGAGTGCCTTCTTCAGGGTTGCAAACAGAGCGAAAATGATGGTGCCTTCATGTGGAAACCTTTAAGAAATAATAATCATTTGCACAATGAACCTTTGGGAACCAGGATGTTCAAGTAAATATATTATGTTTATTATAATATTTTTGCATTTAAGGTTCCATTTTGGTTTTATTACTCTTTTTCAACAGTGTACGGGGTCTACATCTCTTTCAAAGTCTGAACTCCACCCGGTAAACCCAACAATATTCTATAACGTCCTTCCCTGTTTCATTCAACTCCAGAAGGACTCCTCCTACCCGACCGACAGTCCCGGTGCCCCCAACCACCACAGCGTATCCCGCTGCGGCAGCCGTACCCATCCGCTGGTCCCCGAGATGTGCTTCAGCGCCGGGGCAGGCAACACCGAGCCGCCGCCCTCCAACTCTCACACGGGTGACGACGGCACCAGCCCGCTGCTCTCCTGCTCCTCCTGCAGCCTGCAGGTCCACTCCAGTGAGTAGACAGACGGATTGACCGTGGCGGGCGGGCAGGCAGGCAGGCAGGCAGGCAGGCAGACAGACAGACAGACAGACAGACAGACAGACAGACAGACAGACAGACAGACAGACAGACAGACAGACAGACAGACAGACAGACAGACAGACAGACAGACAGACAGACAGACAGACAGACAGACAGACAGACAGACAGACAGACAGACAGACAGACAGGAGGACAGGTGTCAGACAGGCGCAGACAAACTCACACAGTGTTTCTATCGATCCAGTCAACATGTGGCAGTCAAAATCACATGTTTTTTTTCTCTAACGTTCAATACCAACCAGATAAAACACAAAGTTTACGTAAGTCCATTACTAGCCAGACAAAACTCTTAATACATTTAAAACTTCAGTACCAATCGGCCAAACTCTCACCAAGCCCACGCCAACAAAGCTGGTGTATATTCTGGTAAGTCCATGCCAGTCAGACCGTACCAACCAGTCAAAACCAGTCATTTAATACCATTACCAACCTGGTCCGTACCAGGCAACCAGCCAGTCAATACCAGTCATTCAACTCCCCCGCCATGTTTACTTTAGACTGTAATTACTGTGTCTGTTCTCCCAAGTCTTGTATTTATTCAGCCAACTAATGGTCCGTAGTATTGCACGCCGTATTAATTTAAATTCCCATTACATATTTGCTCCCCCTCGGGCCCGAAGCAAGGATTTTTTTTCTCTCCGCGAGGATCAAAATGCCAATCAAATTGTTCTAGTTAATTTACTGCAACTCAGCCTGAACTGACTGGGATTGCTGTGCCAGTGTGCCCCCCCCTAAAATTGTCCCCCTGCAGAAAAAGAGGTAAATAAAATAGTTTGGTGTCATTTTTTTACTCGGCCAGTCTAAGCTGCGTAGCCAATTAAGCTTGCCTCTGTATGGTAAGGTGGCAGGGAGCGGTTAGCATGCAACACATGGGGAGCGGTTAGCCTGCGCACACGCAATGTTAGCCAGGTGACCCTACTCTGATTAGAGGACTTGGGAGAGGAGAAAAATGATCAAGCTCTCCTCTCCGGCCTGCCCCCCGTAGTCGTAGTACTATCAAAGATGGTGAATAAATTAAGATAGTTGAGTCAGGCCTTAGCATTGGACTTTTTTCAGTTCATGGCCACTTAAGGGGGTGGCTCTCCCATAGACACCAATGCGATAGTGCAATTGAACCGGAAAGAACCAGAAAAAAACTGTGACTGGTATGTCTCGCTTTTTCTTCCATCTCTGGTACTATTTTTCTTCCTTGAGCCAGATGGCAGCTCTCAAAGTAGCCACCCTTTGCCTTGATGACAGCTTTGCGCACTCTTGGCATTCTCTCAACCAGCTACAACTGGAATGCTTTTTCAACAGTCTTGAAGGAGTTTCCACATACGCTGAGCACTTGTTTCCTTCACCCTGAGGCCAGGTCATCTGATGCAGCATTCCACCACTTTCGTTCTTGGGCAAATAGCCATTACACCGCCTGGAGGTGTGTTGGGTCATTGTCCTGTTGAAATACAAATGATTGTCTCACTAAGCGCAAACCAGATGGGATGGCGTATAGCTGCAGAATGCATGCCATGATGCATGATGTGATAAGTCCGTTCACCAACGACAACAAGGCATGTTAAATGAATGGTGGTCTGGTAGTCAGACCTAACTTGATGAATCGGAGATCTGCAATGAGCTCATATAGGCCGAGTTCAGTTGGTTCATATTCCAAATGTCCTACTGGAAGCTAGACTACTACATTGAATTATTCCCAACATTTTCTCCCCAAACAAAGTTAGCCAGTTTACATTTTCGCTAGCCTATCCACATAAAGACACCTATTAATTACAATTATCATTAGACCTAAAGTTAACCCGAGACCTGTTTTAGTGTCATTGAGAACCTTCTCAATTTCATTCAGGGTCAAGCACAAGCCTTGTGTGTTGGCTACATTGTTTAATATAAACAAAGTGGCGCAGCGGTCTAAGGCACTGCATCTCAGTGCTAGAGGCGTCACTACAGACCCTGGTTCGAGGCTTTTTGGCACAGCGTCGTCCGGGTTTGGGTTTTAGCCGGGGTAGGCCGTCATTGTCAATAAGAATTTGTTCTTAACTGACTTGCCTAGTTAAATAAAACATTTATATAAACATTTTATTCAACCTTTATTTAACTAGGCAAGTCAAATTCTTATTTATATATAATTTTAAAACTCTAGGTTTCAGGAAATGGCAGTTACAGGTTTTCCTGAGGGGAAGTTGACTGACACCCTCCGGACCTCCCCCCTACCCAATTTTAGGCCTACATCAGCACCACCTTGTCAGAAAATCCCAGGGAGAGCCCTGATTTGTACATTTGAACCACAGGAGGTTGGTGGCACCTTAATTGGTAAGACGGGCTCTTGACAATAGATATAGTGGAATGGTATCAAATACATCTAATGTGGTTGATACTATTGCATCTTCCCCATTCCAGCCATTACTATGATCCGTCCTCCCCTCAGCAGCCTCCTGTGATTTTAAACATGATTTCTAATTAGCTACTGAAGAGCAGCCAATTACCAAGTACATATACTAGAGTCTATGACCCACCATTTCCACAGAGGCAGTCTTCAACATCGTTATAAGGTAAAAAAAATAATTTAAAAAGGTGCATTTGTCTAGGATTTAAGCAGTGGGTGTCGCACGTGCGCCGACGTGTTTTCCGGGGGGGTGGTGGTTCACGTAATAATTCTTCAGGTTGGCAGGTCTGATTTACAATTCATGTGCTGATTCTCCGCCCACTGAAAAATCAAATCTTCTTATTTGACATGTTGAACATGGGCAACTGTCTTTGTTGGCTTACTGCCATCTAATTACTCCAAATTGGATTATTCCCCAGCTTTGGTTAGAATGAGATAGTAATTACAGTACGTTCTTACCACACGCACGCACCTCCCCAGCAGCTGTCTGTCCGGATCTGGCCGGCCTTACGCCGGGGCTGCGTTCGGCCCTCGCCAGCTGCTGAGGTCAGGAACGGACATCCTGTAGAGGCCAACTCACCCAGGCCTTCAACACCAAAATCAAATCAAAGTGGATTTGTCACGTGCACCGAATACAACCGGTGTAGTCGACCCTACAGTGAAATGCTGATTTACAGGCTCTAACCAATGGTGCGGGGAAAAAAAGGTGTGTGTGTGTGTGTGTGTGTGTGTGTGTGTGTGTGTGTGTGTGTGTGTGTGTGTGTGTGTGTGTGTGTGTGTGTGTGTGTGTGTGTGTGTGTGTGTGTGTGTGTGTGTAGGTAAGGTAAGGGAATAAAACAACAGTAAAAAGACATTTGAAAAAAGAGGAGGAAGGCTATATACAGCCACCTGTTAGTCAGGCTTATTGAGGTAGTATGTACATGTAGGTATCGTTAAAGTGACTATGCATATATGATGAACAGAGAGTAGCAGAAGCGTAAAAGAGCGGTTGGGGTTTGGCGGGTGGTGGGACACAATGCAGATAGTCCGGTTAGCTATCCGTCGGGCCAATTTAGGTGGTATGTACATGAATGCATAGTTAAAGTGACTATGCATATAAGAAAAACAAAGAGTAGCAGCAGCGTAAAAGAGGGGTTGGGGTTGTTTGGGGGGGGGCACAATGCAAATAGTCCGTGTAACCATTTGGTTACCTGTTCAGGAGTCGTATGGCTTGGGGGTAAAAACTGTTGAGAAGCCTTTTTGTCCTAGACTTGGCACTCCGGTACCGCTTACCATGCGGTAGTAGAGAGAACAGTCTGTGGTTGGGTATTTTTGACATTTTTAAGGCCTTCCTCTGACACCGCCTGGTGTAGAGGTCCTGGATGGCAGGCAGCTTTGCCCCAGTGATGTACTGGGCCATACACACTACCCTCTGAAGTGCCTTGTGGTCGGAGGCCGAGCAACTGCCGTACCAGGCAGTGATGCAACCAGTGCTCTCGATGTTGCAGCTATAGAACCTTTTGAGGATCTCAGGACCCATGCCAAATCTTTTTAGTTTCCTGAGGAGGAATAGACTTTGTCGTGCCCTCTTCACGACTGTCTTGGTGTGTTTGGACCTATCTAGTTTGTTGTTGATGTGGACACCAAGGAATTTGAAGCTCTCAACCTGCTCCACTACAGCCCCGTCGATGAGAATAGGGACGTGCTCAGTGCTCCTTTTCCTATAGTCCACAATCATCTCCTTAGTGTTGGTTACGTTGAGGGATAGGTTGTTATTCTGGCACCACCCGGCCAGGTCTCTGACCTCCTCCATATAGGCTGTCTCGTCGTTGTCGGTGATCAGGAACTGTTGTGTCATCAGCAAACTTAGGGATGGTGTTGGAGTCGTGCCTGGCCATGCAGTCGTGAGTGAACAGGGAGTACAGGAGGGGACTGAGCACGCACCCCCGGGGATCTCCAGTGTTGAGGATCAGCGTGGCAGATGTGTTGCTACCTACCCTCACCACCTGGGGGTGGCCTGTCAGGAAGTCCAGGATCCAGTTGCAGAGGGAGGTGTTTAGTCCCAGGATCCTTAGCTTGGTGATGAGCTTTGAGGGTACTATAGTGTTGAAAGCTGAGCTGTAGTCAATGAACAGCATTCTCTCATAGGTGTTCCTTTTGTCCAGGTGGGAAAGGGCAGTGTGGAGTGCAATAGAGATTGCATCATCTGCATCATCTGTGGATCTGTTTGGGCGGTATGCAAATTAGAGTGGGTCTAGGGTTTCTAGGATAATGGTGTTGATGTGAGCCATTACCAGCCTTTCAAAGCACTTCAAGGCTACGGACGTGAGTGCTACGTGTAGTCATTTAGGCAGATTGACTTTGTGTTCTTGGGCACAGTGACTATGGAGGTCTGCTTGAAGCATGTTGGTATTACAGACTCAATCATTGACATGTTGAAAATGCCAGCGAAGACACCTGCCAGTTGGTCAGCACATGCCCGGAGCACACGTCCTGGTAATCCATCTGGCCCCACAGCCTTGTGTATGTTGACCTGTTTATAGGTCTTACTCACATCGACTTCGGAGAGCGTGATCACACAGTCGTCTGGAACAGCTGATGCTCTCATGCATGCCTCAGTGTTGCTTGCCTCGAATCCAGCATAGAAGTGATTTAGCTCGGCTGGTAGGCTCGTGTCACTGGGCAGCTCGCGGCTGTGCTTCCCTTTGTAGTCTGTAATAGTTTGCAAGCCCTGCCACATCCAACGAGCGTCGGAACCGGTGTAGTATGATTCAATCTTAGCCTTGTATTGACGCTTTGCCTGTTTGATGGTTCGTCGCAGGGCATAGCGGGATTTCTTGTAAGCTTCCGGCTTGTAAGCAGGAATCAGGAGGATAGAGTTGTGGTCGGATTTACCAAATGGAGGGCGAGGCAGAGCTTTGTACGCGTCTCTGTGTGTGGAGTACAGGTGATCTAGAATTGTTTTCCATCTGGTTGCACATTTAAAATGTTGATAGAGATTTGGTAGAACTGATTTAAGTTTCCCCGCATTAAAGTCTCCGGCCACTAGGAGCGCCGCCTCTGGGTGAGTGGTTTCCTGTTTGCTTATTTCCTTATACAGCTGACTAAGTGCGGTCTTAGTGCCAGCATCTGTCTGTCGTGGTAAATAAACAGCCACAAAAAGTATAGCTGAGAAATCTATAGGCAAGTAGTGTGGCCTGCAATTTATCACAATATACTCTACTTCAGGCGAGCAAAATCTAGAGACTTCCTTAGATTTCGTGCACCAGCTGTTGTTTACAAACATGCACAGTCCGCCCCCACCTCGTTTTACCAGAGTGTGCTGTTTTATCCTGCCGGTGCAGAGTGTATCCCGCTAGCTGAATATCCATGTCGTCATTCAGCCACGATTCTGTGAAGCATAGGATATTACAGCTTTTGATGTCCCGTTGGTCGGATATTCGTGATCTTACCTCGCCTAGTTTATTGTCCAATGATTGCACGTTGGTGAGTAATATTGACGGTAACGGCAGCTTTCCTAGTTGTCTTCTGCGGGTCCGGAGGAGGTCTGTGTCCCAAATGGCACCCTATTCCCTACACCGTAGTGCACTATGTAGGGAATAGGGTGTCATTAAGGACGCCACCTCTTTTTTAAAATTATATATATATAAAAAATAATATATATAATTCCATTCCATATACAAACACACAGCAACTTACAGATGCACAGAAACAATGGCGACATCTCATCTGCCCAGACCTGCCTGCTCACACCCCCATCCTTAGTGCCTGCATTATTGTTTAACACTTGGCCTTAAATTGTATCGATTTGTTTTTCTAGACTCGCCCATGCTATTTCAATAATAAATCATCAACCTTTTCCATTGTGTTAATGATGGTGGATTGATTTGCAAGTTTTCAGGTTATGTTTTTTCAAGATGAGTGATGAGAAGAGACTCATCCAGCCCATTGTGTATCTCACTACGCCCCCATATGCCATGTCTTGAAATACACAGCCTCTCTTTCTGAAGACAACACTCCAGAAAGTTCCGTCTCTCTTTATTTACCAACAAACCCACTTTCCCCACCACTTGTTATTTTCTTCACGGAGATGCCGAGAGTTCAATTTTAAGGGGCATACGGCATCTGTCAAAGTGCAACATCTGTCAAAGTGCAGCGCCACGAAATGGCAGAGAGCTTGTTATCAGCGCTGTGTGTGTGTGTGTGTGTGTGTGTGTGTGTGTGTGTGTGTGTGTGTGTGTGTGTGTGTGTGTGTGTGTGTGTGTGTGTGTGTGTGTGTGTGTGTGTGTGTGTGTGTGTGTGTGTGTGTGTGTGTGTGTGTGTGTGTGTGTGTGTGTGTGTTTTTCTGCTTGCTTAGCTGGGTTTTGACTACAGTTCAGCTTCGGCCTAGATGATTGTTCTCAACTCTGTTGTTTTCTAAGTTTCAGTGAATTGATAGTCCTATGTTTTATTGTGGATGAGATCCCACTTAAAGGCATGCATTTAGGCCACGTTTAAACACAATTGGTTCCTTAGTGAAGGACACACACACACTGCCCCCTCCCCCACAAACACACACACACACACACAACCACACCAAGTGGGCCTCCTGGGTTCTTATTAGCACTAAAGCGGAGCTCCCACCCCAGACAGGGAAGTTCATTATCCCATCCAGGAGAGAGGAGCACTGAGCTAGCCAGACACTGGACAGGCAGCAGCAACGGTGTTGTTGAGGAGAAGAAATGAAGCAGGGAGACATCCTGTCAAAAACAAACACGCTCTCTCCCCCCCCACACACACTCTTGTCTTCTCTTCCTGGGTCATTGCTTGTAGCTGATCTACATGCACGCGAGTTCAAATGCACAAACGACAACAACAACAACAAAAATATTTTGCCGCCCAATAAGCGACGACTGCAGAACTACGTGTAGATGTGGGGATTTGTAAAAAGAGAGGAGGAGAAGGTTGTGCTTTGATTAACAGAATCCTTTTCATGGCTCAGTAGGTTCAGTACCAATAAATGTGAATGGCAGGCCAGGAGATTCAGTTAATGTTGACTTGTTTCCTTTCTCTCTCTCTGTGTGTCTCTCTCTCTCTCTCTCTCTCTCTCTCTCTCTCTCTGTGTCTCTCTCTGTCTCTCTTTCTCTCTCTGTCTCTTTCTCTCTCTTTCTCTCTCTTTCTTTCTTACCCCCCCCCCCCCAGGTTGTTATGGTGTTAGGCCGGAAACGGTACACAATGGGGCCTGGATGTGTTTGAGATGTACAGCGCTCGCCTGGACAGCGGTGAGTCCTCAATCAAATCAACACAAAACTGCATTATGCCTTCACTGTGTAACAACTTCATGTGGACTCAGACCACCGGGCTTCATAATTGACCATATTTATCCCATTTGGAAACGTATTTTATATGCAGGGATGTTGATACGACTGAACAACACCCCTCACTTCCCCTCTGTGCCCACTGCCTACCCACATCCTAACCCTTCATGTGTTCTCACAGGACTGCTGTCTGTGTAACTTACGGGGAGGCGCTTTGAAGATGACCACGGACAACCGGTCAGTGTCCCCTTCCCTAACTTCTGCACGGCACTGGCCGTCCCCTATGTTACTGTAACATGGCATGGCTTGTGATAAGTTGTACTCTGTGTGTTGTGAACAGTTGGGGGCTCGCGTCATATGTGTCCCCCCACACACACACACATGTCATGTCTCCTCTCTTCTCCCTCCAGGTGGGTCCATGTGATCTGTGCCATCGCTGTGGCCGAGGCCCGCTTCGTCAACGCCGTCGAGAGGGAGCCGGTGGACATCAGCGCCATCCCAGAGAACAGGAAGAGTCTGGTGAGTGGAGGGAGGGAGCCCAAGAGTCATGCTCAATTGGCACCAAATTGCCTGAAACAGGGAAGGGGACTAACTGAACTTGTCCAATGAGTGGCCCTGACAGTGTGCCCTAAAGTACATGACTCTGGTCCTAGATGGCCGATGTGTAAAATGCACGGCATTTTCGTCAGATGCTTAAACTTGATCTCCTTTGAATTGGGGGGAGCCTTCTCAAAATTAGACTGGAGTATTCTAGAATTACGCTCCTCCCATCCTGCTCCTCAACTGCTGCGACTGCTCTGTCGCTACCAGGGCCCATATCCGCAAAGCATCTTAGGGTAGGAGAGCTGATCTCGGATCAGTTTTGCCGTAAATTATATGGACGGATCCTAGGTCAGCACAACTACTCTGAGATGCTTTGTGGATACGGGCCCTGGTCTCTCAACTATTCTCTCACAAACTACCTCACGTCTCCCGCTCTCATGTCGTTTTCTCTCCCCATCACTCCTCTTCTCTCCCCATCACTCCATCATCTCTGTCAGTCCTTGGTCTTTTTCATTCTTACTTTCTCTCTCTCTCTCTGTTCCTTTTTTTCTCTTCTCTTTCTCTCTTTTTTACTCTCTCTCTCTCTCTCTCCCTCTCTCTCTCTCTCTCTCTCTCTCTCTCTCTCTCAGTTCCTTTTTCCTCTCTCACCAACTCCCTTCACACTCCACTGTCTCCTGTTCTCTCTTTTGCTCTTGCCACTCTGTTTCCCACCATCCGTCAATCCCTCTCTCCTCCTCCCGGATGGATGGATGGTGTATTAGTGAGCCGAGGAGGACGGTGGCAGAGTTAAATAATAGATGCACGGAAATGAATGGCCGAATAATCAGGTGTCATTTTTCTCTGTGCGCTAAATGAACTGCGTTGATCCCGCGGGCAAGAGGCAATTTCCCAATGCTGCCGCGCCTTTGAACACACGGCTCCCTTCTCTCCCTTTATCTCCCTCTCTCCGTCCCTCGCTTGATCCCTCCCTCCCTTCATCCGAAGTGACTTCAGTCGCACAGCCTCCAGTGGCATTGTCACAAATCTACAAATATAATGTCCCCCCCCCCCCCGAATAATCTATCAAAAGAAGTGAAGATCGTCTTTTGAATAATTTACATCCGAGCACTGTTTCCTCCACCTTTTTTTTGAAAAGGGCTGTTAAAAAGCTGCCGCGCCCTCCTAATGATTTGGATGACTGGGCTTATCTCTATTGTAGAGGAATGGTGTGATCTAATTAATTTGGGGCACCACATGTTATTAGTCCACAAGAAACTGTAATTGTCATCTCATTTGGAAGGTCATTAAGTTCTCAAATGACAAGCTAAATCCATTCCTCAGAGGCCAGTGGATACTTTTATAGACAAAAGACTTATTCTAGGAGCATCGAGATAAGAGTTTACAGGACGAATGAACGGTGGCGATTTCACTGGCAAACTACTCTGCGGTACAGAATTAGAATCCAAAAAGCAGAAAGGGAAAAGAATAAGGGGGAGAAGGTTGTAGAGCATTTGATCAAATGGACAAAGGCAAGATAATTGTTTGAAAGTAGTCCAAATGAAGTGAGCCAGGTAATCCTAGGAGAATGACAGCCTTAATGAAGCAGAGGCAGATTTACACCCTCGGTCAAATCAAGGAAGTCACAGGTGACCTGGATGCACTTCAGACAAATGGATTGTTATTGTGGTGCGCAAAGAATGGAGTCTCAACTTTCGGGAACACAGATTCACCGCATGTCCATCAGTCAAACAACAAATGTGCAAAAGTAGCCCAATTAGCGGGATGGATCTGACCATCTTCTTGTCCCCGCAGTGCTCAAGTTTATAATGGCTGTCAGTGAAAACCCACACAGCACTGTGAAGCTGAGAATGTGACCCCTGAAGTTGTGTACAGCACGTTACTGTACACCCACTGCGTTCCAATTTAGGTGCTTATCAATGACAAACTCTGCCATTTTTAACCCCGTATACGGGATCACGAGGGCTACCAAAACCCTCAAATCTGTGAGCTAACTTGGAACAAATAAAATAGTACAGTCAAATTTAACTTGGTAAAGTCAGAAGCACTAATAAGAATTGTATAGAAAATATAAAAAAAATTCAAATGGAGAAAGTTTATTTTGCATAGTGCAAAAAATATGCATCTCACGTGTAAACATTTATTTTCTCAAATTTAGTGATAATTGGTAACGGTTATATTAGACTCAATTTGGAGAGTTAAAAGAAAGCAGCAACAGATTGTCTTTATTGTTACCAAGTCAAAGGCCAGGATTGTGGGGGTAAAAATCATGTTTATGCAACCTAATAATCATCCTTAGAATACTTCCAGAACCAACTTAATTTTGAATTAAAATTTGAGAATCTACAATAGAAATTGGCCTTCTCCTAGTCTTCATTGAGCCCTGGTTTTGGGACAGATGGGATGAGTTCAAATCAGGTGCCAATCCTTTGGAATCCCCCCCCTCTAGCTGTTTGATTGATTTGATCTGCTAGTTAAATAAACACACACACACACACACACACACACACACACACACACACACACACACACACACACACACACACACACACACACACACACACACACACACACACACACACACACACACACACACACACACACACACACACACACACACACACACACACACATGACAGGGATATCATTAAAAAGTTTCCATTGTGGTCTTCATTGATGGAGATGGAGATTTGAAACGTCTCTCTAGTAGTCTGTTCTGGATGATGGAAAGGGAGTTGATGCAGTGGGTTGGAAATGCAGTATAGCATGAGTGGACGGGGCATCAATGGTACAGCCGGGGACAAACAAAGACGGTCAGACAAAACTGGCCCGGAGCTCTTCGTCGGTGTACCGCAACCTGCTTCCCCGACGTTCAGTTCCTCCACAGGAGCGGCTCCTCCACAGGTATTAGTGCTCTATTGCCGAACATGTGGCACCCACTTGAGTGACGCCACGGCTGCTGAAAAAGTGCTCAAGAGCCACCACACATGGACAGTGTTTAGGAACAGTCCCCTTACCCTCTCGGACATGCCCAGACACTGCATGCGGTTGTGATGCCCGGCAGATGAAACAAAAGCTACCAATCTTTCCCCCCCAAAAAAGTGACATAAAAACACTTGAAAATAACCAAATGTGTACAATATTTACAGAGCTCTCTGCCTAGGCCACCATGGCAACCAGCGGTAACCTAGCGCAAACCCTTAAAGAACTCCACGGTAAAACCTTGGTTTTCTATTTGGAGTTGAGTGAGACACGTTGAATGCGTCGATTCATTCATTAGTGCAGAGACTAGTGAGCACTTTTAGGCTCCGTAGCTACAAAGAAACATTCCACAATATTTGTTTATTTTACAAGGGACCACGTACAATTAAAAGGTACAGTTGACATCGGATGTTTACATACACTTAGGTTGGAGTCATTGAGACTCGTTTTTCAAACACTCCACAAATGTCTTGTTAACAAACTATAGTTTTGGCAAGTCGGTTAGGACATCGACTGTGCATGACACAAGTACATTTTCCAACAATTGTTTACAGATTATTTCACTTATAATTCACCTTATCATAATTCCAGTGGGTCAGAAGTTTACATACACTAAGTTGACTGTGCCTTTAAACAGCTTGGAAAATTCCAGAAAATTACGTTATGGCTTTAGAAGCTTCTGATAGGCTAATTGACAACATTTGAATCAATTGGAGGTGTACCTGTGGATGTATTTCAAGGCCTACCTTCAAACTCAGTGCCTCTTTGCTTGACATCATGGGGAAATCAAAAGAAATCAGCCAAAGAAAACTTTAGACAAGTCTGGTTCATCCTTGGGAGCAATTTCCAAACGCCTGAAGGTACCACGTTCATCTGTAGAAACAATAGTACGCAAGTATAAACACCATGGGACCACGCAGCCATCATACCCCTCAGGAAGGAGACGTGTTCTGTCTCCTAGAGATGAACGTACTTTGGTGCGCAAAGTGGCAATCAATCCCAGAACAGCAGCAAAGGACCTTGTGAAGATGCTGGAGGAAACCGGTACAAAATTATCTATATCCACAGTAAAACGAGTCCTATATCAACATAACCTGAAAGGCCGCTCAGTAAGGAAGAAGCCACTGCTCCAAATCCGCCATAAAAAAAAGCCAGACTACAGTTTGCAACTCACATGGGGACAAAGATCATACTTTTTGGAGAGATGTCCTCTGGTCTGATGAAACAAAAATAGAACTGTTTGGCCATAATGACCATCGTTATGTTTGGAGAAAAAAGGGGGAGGCTTGCAAGCCGAAGAACACCATCTCACCCGTGAAGCATGGGGGAGGCAGCATCACGTAGTGGGGGTGCTTTGCTGCAGGAGTGACTGGTGCACTTTACAAAATAGATGGCATCATGAGAAGGACAATTATGTGGATATATTGAAGCAAAATCTCTAGACATCAGTCAGGAAGTTGAAGCTTGGTCGCAAATGGGTCTTCCAAATGGACAATGGCCCCAAGCATACTTCTAAAGTTGTGGCAAAAAAGTATTGGAGTGGCCATCACAAAACCCTGACCTCAATCCTATAGAACATTTGTAGGCAGAACTGAAAAGGCCCGTGCGAGCAAGGAGGCCTACAAACCTGTTACACCAGCTCTGTCAGGAGGAATGGGCCAAAATTCACCAAACTTATTGTGAGAAGCTTGTGGAAGGCTACTCGAAACATCTGACCCAAGTTAAACAATTTTAAAGGCAATGCTACCAAATACTAATTGAATGTATGTAAACTTCTGACCCACTGGGAATGTGATGAAATAAATGAAAGCTGAAATAAGTCATTCTCTCTACTATTATTCTGACATTTCACATTCTTAATAAAATAAAGTGGTGATCCAAACTGACCTAAGACAGGGAATTTTTACTAGGGTTAAATGTCAGGAATTGTGAAAAACTGAGTTTAAATGTATTTGGCTGTAAACTTCCGACTTCAACTGTATTTCTATGAGGAAATTTGATGCATTGGTTCTACCTCAGCCGGCAAAGACCATAGCAAAAAAGGGGCAAGCTAAACAAACAAACAAATAAATAAATGTTTGTTGACGTCCATAAATCTCCTCCTGTGGTTCGTTCCGTTTGTGAAGCCTGTCTCATGATTCTGCCCAGTGGAATATTAAATCAGGCGACTGCGAGGCCGGTGAAATATCTCCTAGCCGAGGCCCTATCGAAAGCTGTTGTGCATTTCCACCGCTGGCCCACGGGGTCTAAAATGAAGTATTGACATTTTAATAAATATTTTTTATTTTCCATCGATCTCCTGCGGGTCACGGCGGGCTATATGCAATCTGTCAGCGAGAGAGAAGGAGACAGAAGAGGGATGGGGGGCAGGCAGAGAGAGGGGTTAAGAAAGTGAGGGGGGAGAGATGGGAGAGAAGAAGAAAGGAATGGAGAGAAGGAGAGTGTGGAGATGGGATCGGAATAGGTTGAAAGAGTGGGAGGAAGGAAAAAAGGCGGATGGTGAGAGAGGGAGGCGAGTTAGAAAACAGGTCTTGAGGGTGAAGGAGAGATGGGAGAAAGACTGAAAGAGATGAGCGACCGATACGAGGTGGGGGAATGCCACGTACGAGAGGATCAAGGAGACAGAGAGAAGAAAGGATGGACAGGAAAATAACAGATGAAGGATAATATTTAGTTTGAAGAGCCAACTTAAAATGTTGCCTCGTTTAAACTCCTGCTGTGCGCAACAGAGCGCACCACCTTTGTAACTGCATTTGATTGAGTGTTTCTCACCTTTTCATGACATTTACAAATATCAAAAGTTAAAACAAAAGTTTCACTTGTAAACTTTAGAGTGAAATACTGTTTCGCCGAACTTACGATGAGCATTTATTCATTGTTCACTTGCTTTTACACCATGTTTTAACTAAAACAACCTGAAATATTGTTTTTGCTCGAACAATATTTGGACGTTTTTGTTTTTTAACGTCTGTGTTACTGTGTTGCTTCCTTATCAAAGTAAACTCAATCAAAGTTAAGCATTTCTTTTCAGCCAAGTCTCTTGCTCTTGTCGATATTGAAACATACTCCTGAAATACTAAATGCTCTGACAATAGTGTAGAAAAGTGTTTATTTTTTTAGACAGACATTACACTGTCAGTACGATGTTTTGACTCTAAACACGCCTATTCCCTTCTCCGGTGTTGCAGAAGTGTGTGTACTGCCATAAAATCACCAAGCAGATGTGTGGCGCGTGTATCCAGTGTTCCCACGACAGCTGCTCCACCTCCTTTCATGTCACCTGCGCTCACATCGCCGGCGTGCTCATGAAGCCCGCCGATTGGCCCTACGTGGTGTCCGTCACGTGCCACAAGCACAAGAAGACCAATCACAAGGTGCGAGCTGTGTTGCGCTGTGTGAAATAGACATTTGCAAAACGAACAGCTTCTACTTCGCTTTATGTTATGAATGTGTCAGGCTAAGTGTTAGCTTCACTGCTACACTATACGTTTTTCAGATTAAATCTCATGTGTCCCACTTATGGGTTTCCTGCCAACTGATGATCATAGAATATGAAGGCTGTGCACTGTCTGTGATCCACTGCTCTAACAACATGTAAATAAAATGGAAATAGATAGATTTTAATCAAGTACATGATATTTCCCTCTATGTCAAATACTCAAACACCCTCCCTCTCTCTGTCTGTCAAGGCGAGGGCGGGGCCAAGGGGGGAGTTTTCTCTGGGCCAGAAGGTGATTGGTCGGAACCGCGACGGCTGGTTCTACCCCTGCACCATCATCGGCATGGCGTCGCACACCTTCTACGAGGTTAACTATGATGACGGCTCCTACTGCGACAACTTATTCCCAGAGAACATTGTGGTGAGTTCCACTCTACACCGCTCGGTGCCTTAATCAAAGCAAAGTTTATTTGTCACGTGCGCCGAATACAACCTTACCGTGAAATGCTTACTTACAGGCCCTTAACCAATAGTGCAGTTCAAGAAGAGTTAAGAAAATATTTACCAAGTAGACTAAAGTAGAATTAATAATAAAAAGTAACACAATAAGAATAACGAGGCTATATACAGGGGGCACCGGTACCAAGTTAGTGTGCAGTGGTACAGACTAGTTGAGGTCATTTGTACATGTAGGTAGGGGTGAGGGGTGAGGTAATAAACAGTGAGTAGCAGCAGTGTACAAAACAAATGGGGGTGGGGGGGGGGTGTCAATGTAAATAATCATGAATAATGGCCATTTGATTAGTTGTTCAGCAGTCTTATGGCTTGGGGGTAGAAGTTATTAAGGAGCCTTTTGGTCCTAGACTTGGTCCTAAACTGTCTATGACTTGGGTGACTGTAGTCTCTAACACTTGTATGGGCTTTCCTCTGACACCGCCTATTAAATAGGTCCTGGATGGCAGGAAGCTTGGCCCCAGTGATGTACTGGGCCGTTCGCACTACCCTCTGTAGCGCCTTACGGTCAGATGCCGAGCAGTTTCCATACCAGGCGGTGATGCAACCAGTCAGAATGCTCTCGATGGTGCAGCTGTAGAACTTTTTGAGGATGTGGGGACTTTTCAGTCTCCTGAGGGGGAAAAAGGTTGCGCTCTTCACGACTGGCTTGGTGTGTTTAGACCATGGTAGTTTGTTGGTGGTGTGGACACCAAGGAGCTTGAAACACTCGACCCACTCCACTACAGCCCCGTCAATGTTAATCGTTAAGGTTTAAAACAGTGAGGTGACCATTATATGGTGAAGTGTTGACCTAGTC
Organism: Oncorhynchus gorbuscha; assembly: GCF_021184085.1. Lineage (NCBI taxonomy): Eukaryota > Metazoa > Chordata > Actinopteri > Salmoniformes > Salmonidae > Oncorhynchus > Oncorhynchus gorbuscha. The sequence continues at coordinate 48,429,757 of NC_060187.1, forward strand.
GACGAACATAACAACAGGAGAGAAAATGAGCTCTCAAAGCCGTGTTTCATAGAGCGGCATACCGAATGGATATGTTGGATGCATCAAATCCTAACCTGTTCTTGTCTTGTTCCCTCCACTCATTCCCTCACCCCCCCCCCCCCCCACCCCCCCCAATGTCTCCCCTCTTCCAGAGTCATGACTGTCTTCGTAACGGCCCGCCAGAGATGGGCGAGCTGATGTTGGTCCACACCGCGGAGGGCAAGGCGCTCAACGCCTCCTACGTCAGGGACCACGTCCACAAGCACTACCAGGTGAGAAGCGGTGGCCTCCAATACTCTCCTTTATTCCCTCCCCCTCATCAGCCCACGAGCCCCGTGGCCGGTCACCAACCATTTTACCCGGAGAGCGACTATAGTCTTCGGTGCAGTTTTTTTATTCGAGCCCAGCACTAATGTCAAGTTGATTAGTTGGAATCGGGATGTTCGAGCTAGTCTAGTACAGAAGCCTGTACACCCTGTGTACCGCCATGTGGATCCGAGGGGTATATGGCTTAAAATCCTATCCCAACCACTTTTGAAGTTTGTAAACATAACAGCCCACTCGGAGTTTGCCAAAAGGCACCTAAAGATTCTCAGACCATGAGAAACAAGTTTCTCTGGTCTGATGAAACCAAGATTGAACTCTTTGGCCTGAAAGCCAAGCGTCACGTCTGTAGGAAACCTGGCACCAACACTACGGTGAAACATGGTGGTGGCAGCATCATGCTGTGGGGATGTTTTTCAGCGACTGGGAGACTAGTCAAGATCGAGGCATAGATAAATGGAGCAAAGTACAGAGAGATCCTTGATGAAAATCTGCTCAGGACCTCAGACTGGGTTGAAGGTTCACCTTCCGACAAGACAACAACCCTAAGCACACAGCCGTGGCTTCTGGATAAGCTTCTGAATGTCCTTGACTCGCCCAGCCAGAGCCCGGACTTGAACTCAAAAATATATTTAATCCATTTTAGAATAAGGCTGTAATGTAACAGAATGTGGGAAAAGTCCAGGGGTCTGAATACTTTCCGAATGCAGTCGATGTGAGTTCACGGACATGCCTCTGTCTGCGTATGTGTGTGTGTGCGCTCTAATCTAGGAGTCTCACTGTGCTTGTATATATGTGTGTTTACACCTGCCTGCATTCTCACTGGTCTATTTTTCTGTTTGGACAGCAGACCAAAATCCCGTTTTTTCAGATGTTATTTCCAACATAACAAACAACCACAACACTTTCAGAAGAAAAAAAGAAAGAAAAACTTCTCAAAAAGTGTATTCCTTCCCCGTCTTACTGGCGGCGAGATGTCTGTGTGAGCCAGCTCTAAGAAGCTGTTAAAATCAACTCTCCAGCTGGTGCCTGTGTCAGGGTGGCGAGCACGACCTTGTCTAGTAGCCGTCACCACCCCAAAGGGTCTCTCTCACTCACTCACTCACTCACTCACTCACTCACTCACTCACTCACTCACTCAGACAACAGAGTTTTCTAAATGCATACCCTGTCCAGCTCATTCCAAAATGGTGGGTAAACGAGCTGATAACCTGCCTACCATTGCTTATGTAATAGAATGGGGAATGGGAAGCACGCTTCAATTACCAGTTGAAATTCTTTAAATAATTGTAGCTATTTATAATCAACCTCCGTTTGCATTTGTTGAATTTTTGTTACCCGATGATTGGGCTTCTAAAAGAACATTTAGTCCAGCAGCAACGAATGAGCTGTTTGAGAAGCTCTAGCTGTTGCTCTCACACTGCCTGACAGATTTCCTACTCATGTGCTGTGCACTTGTGATAAACATAACTACTAATGAAAATACACCCGGGCCAATTTAATTCCACTACATTATGCAAATGGACCTATGGACTGATAAGCATGACCAATCGAAATGTATTTACATTGACTGGTATTTCCGTCGATGAACAGGCTAAAAAAAAACGGTATTTTGCCATCAGACTTTTTTCTTCGCCCGGACAATTGGCCGTTGGCAGTTTTTTATTTTTCGGCTTTCCATTTTTTGGGCGCCCAAAAGCCGGCTATTACCTGCTAATGGAAACCCTGGTGTTTGTGTTTGTTACCTTCAATCACGCAATTCTGGTACTGTATTTTGGCCTATTGACTTATCCAATTTGGAGCCAGGGACTCAAAGGGTTTGTTTTTGCAGTTTTTCCAAGTATGACACTTCATCAACTTTTTATTAAAGCTTTTTTTCTTTTCTCTCTCACTCTCTTGCCCTCTCTCTTTCTCTATTTCCATCTCTCTTTTCTCTCTCGTCTTCTCCACTATTCAGGTGGAGTTCCAGGATGAGTCACAGTTGTTACTGAAGCAAACAGAGATCCACTCGCTGGAGCAGGACCTGCCCAAAAGGGTCTGCGCCCGCCTGGTACGAGATCACCTGGCACCCACCTACTAGGGCTGGGGAGAGGGAAGCAGGGGGATGGGCTGGGGAGAGGGAAGCAGGGGGATGGGCTGGGGAGAGGGAAGCAGGGGGATGGACTGGGGAGAGGGAAGCAGGGGGATGGGCTGGGGAGAGGGAAGCAGGGGGATGGACTGGGGAGAGGGAAGCAGGGGGATGGACTGGGGAGAGGGAAGCAGGGGGATGGACTGGGGAGAGGGAAGCAGGGGGATGGACTGGGGAGAGGGAAGCAGGGGGATGGACTGGGGAGAGGGAAGCAGGGGGATGGACTGGGGAGAGGGAAGCAGGGGGATGGGCTGGGGAGAGGGAAGCAGAGGGATGGACTGGGGAGAGGGAAGCAGGGGGATGGACTGGGGAGAGGGAAGCAGGGGGATGGACTGGGGAGAGGGAAGCAGGGGGATGGACTGGGGAGAGGGAAGCAGGGGGATGGACTGGGGAGAGGGAAGCAGGGGGATGGACTGGGGAGAGGGAAGCAGGGGGATGGACTGGGGAGAGGGAAGCAGGGGGATGGACTGGGGAGAGGGAAGCAGGGGGATGGACTGGGGAGAGGGAAGCAGGGGGATGGACTGGGGAGAGGGAAGCAGGGGGATGGGCTGGGGAGAGGGAAGCAGGGGGATGGGCTGGGGAGAGGGAAGCAGGTGTGGTTTGGGGGAGAGGATGGCAAGAGTGGGCTGGGCTGGGGAGAGGATGGCAGGAGTGGGAAATTGGTGCGTGCACAATATTATTGCACATTACGTTATGATGCTCAGTTCATTCAGGGCTGTGCTGAGCCCTTTTATAAAATGTACTTCCTACCGTATGTACAGTGCATCTGGAAAGTATTCAGATCCCTTATTCTGAAATGTATTAAATAGTTTTTTCCCCTCACCAATCTACACACAATACCCCATAATTACATAGCAAAAACAGTTGTTTAGAATTTAGTGCAAATAAAATAACAAATAAAAACGTATATCTCATTTACATAACTATTCAGATCCTTTACTCAGTACTTTGTTGAAGCACCTTTGGCAGCGATTGCAGCCTTGGGTCTTCTTGGGTATGACGCTGCAAGCTTGACACACCTGTATTTGGGGAGATTCTCCAATTCTTCTCTGCAGATCCTCTCAAGCTCTGTTAGGTTGGATGGGGAGCTCCGCTGCAGTTATTTTCAGGTCTCTCCAGAGATGTTTGATTGGGTTCAAGTCCGGGCTCTGGCTGGGCAACTCAAGGGATATTCAGAGACTTGTCCCCAAGCCACTCCTGCGTGGTCTTGGCTGTGTGCTTAAGGTCATTGTCCTGTTGGAAGGTGAACCTTCGCCCTAGTCTGAGTTCAAGGATCTCTCCGTGCTCCTTTTAACTTACCCTCGATCCTGACTAGTCTCCCAGTCCGTTCCGCTGAAAAACATCCCCACAGCATGATTGACTCCGTGGTGATTGACTCCGCTGTCCTGGCGTCGTGACGGAACAAACTCCCTCACGACGCCAGGACAGCGGAGTCAATCACCACCTTCCGGAGACACCTGAAACCCCACCTCTTTAAGGAATACCTAGGATAGGATAAGTAATCCTTCTCACCCCCCCCCTTTAAGATTTAGATGCACTATTGTAAAGTGACTGTTCCACTGGATGTCATTGGATGTCATAAGGTGAATGCACCAATTTGTAAGTCGCTCTGGATAAGAGCGTCTGCTAAATGACTTAAATGTAATGTAATGTAAATGCATGATGCTGCCTCCACCATGCTTCACCATAGGGATGGGCCCATGCACTGTCAACTGTGGGACATTTTATAGACAGGTGTGTGCCTTTCCAAATCATGTCCAATCAATTGAATTTACCACAGGTGGACACCAATGAAGTTGTAGAAATATTTCAAGGATGATCAATGGAAACAGGATGCACCTGATTTCAATTTCGAGTCTTATAGCAAAGGGTCTGAATACTTAAGTAAATAAGGTATGTTTAGCATTTTCATAGATTTGCAAAAATGTCTAAAAACCTGTTTTTACTTCGTGTGTAGATTGACGAGGAAAAATATATATCCATTTTATAATAAAGCTGTAACGTATCAAAGTGTGGAAAAAGTTAAGGGGTCTGAATACTTTCCGAATGCACTGTAAATAAACTATGTTCAGATACTTATGACTTTTTTTAAATAGGGGGACTAAATATAAGAAGTGCTTTCATTTCTAAATGTTGAAACAGATGTGTATGAAAATACCCTCAAGTAAAGGGTGACATTCTGTGCAATCGCCTCATATGAATTATTTGATCTCATATCCAAAGTCCTAGGGAACAATGCTCAAATATAAAATGTCAGCTTCACTGTCCAAATGGATAAGGCGGGAGTTGTACATACTGTGTATATACAAAGGTATGTGGACACCCCTTCAAATGAGTGGATTCGGCTGTTTCAGCCACACCAGTTGCTGACACATGTATACAAATCGAGCACACCGCCATGCAATCTCCTTAGGTCAACATTGGCAGTAGAATGGCCTTACTGAAGAGCTCAGTGACTTTCAACATGGCAGCATCATAGGATGCCACCTTTTCATCAAGTAAGTTTGTCAGTTTTCTGCCCTACTGGAGCTGCCCTGGTCAACTGTAAGTGATGTTATTGTGAAGTGGAAACGTCTAGGAACAACAACGGCTCAGCCACAAAGACACACAAGCTCACAGAATGGGACTGCCGGGTGCTGAAGCGTGTAGTGTATAAAATTGTCTGTCCTCGGTTGCAACACTCACTACCGAGTTCCAAACTGCACAAGAACTGTTTGTCGGGAGCTTCATGAAATGGGTTTCCATGGCTGGGTAGCCGCACACAAGCCTAAGATCACCATGTGCAATGTCAAGCGTCAGCTGGAGTGGTGTAAAGCTCGCCACCTTTTGACTCTGGAGCAGTGGACACGCGTTCTCTGGAGTGATGTATCACGCTTCACCATCTGGCAGTCCGACAGACTAATTTGGGTTTGGCGGATGCCAGGAGAATGCTACCTGCCCCAATGTATAGTGACAACTGTAAAGTTTGGTGCAGGAGGAATAATGGTCTGGGGCTGTTTTCATGGTTCGGGTTAGGCCCCTTATTTCCAGTGAAAGGAAATCTTAACACTACAGTACACAATTACATTGTAGTTCCAACTTTGTGGCAACAGTTTGGGGAAGGCCCTTTCCTATTTCAACATGACAATGCCTCCGTGCACAAAGCGAGGTCCATACAGAAATGGTTTGTCGAGATCGGTGTGGAAGAACCTGACTGGCCTGCACAGAGCCCTGACCTCAACCCCATCGAACACCTTTGGGACTAATTGGAACGCCGACTGCAAGCCAGGCCTAATCGCCCAACATCAGTGCCCGACGAAGGTGGTACCAACTCCAAACTAATGCCCATGGTTTTGGAATGAAATGTTTGACGAGCAGGTGTCCACATTGTACTTTACTTGATGGGAAACATACATGCTTACAGTTTGGTTGTAGTGGTTTGTATGGTGTAGGGGCAAAGGTATGGAAGAAGGGATTGTGTCTATTTCATGCCACTGTTTTAATCATACTCTGTATCTTACCTCTCCAGGCAATACCAACCCAGGAAGGTATTATGTCAGGAGATGAACCACAGGCAGCCAAGCGGCCTCGTCTCCCCGCTCCTCACCCCCCACCTCAAGCCCTCATGGACTCAACGCAGCAGCACCTCGGACGCCACCCCCCAGCTACAGCCCCAGCACCTCACAGTATTACACTCACCAACCTCAGCCATGTGCCTGCTCCCCACAACACTGACATCAGTGCCCCTACCCTCACACAGGCTCTGGCAATACCCATCCCCGAGCCCACCCTTAACCCAATGCCCGCTCTCCCTGACCCCTGTCTCGCTGACCATCTCCCAGCCGCCCCCCTGCTGCCCCTGTCCCCAGACATGCCCTCCCAACACCAGGGCGAAGTCTACACGCCTAGCTCCAGCTACGTATCCTACATGGAGACTCTGCTCAATGCACATTTCCCCCCTCAGGAAAAGGGCCCCGGTCCCCTGTTTTAATGAGACATACCACTCCGCATTGCTAGCTAGGCTCACAGGAGCTCAGCTAATGCTATGAAATAACTTAATCTATGCTAACGGAAGCTAGCGGTTGACGAAGCTAACGGAGGCTAGCTAATGGACAGTAGCATCCGCTACACATGAGTTGAAAACAGGGCGGCAGAGGAAGCCCTCCTCGGTTGCATGTCTCTTCATTTGAATTTTCTCACTGTGGTGATGGGCAGCTCCTGGAACTGCAGCGGGAGAGGGAGGCTTCCTCCGCACCTCTGTATCTTTTCCATTGTGCAAGACACAATGTATAGACATGAATAGACTCTCGCGAGCATCAACGCCGTACCTCTCTGCATCCATTTATTTACCCATTTCTCACACTTTTACAGAAAGGAGAAACCCTTCAAATGCGCACGTGACGTCAGCAGTCTACGTGCAATCAGCTTTTTGAGTTGTTCTATAAAACCAGCTACAAGTCTTCTTTTTTTTTTTTTTTTTTTTTTTAAAGAAGCCATACCAACCGCTAACAAGGAAACGGAAAATCAAATGGACAGAATATTTGTGTACAGTTTCAATAATGTATTTGAGTTTTTTCTTGCGAGAGGTCCTGGGGGAAAGGGTGGGGGTGTATTACAGGGGGTTTCACAAGTATTTAAATGTCTTAGTCACATATTGATATAAAATATTTGTACAAAGAAAAACATGTTCAATGCAACCATGGTAGTTGCACTTTACCGTAAACTTGTCTGCAGAACCATTGAATTTTGTGAAGATATGTCGCAGTAGTTGCGAATGTGATCTTGCGTCAACTAAACCCCAAAATGGTCGTACACAAATGGCCGTATACAAACGGCTCATGTTTTCCAACTCCAGAACTTCTACTTCTGGGCTTGTTTTGTAGCATTCTTCGTAAAATGTTAAATCAATGTTACTTCAATTTTGTCTGTCTGTATGACTATTCTTTCTATGTTTATTTTGTGAATATATATTAACTAACCTCATGAGGTGACGGAAAAAAATGGTTTGATTATCAAATTGTGATCCTTATTTTTTGAGATTTTAGAACCATGAATTCAATTTCTACTCCGGTGAAGAAATGAGGAATTTTCAAATGGTGTGTTGACTCTTTATATAGGGTGCTGTAAGGTATCCTGGACCAACTGAGGAAGCATGTTTCTCATACCCTTAGTCACATTGTACATAGTGCAAGCCTTGTGTATGTGAATCACATCTGTCAATGTCATACTAGCCATTTCATTTAACTGTTAAAGAGGCTTTATTTCATAGGAATTAAACAAGAGTTGCAATGATTACTAGCTGCCGTGGTGTTCTTTTCCTTTCTCATGTTTAGAAACTCGCACTTATCCCTCTCTCTTCCACCAGCTGTCCGTCCTTGCTCATCTCGCGCACCACTCCCCTTCCCTGCAGGCCGCTACGGTTTGACTTTGCCCTAATGGTGCAATTGAGCACAGTGGAGGTATAACTACAGCTATTACTTGCCCCCACCCCCCCCCCCGTCCCGTCCTCCTCTGGCAACAACACAAACCGAATCCCAAAGAGGAAGCTAATGTTTAAAGGAGGGGAAAAGTGTTCCAGAGGCCATTGAGGTCACTATTGATTTTTACTGCCCATAGGTGTAGTTCTAATGAGAAGCGGGACAGTGACTGTTCCTCACCTCATCTGCCAATTGTGGCTTTCTGTCTGATTCTCTACCCTTCTCCGAAACTGTGCACTCGTACATTTCCCCTCTCATCGATTATAAAAGGAATGGACTGGTGTAAGGGATATGGTGGGAACTCCCTCCAGCCATGCTTGCACCAATCCGATAGCTTTAAATGCATGGGGGGGGGTAGAGGGTAGAGAATCAGAAGGCAATCGGTCTCAACATCTCTAAAATGCCTTCTTCTAGAGTTCCACCACAAAGGGCAGCTGTTGCTGCGTTTACACAGCTAGCCCAATTCTGATATTTCCTTCACACACATTTTGACCAATCAGATCAGCTCTGAAAAAGGATCTGATGTTAAAAGCTCTGGTGTGATTGGTTAATATCAGAATTTGGCTGCCTGTGTAAATGCAGTCTATGGCTCTTACGCTGTGAGGTCACAGATATTCCCCCAAAACTGTAGAGGTAGTAATGTAAATGGTTTGCTCTAGCCCTATGTATTATTCAATACAGTTGAGTACATTTCAAGTACTCTGAAAAGTTGCCCCTGTTCAAGGATGGCAACCAGAATCACCAGAATATGGTCAAAGGCAGAAACAGAACACTGTATGAATAGGATCTAGTAAACCGATATGCAGTGTCTTCAGACAGAATTCATACCCCTTGATTTATTCCACATTTTGTTACAGCCTGAATTCGAAATGAAATTTTCACCCATCTACACATAATGACAGTGAAAACATGTTTTTCTACATTTTGTTTTGGAAAATTAATTGAAAATGAAATGCATAAATGTCTAATTTACATAAGTATTCACGTCCCTGAGTCAACACTTTGTTGACGCCTGTGAGTGTTTCTGGGAAAGTCTCTTAAGAGCTTCCCACACCTGGATTGTGCAACATTTGCCCATTATTATTTTCTAAATTCCTCAAGCTCTGTCAAATGGGTTGTTAATCATTGCTAGACAACCATTTTCAGGTCTTGCCATAGATTTTCAAGTAGATTTAAGTCAAAACTGTAACTCAGCCACTCAGGAACGCAACACGTTGTGGTCAGGACAAAAAGTTAGCTGCTTTGCCACATTTTTTGCAGCATTACTTAAGTCTTGTTACAAACAGGATGCACATTTTGGAATATTTTTATTCCGTACAGGCTTTTTTATTTTCACTCTTTCAATAATGATGAATGAACTAAAATAGTACTGCAAAACATGTGGCGACGCAACTAACTTTTTGTCCTGAAATACAAAGTGTTATGTTTTGGACAAATACAAATATAGTACCACTCTCCATATTTTAAAGCATAGTGGTGGCTGCACCATGTTATGGATATGCTTGTAATTGTTAAGGACACAGGAGTTTTTCAGGATAAATAATACACGAAATGGGGCTAAGCACATGCTAAATCCAAGAGGAAAACCTGGTTTGGTCTGCTTTCCACCAGACACTGGGAGATGAATGTCTTTCAGTAGGACAATAAACTAAAATAAAGGGCCAAATCTACACTGGAGTTGCTTACCAAGAAGACAGTGAATGTTCCTGAGTGGCCGATTTACAGTTTTGACTTAAATCTACTTGACCATTTATTTAACCTTTTATTTTACTAGGTAAGTTGACTGACAACACAATCTCATTTACAGCAACGACCAGGTGAATAGTTACAGTAGGGGGGGGGATGAATGAGCCAATTGAGAGCTGGGGGTGATTAAGTGGCCATGATGGTATGAGGGCCAGATTGGGAATTTAGCCAGGACACCGGGGTTAACACCCCTACTCTTACGATAAATGCCATAAGATCTTCAGTGACCGCAGAGAGTCATTACACCCGTTTAACATCCCACCCGAAAGACGGCACCCTACACAGGGCAATGTGCCCAATCACTGCCCTGGGGCATTGGGATATATAGTTCATTTTCAATAAATGTATTTTTTTTTTTTTACTTCGTCCTTATAGGGTACTGTGTGAATTCGGGCTGTAACACAACAAAATGGGGAATAAGTCTAGGGGTATCAATACTTTCTGACGGCACTTTGTATTGTATATGACATGATGAGACATGAGTTGTGAATTATGGGATCCCCTTTCTTCTTACTACAGAAATATTGATTATGTGCTTGCACTGTGACAAATGACCATGTTTAGAAAACCATTTGGAGATGTGTGAGCAAGAGTCCCCTAGGCCCTGGCATATCTTTACTGAGTACAGATGAAAATGATTCATCTTGACTTGCTTCAAATTTGCCTTTTCATATTTTGACGCTCTCTTCAGCAGTGACATTTGTACTGAGTGGATTCAAATATTTAGGCTGGTTTCAAACTGCAACCATTTTGTCATTATACGAAGGATGAACCCGGCACCGCAACACGTGGCACGTTTTGAGAATGTAGTCGATGTCCAACGCAGCTGAACGCTATATTAACATCTGCTCATATCATTCACTTCAGTTTCACTAAAGGGATGAAGGAAACCAGTACTGCTTGTCCCTTTCAGCCCACACTCATTTACCCCCACGAAGGTTCATATAAATAAATAAAACCTGTCCTCCTGTAATTACAGAGCTGGTACATCCCCACCGCAAAGCAGGACTGAGAGCGCCACTTTAGAATTTTAATAGCTGTGCCATTACAGAGGGCGACTCAGCTTTGGCATCGAAGTGTGTGTGTGCATCTGGAGGATTTGTCACCGTGAGTCCCCCCCGAGTCCCATCGTGTTCTGCCCACCCCTACAACCCCCCAGTATGCCAGCTATAATTAGAAATCCTGCCTCACATCAAACAGCTAAAACCACCCTCACCCCCCCACCCCTCACCCGTCACACCGAGAGAGGGGTCACTCTGTGGAGACCTCATCCCCCTCGGTACGTCAGCCGGCTTTTCATCTGGCGACTTCAAAACAAGTTTCTTTCTGTGCAATGCCAGACGAGCAGGGCCACACGAGGAGAAGGAACCTTCCAGCTAGACAACGACTTCAAAAGATTAGGGGTTCAACAAATCCTCTCACTTCGCAGGGCGAGATGTGGCAGAGAGGGAGGGAGGGAGGGGGGGTGGGGGGCAGCAGTCACTGCACTATAGCATTTCTTTCAGGTTTCTGGTCCCGATAAAATGTGCTCTTCCTGTTCACTTTCATTCGGGCTTTAACAACATGACCAGAATGGGAATGTGGCACATACCAACAGTTTCTGATTTTAGCTGTGACATGGTTAGCACAGAGACAGACGGGGCGAGGGACACAGCAGATGTCACAATAGCTAAATGAGACAACGTCCATAACACCCCTCATTTATATACCCCCTAAAGTGTGTACGGGGTAGGTGATAAGCTACCCCCTCTTAAGGATTAAGAGGTAGATTTGGTATCGTTCATATTCCCCCACCTATACACACACACACACACACACACACACACACACACACACACACACACACACACACACACACACACACACACACACACACACACACACACACACACACACACACACACACACACACACACACACACACACATATACTGTGTACAGTATACGGTTGTCAAGTTACTACTATGTATCACTTTGATAAACAAGTCTCCCTCTCTCCACAGTCCACACACAGGGCGGCAATGGAACCGTGATTTAGGGGAAACTGCATACATTTGGAACCAACAGCTCCTCGCATCTGCACAGTTGGGTGATATTGTGACCAAACACAAAGTACAGACAGGAAGCAGGGCTGGTTCTAAGATCATAGCATGTTCTATAAAAAAAGATATTTAAAAAACGCCGCTGTATGTGAGCCGCATCTTAGGGGCCTGCCGTAAGCAGACTTGTACAACACAGATGCTGAGACTAGCCTTCACAAACCCACAGCAGTCTCTTGTAGTGGAAACACCAAGTTGTTCACGCATCAAGGCCTACATTTCCAAACCAATGACGTACAAAGACGAGCAATAATACCAGCACTTTTGTTCACATTAGCGTTAAGGGGAAAAGATTCACGATCAATCTCTCGTTATTTAAGCAAACACCATGATTCTTCAACAGTTATTACCAATTGTAAATAAAAAAATCCAAGGGACTTAATAACCGTTCAATATTGAGTCTAAATATACGGCTGTAGGGCCCAGCCCACTAATTGACTCTTATCAACCGAATGCAAGAATTCATTTGTGTTGTCTTAGGAATGCTGCATTATCTTATCCTCTCAACCAGTTTCATGAGGAATGCCTTTCTAACAGTATTGAAGGAGTTCCCATATATGCTGAGCACTTGTTGGCTGCTTTTCCTTCACTCTGCTGTCCAACTCATCCCAAAGCAATTGGGTTGAGATCAGGTGATTGTGGAGGCCAGGTCATCTGATGCAGCACCATCAGTCTTCTTCTTGGTCAAATAGCCCTTACACAGCCCGGAGGTGTGTTTTGGGTCATTGTTGAAAAACAAATGATATTCCCACTAAGTGCAAACCATATGGGATGGCGTATTGCTGCAGAATGCTGTGGTAGCCATGCTGGTTAAGTGTGCCTTGTATTCCAAATAAATCACTGACATTGTCACAAGCAAAGCAACCCCACACACTTCCTCTTCCATGCTTCAAGGTGGGAACTACACATGCGGAGACCATCCGTTCACCTACTCTCAGTCTCACATAGACGTGGTGTTTGGAACAAAAAATATATTATTCCACCTGTCTAATGTCCATTGCTCGTGTTTCTTGGCCCAATCAAGTCTCTTGTTTTTATTGGTGTCCTTTAGTAGTGGTTTCTTTGCAGCAATTCGAACATGAAGGCCTGATTCACGCATTCTCCTCTGAACAGTTGATGTTGAGATGTGTCTGTTACTTGAACTCTGTAAAGCATTTATTTAGGCTGAAATCGGAGCTGCAGCTAACTCTAATGAATGTCTCCTCTGCAGCAGAGGTAACTCTGGGTCTTCCTTTTTTTGTGGTCCTCATGAGAGCCTGTTTCATCATATTGCTTGATGGTTTTTGCAACTGCAGTTGAAGAAACATTCAAAGTTCTTGACATTTTCCTTATTGACTGACCTTCATGTCTTAAAGGGATGATGGACTGTCGTTACTCTTTGCTTATTTGAGCTGTTCTTGCCATAATATGTACTTGGTCTTGTACCAAATAGGAGTATATTCTGTATAACACCCCTACCTTGTCACAACACAACTGATTGGCTCAAACGCATTAAGAAGGAAATAAATTCCACAAATGAACTTTTCACAAGGTACACCTGGCAAAGCTGGTCTCCCGGGTGGCGCAGTGGTTAAGGGCGCTGTACTGCAGCGCCAGCTGTGCCTTCAGAGTCCCTGGGTTCGCGCCCAGGCTCTGTCGTAACCGGCCGCGACCGGGAGGTCCGTGGGGCGACGCACAATTGGCCTAGCGTCATCCGGTTTAGGGAGGGCTTGGTCAGTAGGGATGTCCTTGTCTCATCGCGCACCAGCGACTCCTGTGGCGGGCCGGGCGCAGTGCGTGCTAACCAAGGTTGCCAGGTGCACGGTGTACCTCCGACACATTGGTGCGGCTGGCTTCGGGTGTTGCGCGCTGTGTTAAGAAGCAGTACGGCTGGTTGGGTTGTGTATCGGAGGACGCATGACTTTCAACCTTCGTCTCTCCCGAGCCCGTACGGGAGTTGTAGCGATGAGACAAGATAGTAGCTACTACAACAATTGGATACCACAAAATTGGGGAGAAAAAGGGGTAAAAAAAATATATTTAAAAAAGAGTGTGCAAAGCTGCCATCAAGGCAAATGGTGGCTACTTTGAAGAATCTGAAATATAACATATACAGTGGGGCAAAAAAGTATTTAGTCAGCCACCAATTGTGCAAGTTCTCCCACTTAAAAAGATGAGAGAGGCCTGTAATTTTCATCATAGGTACACTTCAACTATGACAGACAAAATGAGGGAAGAAAATACAGAAAATCACATTGTAGGATTTGTAATTAATTTATTTGCAAATTATGGTGGAAAATAAGTATTTGCTCAATAACAAAAGTTTATCTCAATAATCTCAATGAAGGAGTGGCTTCGTACCCTTTCTTGGCACTGACAGAGGTCAAACGTTTTCTATAAGTCTTCACAAGGTTTTCACACACTGTTGCTGGTATTTTGGCCCATTCCTCCATGCAGATCTCCTCTAGAGCAGTGATGTTTGGGGCTGTTGCTGGGCAACACGGACTTTCAACTCCCTCCAAAGATTTTCTATGGGGTTGAGATCTGGAGACTGGCTAGGCCACTCCAGGACCTTGAAATGCTTCTTACGAAGCCACTCCTTCATTGCCCGGGCGGTGTGTTTGGTATCATTGTCATGCTGAAAGACCCAGCCACGTTTCATCTTCAATGGCCTAGCTGATGGAAGGAGGTTTTCACTCAAAATCTCACGATACATGGCCCCATTCATTCTTTCCCTTACACGGATCACTCGTCCTGGTCCCTTTGCAGAAAAACAGCCCCAAAGCATGATGTTTCCACCCCCGTGCTTCACAGTAGGTATGGGGTTCTTTGGATGCAACTCAGCATTCTTTGTCCTCCAAACACGACGAGTTGAGTTTTTACCAAAAAGTTATATTTTGGTTTCATCTGACCATATGACATTCTCCCTATCTTCTTCTGGATCATCCAAATGCTCTCTAGCAAACTTCAGACAGGCCTGAACATGTACTGGCTTAAGCAGGGGGACACGTCTGGCGCTGCAGGATTTGAGTCCCTGGCGGCGTAGTGTGTTACTGATGGTAGGCTTTGTTACTTTGGACCCAGCTCTCTGCAGGCCATTCACTAGGTCCCCCTGTGTGGTTCTGGGATTTTTGCTCACCGTTCTTGTGATCATTTTGACCCCACGGGGTGAGATCTTGCGTGGAGCCCCAGATCGAGGGAGATTATCAGTGGTCTTGTATGTCTTCCATTTCCTAATAATTGCTCCCACAGTTGATTTCTTCAAACGATGCTGCTTAAAGATTGCAGATTCAGTCTTCCCAGCCTGGTGCAGGTCTACAATTTTGTTTCTGGTGTCCTTTGACAGCTCTTTGGTCTTGGCCATAGTGGAATTTGGAGTGTGACTGTTTGAGGTTGTGGACAGGTGTCTTTTATACTGATAACAAGTTCAAACAGTGGAGGACAGAGGAGCCTCTTAAAGAAGAAGTTACAGGTCTGTGAGAGCCAGAAATCTTGCTTGTTTGTAGGTGACCAAATACTTATTTTCCACCATAATTTGCAAATAAATTCATTAAAAATCCTACAATGTGATTTTCTGGATTTTCCTTTCTAATTTTGCCTGTCATAGTTGAAGTGTACCTATGATGAAAATTACAGGCCTCTCTCATCTTTTTAAGTGGGAGAACTCGCACAATTGGTGGCAACAAAAAGGCCTACACTCAGCGGCACCAATGAAACTTAACAACAACAAAAAAACACAATTTATACTCTTAGCAATAGCACTTCTTAAGCCTCCCTGTTGCAGACGTGTTGGCTTGTCCTGAAAGGTCTACATTATCCATCACAATCCACTGATGTGTCTGAAAATACAAGTGGTGCAGGTATTCTCAGTCAGTCTTACTTTGGGAAACATATATGACAATAGGCACATCAAATAACGGCAACCAACTAATTTGACTGTCAACTCAATAGATAAAACAAAGGACTCAATGAAGCTGAAACTCCGTTTTTAGTTCATTTGTTCCCATGTTGGCAAAGTGATAGGCCTACTTTGCCTTGCATGGCACATATGAGCATATGAGATGGTTTTCAGACATAGCTATAAAGCAAAGTGTAGGGCTCTATCTCTGGAATCAGTTGGCTTTTCCAAAACTACACGCATTAGGTCAATAAGTATTTGTAAAGGGGCAGTGCAGTCAAAAACGTGATTTTCCCTTTCTTCCTAGTGCTGAGCGATCAGTGCTTTTTGAGGTCGGTCGATTTCAGTTTGATTATTTAAAAAATGATCGTTTTTTATTTCAATTTCGATTATGCATTATGTGGGTTGAAACGATGTAACAACAACGAATAAATGTCCCATGATGATTGTGACTGCCCATTACTGCTTATTACTTTTTAACCATCATTTAGTCACATGACTTTTACTTTAATCAAATACTTCAGTTGTTTTGTATATAACATCTGTTTTATTTGATGAAGTCGTTATCTCATCTCTATAGAGCTGCTACCTTTTCTGTCTGACAAAATCACTATTTTAGTAAGGCATACTTTTATGACTCCTGCATACCAACTACATGTCACAGATGGTGTATTTTCATGTAGAGATACCTTGGGAAGCAACTGCTCTCTCTATCCCCTCACAATTGTACATTCTTTGGACTCTTCCATAGTAGGCAATAAAAGAAACACACATTGTAGTCATTGTAGTTAATTACTGCGTTTTCTGCTCTAAACTATGTGGACTATTGGCCTGTTGGAAACTACATCTCCCTACCACATCGCACACTTTGGGTTTGATCTGATTGGTTTCTAGAGAAACGGCGCAATGTGCGCATAGAGCTCACATTTTAAAAAACTGACCGAAATGGAAAATTGAACCAATGTCAGTCAAAAATAACCGACATTTCAGTTAATCACTAGGCATTAATATTTCCACACTATGCGGTTAGAATAATACTGTGACATTTTCAAAATAATGATAATACCCTTTTAATGTGGTCTGAAAGACCACCTGAAATGTCAGCTAGTTTTATATGGGTGGAGATTTGGCCTGCCTGGTGACATCGCCAGGTGGCAAATTAGACAATAGACCAACAAGAAAGTAAGTTCCAAACCTCTCTGCTATTAACAGCTTGTTGTCAGCTTTCCCCTCCCCACTCAGACCTAACAAAATTGTTGCTTCAGAAATGTTTTTGTATTTTTGTTTATTTTTGACCATTGTAATTTAAAACAATCACAGTAGCTAGATTTCCATCCAATTGGCAAGATTTTCATGTGAATATTCAAAAATCTGAAAAACAATGTGCACATTTTCCCCCAAGAAATTAGTTTTGTTAATGTCCTGTTAACAAACTATAGTTTGCATGACACAAGTACATTTTCCAACAATTGATTATAGACAGATTATTTCACATATAATTCACTGTATCACAATTCCAGTTGGTCAGAAGTTTACATACACTAAGTTGACTGTGCCTTTAAACAGCTTGGAAAACACCAGAAAATGATGTCATGGCTTTAGAAGCTTCTGATAATTGACATCATTTGAGTCAATTGGAGGTGTACCTGTGGATGTATTTCAAGGCCTACCTTCAAACTCAGTGCCTCTTTGCTTGACATCATGGGAAAATCAAAAGAAATCAACCAAGACATCAGAAATAAAATTGTAGACCTCCGTCTGGTTCATCCTTGGGGGCAATTTCAAAACGCCTCAAGGTACCACGTTCATCTGTACAAACAATAGTAGGCAAGTATAACCACCATGGGACCACGCAGCATTCATACCGCTCAGGAAGGAGACTCGTTCTGTCTCCTAGAGATGAACGTACTTTGGTGCGAAAAGTGCAAAGGAATCCCAGAACAACAGCAAAGAACCTTGTGAAGATGCTGGAGGAAACAGGTACAACATTATCTATATCCACATTAAAATGATTCCTATATCGACTCAGCAAGGAAGAAGCCACTGCTCCAAAACCGCCATAAAAAAAGCCAGACTACGATTTTCAACTGCACATGGGGACAAAGATCGTACTTTTTGGACAAATGTCCTCTGGTCTGATGAAACAAAAATAGAACTGTTTGGCCATAATGACCATCACTATGTTTGGAGGAAAAAGGGGGATGCTTGCAAGCAAAAGAACACCATCCCAACCGTGAAGCACGAGGGTGGCAGCATCATGTGGGGGTGCTGGAAAATGATGTGGATATATTGAAGCAACATCTCAAGCCATTGGTCAGGATGTTAAAGCTTGGTCGCAAATGGTTCTTCCAAATGAACAATGACCCCAAGCATCTAACAATGACCCCAACCCTCTAGCATACTTCCAAATTTGCTGAAAATGACTTAAGGACAACAAAGTCAAGGTATTGGAGTGGCCATCACAAAGCCCTGACTTCAATCCTATAGAACATTTGTGGGCAGAACTGAAAAAGCGTGTGCGAGCGAGGAGGCCTACAAATCTGACTCTGTTACACCAGCTCTGTCAGGAGGAATGGGCCAAAATTCACTCAACTTATGTGGAAGACTACCCAAAATATTTGCCCCAAGATAAACAATTTAAAGGCAATGCTACCAAATACTAATTGAGTGTATGTAAACTTCTGACCCACTGGGAATGTGATGAAAAAAATAAAAGCTGAAATAAATCATTCTCTCTACTATATTTCTGACATTTCACATTCAAAAAATAAAGTGGTGATCCTAACTGACCTAAAACAGGGAATTTTTGCTATGATTAAATGACAGGAACTGAGAAACTGAGTTGAAATGTATTTGGGTAAGGTGTCTGTAAACCTGACTTCAACTGTATAAGGAGCATCCAGACACTTACTTCACTTGATGAATTTATGGAATTGCTTCTTCCAATTATTGATAAACATGCACCTGTTAAGAAACGGACTATTATAACTGTTAAGGCGCCATGGCTTGATGAGGAATTGAAAAACGGTATATTTGAAAGCGATGGGGTATCGGAAGTGGCTAATAAGTCTGATTTACTGCAAATTAATAAATTATATGACTAACTCAACAAAAAGAATAATAACTGTATTATGAAGCCAAGATCAATGATATGAATTATGGAAAAATATATTTGGCGTAACCAGGAAATGCCAACAACGATCATTGAGCCATCGTTCTCATGCACAAAAAATTAATAATAACAGAAAACCATTGCAAGTTTGGATTTTGTAAAGGTAGTGTGGGAGAGGTGTGAAAATTACTGTTATCAATCAATAATGACAGACCTCCTGGCATTGACAACTTAGATGGAAAGGTACTGAGGATGGTAGCTATATAGCCACTCCTATCTGTCCTATCTTTAATCTGAGCGCAGAGGAAAGTCTCAGGCCTGGATGGAAGCCAAAGTCATTCCGCTACCCAAGAATGGTAATGTGGCCTTTACTGGTTCTAACAGCAGACCTATCAGCTTGCTGCCAGCTCTTAGCAAACCTTTTTCATGCTTTTTTGTTTGAACAAATACAATGCTATTTCTCTGTAAACAAATTAGTAACAGACTTTCAGCATGCTCATGGAGAAGGGCACTCAACATGTACCGCACTGACACGAATGACTGATGATTAGTTTAAAGAAATAAGAAGATTGTGGGAGCTGTACTGTTAGATTTCAGTGCAGCCTTTGATATTTTCTCTGATTCTCTGGTTTGATGAAACCAAGATTGAACTATTTGGCCTGAAAGCATCACGTCTGGAGGAAACCTGGCACCATCCCTTCAGGGAAGTATGGTGGTGGCAGCTTCATGCTGTGGGGGGGTTTCCAGCGGCAGGTACTGGGAGACTAGTCAGGATCGAGCGAAAGATGTACAGAGAGATCCTTGATGAAAAACCTGATCCAAAGCGCTCAGGACCTCAGACTGTGGGGGAAAGGTTCACCTTCCAACAGGACAACAACCCTAAGCACACAGCCAAGGCAACGCAGGAGCTGCTTCAGAACAGGTCTCTGAATTTCCTTGAGTGGCCCAGCCAGAGCCCGGACTTGAACCCAATCAAACATCTCCAGAGAGACCTGAAAATATATGTGCAGCGATGCTCCCCATCCAACCTGACAGAGCTTGAGAGGATCTGCAGAGAAGAATGAGAAAAACTACCCAAATACAGTTGTGCAAAGCTTGTAAAATCATTCCCAATAAGACTTGTAATCGCTGTCATAGGATGCTTCAGCAAAGTAAAGAGTCTGAATACGCAAGTCAATTTGATATCTGTTTTTTATTTTTAATACATTTGCACCAATTTCTAAAAACCTGTTTTTGCTTTGTCATTATGGGCTATTGTGTTTAGATTGATGAGGGAAAAAACAATTTAATCCATTTTAGAATAAGGCTGTAACATGACAAAATGTGGAAAAAGTCAAGGGGTCTGAATACTTTCTTGATGCACTGTACAGTCATGCCAATAAGAGCAAAGTAGCCACATTTGCATTTGTTCAAGCTGTTTTCTAGTGACATTTATTTGGACACATCCATTGCAATGAGCTAATGAGGCGCGATTTCGCTTTGCATAGAACATGTACTTGCTCGTCGGGACACTATTGTTCAGAGGAGCTAGCCAACAACATAACTAACACAATCACTTCAAACTGAAGCTGGAAAGACTGCAAACTATTTTCACTTCGTTAAATTTTTTCTATTTTTTTCATTTGACATTTCCTTGTATATATCCATACAAATGATGCCAGCCTATTTCATGATTTCGAGTGGCTGAGAAACGCTGCCTGCATGTCTGTCTCCCGACATGTTCATTACTATGTGACAGCTGGAGATCGAATTTGAATATTGAAACAATGTTGCAAATGTCAGAGAGACAGGCCGCAAATTTTATTCAAATCTCAGCGATTGAAAACTAAATGTTAGCCTAAAATAAATGTGAGATAATGTCTAGATGTTTTTTTTTATAGTAGAGATCAAGTTTATAAAGTTCCTGGCTAGGCTGATTAGACAGTGGATTGCACAGTCAGATGGAACAGAGGAAATAGGCATTTTAGCGTCATAGATTTAGCTGGTGGTAACTTGTGGAATAGACACCGGCTGGAATGCGGCTTTAACCAATCAATATTTGAGGAGAATGTGGCAACCTTCTCCTCACTTCCTCTTTTCCAGACAATCACATCTGTCAAGCTCCTGTGACTACTGGAAATAAGTATCCATACATGTTTATCTCTGCACTGCACTCGGTCGCTCCCACGTCTCCTCACTTCTCTATGGCAGACGGCACTGTGTGCCTTTGCTCATCAGGGAGAGAAGAGAAAGAGAGGCCCTGCAAGTTTAAATGAAAAACAGTACTGGGGAGTGTGTGGCCTATTAATAAAGTGCATCTTTATCCGGTCAGGAAAGACCAATAAATGGCTGCCCCCTCAAAGCTCTTAATCGTCCAATTAGTCTTAGAGCGGTCGCAGCCCAACCCCTTCTCTCAGGGCCCGGGCTGAATCCATCAACCACATTCAATATGCACGTGTACACTTTCTCTCTTCACTTTACTCAGATAGGCACATGAGAATGAAGCCATTTGTTCAGGGAGTTGGCTATCGGTATGATCAGCAGACTCAGTCCTCTGTGAGGTAAAGACAACACACAAGTGCTTCGTGGGAGTCTGCATGCTAATCTGTGAGTGGCGTTTGACCTAGGCTTATTTCCCCTAGTCCCCCCCCCCCTCCCGTATCTCAGCCCCTTGCTCTGTACACTATGTTCTCTGTTATTTCAGTAGCTTAAAACCTCATTTCAGACACAATTAGCCTTTAGCCTGTGTAGAATTTTGCTCCGTGTGCTGTTTTTCTTTCTTTTTTCTTTTTTTGTGCAAATTCCTAATTTCACTTTGCTGATAGAGATCGTTGTTGGAGAAAGAAAATGAATTATCTGGAGAAAACACATTACAGGCCCTAAACACCTCCAATTAAGGGGTAGGTAGGATAAATGTAACCACATGTAACATATGGATTTGCATCCCAATATAAAGTTACACCTCACTTTTCTATTCTTAGAGTTATGACATAAAACTGATCAGAAATCCGTAGAAGGCTGAAGAATGCAGTGAAAAAAACATTTGCGGGGTGTGACGTCATATGGAGGACCCGGTAAACCAGATAATTCCCTATAATGTAAAATCCGAAAGAAACATCTTCAAATGTATAATTTCAAATTAAACCAAATCGCATGCACTCATGACTACTGGTTTCAATTACATTTTCAGCCAACTTACAAGCAAATACTTTATGAATATATTGTTACAAATCAGCTTGCAAGATTGCTAGCCAACTAGTCTGCTAACATTAGCCCTACTAGCCTGTTAACGTTAGCCTTACTAGCCTGCTAATGTTAGCCATACCAGCCTGCTAACGTTACGTTAGCACTTCAAGAGTCAGCCAGTTGCTATCAATACTTAGCTTACAGCTACATTAAAGTAAAGCAAAGTAAAAAATATATATATAACCACATCTATCCAGTTTTCAAAGAATGTTATATGCAGTTAACATGATCTTTGCCAGCAAACTAGCTAGCCAGTTAACGTGAACTATTTTAATCAGCCAGCTAGCCTAGCCAGCTAATTTTACAACAAATAAGACCAGCGAGCACAGGCAGGGGCCCATCATGGTAAGGACTGTACGCTGAGTTAGCTACCAAACAAAGCGAGTGCCAGGGAGGGAGGCACTTCCGATGTGAGAAGCCTAGCTAGCTATTTTAGCCAGCTAACTAGCTTTGCCAGCTAGCATATCACTGCAGAGGAAACGTCCGCCAGATAATAAATGTCAATCTCAGACAAAAGCAGCATCTCCGAGCAGAGCAGGAACTGTGTCTCCCCTGAGCCTGACCTGTTTGGAGAATCTGATAAAGACGAGGTGGTGGTAACAGAGCAGGCAGTTGAGGCAGGGATCAGATTTCTGTTTCGATTTGAGCCCAAAGCAAGGCACCGAGAGCGTGCTGGGATTGAACTTGTAGTGCAGGATGCGGCTCCACGGGTGGGGAATGTTGATTGGTAATATGGCTAGCTAGTTTGCTACTGAGAATACACCCTATAATGTCACTTCCTTCGTAACTATGTCTTGAACCATGTCAAAATAACTTGTTGTAGGTGCTCGTGCAGCAGGTGTATTCCCATGCCATTAGTCTGTGTGCTGTCAGGAATACCTGCAGACAACGTCCATGATGACAGAGGATGGGGTGGGTTGTATAACTCAACATTCTGGCTTCCCCACTGTCTGCCTGAATGTCAGTGTGCTGCGCACGGCCTACAAAAGTGGTTACAAACGTTTTTTTTTTGGTTACTGTACCACCAACTGAATTTTGCTCGACCCAGTGTACCCCTAAAGTACCCCCAGTGGTGGAAAAAGTACTTGATTGTTATACTTGAGTAAAAGCAAAGATACCTCAATAGAAAATGACTCAGGTAAAAGTGAAAGTCACCCAGTAAAATACTTCTTGAGTAAGAGTCTAAAAGTATCTGGTTTAAAAAGTACAGTGGTGGAAAAATGATTAAATGATCATACTTTAATAATATAAAAAGTTAAAGTTTATGCTGTAACATAAAAAAAATGTAAGACATTTTTTATTAAGGGACAGACAAGGGCACACTCCCACACTCAGACATGATTTCCAAACGCAGTATTTGTGTTTGGTGAGTCTGCCAGATCAGAGGCAGTAGGGACAACAATAATTTACATTGATCAGTGCATGTATTGGACCATTTTGCTGTCCCTCCTGAGGATTTGAAATGTATCAAGTACTTTTGGGTGTCAGGGAAAAAAGTACATCATGACTTTAGGAATAAAAGTTGTCAAAAATATAAATACTAAAGTAGAGTACAGATACCCAAAAAAACTATATGCCCAGAATGCCAATAAAGTTCATAGTCAACACCAGCTAGTTAATGTATGAATAGAATCCTTACAAATCGAATGTAATAATAAAATCTAATTATGTTACAGCACTCCCCCTGCCAATAGTAAAAACTTTTTCCCTGTCTTTTTTAGAAAGTTCAGATACAATTGCCTACAGACAGTTCCACAGCTGGAAGTGGAGACATCTGGGGCAGTACAACCATGTGCCAATTCCAGCATGTGAAGTCAATGGGATAAGAAATAGGTTCCCAAATGAGGAGAACATGCCCTACACGGGATTCATGTTACCATAAAAAGAATTCAAACATGTTTTTACTTTTTTATTAGTGGTTATAAAAACATACACTGTCTGTACAAAACATTAAGAGCACCTGCGCTAGACATAGACTGACTAGGTGAATCCAGTTGAAAGCTATCATACATTATTGATGTAACTTGTAAAATCTACTTCAATCAGTGTAGATGAAGGGTGGATGCAGGTTAAAAAAACCTCTTATGGATCCAACCCTTTAAAAAAAAATTAATCTAAAATGACATACCCAAATCTAACTGCCTGTAGCTCAGGACCCGAAGCATGGATATTCTTGATACCATTTGAAAGGAAACACTTTGAAGTTTGTGGAAATGTAAAATTAATGTAGGTGAATACAACACATTAGATCTGGTAAAAGATAATACAAAGAAAATAATGTTGAGTGATGAGGGTTTCAACCACAAGCTAAGATCTGTCAACGAACTGCTTATTCCTCTTCAACCCCTCCAGCTCACACCATGTGCCGCTCTTCACTTCATTGCTCTAAGATACAAACAAAAAAACAAATACACGTCAGTGCAATTAAGCAAATCAGATTTGACAAATCAATAGAGCAAAATGTTTGAACGACTTTACAGTATAAGAGAAATTGTTCTTTACCTGAACAATTTCTATGTTCAAAATCTTGTTGATTCTCTGTTCGACAGCAGGGAACGTCCCAAACCGTGCAGAGTGCCTGGGACTATCACTCCTTCAATCTGCTGCCAAGACCAGATCTCCACCCACTTCCTGGAGGGTTTTTGATGGCGCCACTCTGCTTGACATCCCATGTCTTGAGGACTGCTGACTCAAGGTGACGGAAGAATGTGCTGCGGTGAATGGTGGC
Organism: Oncorhynchus gorbuscha; assembly: GCF_021184085.1. NCBI lineage: Eukaryota > Metazoa > Chordata > Actinopteri > Salmoniformes > Salmonidae > Oncorhynchus > Oncorhynchus gorbuscha. The sequence continues at coordinate 48,454,473 of NC_060187.1, forward strand.
CACTCCCATCTTGTCGAGCATTCAGAGGACTTTGGTCGGCATACAACCTCAAATCAAACCAAATTTTATTTTGCCACATGCGCCGAATACAACTGTAGACTTTATCGTGAAATGCTTACTTACAAGCTCTTTAACCAACAGTGCAGTTCAAGAAGAAGAAAATATTTACCAAGTAGGCTAAAATAAAAAGTAACACAATAAGAATAACAAAAACGAGGCTATATACAGGGGGCACCAGTACCGAGTTAGTGTGCAGTGGTACAGACTAGTTGAGGTAATTTGTACATGAAGGTGGGGGACAAGTGCCTATGCATAGCTAACAAACAATCAGCGAGTAGCAGCAGTGTACAAAAGGGAGTGGGGGGGGTCAATGTAAATTGTCCGGTGGCAATTTTTATGAATTGTTCAGCAGTCTAATGGCTTACATTTACATTTACATTTAAGTCATTTAGCAGACGCTCTTATCCAGAGCGACTTACAAATTGGTGCATTCACCTTATGACATCCAGTGGAACAGTCACTTTACAATAGTGCATCTAAATCTTAAAGGGGGGGGGGTGAGAGGGATTACTTATCCTATCCTAGGTATTCCTTAAAGAGGTGGGGTTTCAGGTGTCTCCGGAAGGTGGTGATTGACTCCGCTGTCCTGGCGTCATGAGGGAGTTTGTTCCACCATTGGGGGGCCAGAGCAGCGAACAGTTTTGACTGGGCTGAGCGGGAGCTGTACTTCCTCAGTAGTAGGGAGGCGAGCTGTCATGTTTGTCATTTATTGTCATGTCTTGTCCCTGTGCTCCCCATGCTATTCGTTTCCCTCTGCTGGTCTTGTTTGGTTCTATCCCTCTCTCTCCCCCCTCCCTCTCTCACTCTCTCGCTCTCTCTTCTCTCTGTCGTTCCGTTCCTGCTCCCAGCTGTTCCTATTCCCCTAATCATCATTTAGTCTTCCCACACCTGTTCCCGATCCTTTCCCCCTGATTAGAGTCCCTATTTATTCCTTTGTGATCCGTTCCTGTTCCGTCGGTTCCTTGTATTGTATTCACCATGCTGTGATTGCGTTTCGCCCTGTCCTGTCGTGTTTTTGCCGTGATTGTGTATCACCCTGTCCTGTCGTGTTTTGTGCCTTCATCAGATGCTGCGTGTGAGCAGGTGTCTCAGTCGACTACGGCCTGCGCCTACCCGAAGCGACCTGCAGTCTGTGGCCGCTTCTCCAGTTGTTTTCCCCTCTACAAATCTAGAGGATTTCTGTTATTCCGTTTTGGACTTTAATAAACTCTGTTTCTGTTAAGTCGCGTTTGGGTCCTCTTTCACCTGCATGACAGAAGGAACCGACCAAGGAATGGACCCAGCGACTTCAGACGCTCGTTACACTGCCGTCGAGATCCAAGGAGCCATGCTCGGCAGACACGAGCAGGAATTGTCTGCTGCTCGCCATGCCGTGGAGAACCTGGCCGCTCAGGTTTCCGACCTCTCTGGACAGTTCCAGAGTCTACGTCTCGTGCCACCTGTTACTCCCTGGCCTGCCGAGCCTCCAGAACCCAGGGTTAATAACCCACCTTGCTACTCCGGGCAGCCCACTGAGTGCCGCTCCTTTCTCACGCAGTGTGAGATTGTGTTCTCTCTCCAACCCCACACATACTCTAGAGAGAGAGCTCGGGTTGCTTACGTCATTTCACTCCTTACTGGCCGGGCTCGAGAATGGGGCACAGCTATCTGGGAGGCAAGGGCTGATTGCTCTAACAGATTCCAGAACTTTAAAGAGGAGATGATTCGGGTTTTTGACCGTTCAGTTTTTGGTGGGGAGGCTTCTAGGGCCCTGGCTTCCTTATGCCAAGGTGAACGGTCCATAACGGATTATTCCATTGAGTTTCGCACTCTTGCTGCCTCTAGTGAGTGGAACGAGCCGGCGCTGCTCGCTCGTTTTCTGGAGGGACTCCACGCAGTGGTTAAGGATGAGATTCTCTCCCGGGAGGTTCCATCAGATGTGGATTCTTTGATTGCTCTCGCCATCCGCATAGAACGACGGGTAGATCTTCGTCACCGGGCTCGTGGAAGAGAGCTCGCATCAACGGTGTTTCCCTGCTCCGCATCGCAACCATCTCCCTCCTCTGGCTTTGAGACTGAGCCCATGCAGCTGGGAGGGATTCGCATCTCGAATAAGGAGAGGGAACGGAGGATCACCAACCGCCTGTGCCTCTATTGCGGAGTTGCTGGACATTTTGTTAATTCATGTCCAGTAAGAGGCCAGAGTCCATCAGTAAGCGGAGGGCTACTGGTGAGCGCTACTACTCAGGTCCCTTCATCTAGATCTTGTACTACTATGTCGGTCCATCTACGCTGGACCGGTTCGGGTGCTACATGCAGTGCTTTGATTGACTCTGGGGCTGAGGGTTGTTTCATGGACGAAGCATGGGTTCGGAAACATAACATTCCTTTCAGACCGTTAGACAGGCCTACGCCCATGTTTGCCTTAGATGGTAGTCATCTTCCCAGTATCAAATTTGAGACACTACCTTTAACTCTCACAGTATCTGGTAACCACAGTGAGACTATTTCTTTTTGATTTTCCGTTCACCGTTTACACCTGTTGTTTTGGGTCATCCCTGGCTAGTATGTCATAATCCTTCTATTAATTGGTCTAGTAATTCTATCCTATCCTGGAACGTTTCTTGTCATGTGAAGTGTTTAATGTCTGCCATCCCTCCCGTTTCTTCTGTTCCTACTTCTCAGGAGGAACCTGGCGATTGACAGGAGTGCCGGAGGAATATCATGATCTGCGCACGGTCTTCAGTCGGTCCCGAGCCAACTCCCTTCCTCCTCACCGGTCGTATGATTGTAGTATTGATCTCCTTCCGGGGACCACTCCTCCTCGAGGTAGACTATACTCTCTGTCGGCTCCCGAACGTAAGGCTCTCGAGGATTATTTGTCTGTGTCTCTTGACGCCGGTACCATAGTGCCTTCTTCTTCTCCGGCCGGGGCGGGGTTCTTTTTGTTAAAAAGAAGGACGGTACTCTGCGCCCCTGCGTGGATATCGAGGCTGAATGACATAACGGTTAAGAATCGTTATCCGCTTCCCCTTATGTCATCAGCCTTCGAGATTCTGCAGGGAGCCAGGTGCTTTACTAAGTTGGACCTTCGTAACGCTTACCATCTCGTGCGCATCAGAGAGGGGGCGAGTGGAAAACGGCGTTTAACACTCCGTTAGGGCATTTTGAGTACCGGGTTCTGCCGTTCGGTCTCGCCAATGCGCCAGCTGTTTTTCAGGCATTAGTTAATGATGTTCTGAGAGACATGCTGAACATTTTTGTTTTTGTCTATCTTGACGATATCCTGATTTTTTCTCCGTCACTCGAGATTCATGTTCAGCACGTTCGGCGTGTTCTACAGCGCCTTTTAGAGAATTGTCTCTACGTAAAGGCTGAGAAGTGCTCTTTTCATGTCTCCTCCGTTACTTTTCTCGGTTCCGTTATTTCCGCTGAAGGCATTCAGATGGATTCCGCTAAGGTCCAAGCTGTCAGTGATTGGCCCGTTCAAGGTCACGTGTCGAGTTGCAGCGCTTTTTAGGTTTTTTTTTTTTTTTTTCGCTAATTTCTATCGGCGTTTCATTCGTAATTTCGGTCAAGTTGCTGCCCCTCTCACAGCTCTTACTTCTGTTAAGACGTGTTTTAAGTGGTCCGGTTCCGCCCAGGGAGCTTTTGATCTTCTAAAGAACGTTTTACGTCCGCTCCTATCCTCGTTACTCCTGACGTCACTAGACAATTCATTGTCGAGGTTGGCCTTCAGAGGTAGGCGTGGGAGCCATCCTATCCCAGCGCTTCCAGTCTGACGATAAGGTTCATCCTTGCGCTTATTTTTCTCATCGCCTGTCGCCATCTGAGCGCAACTATGATGTGGGTAACCGTGAACTGCTCGCCATCCGCTTAGCCCTAGGCGAATGGCGACAGTGGTTGGAGGGCGACCGTTCCTTTTGTCGTTTGGACAGACCATAAGAACCTTGAGTACATCCGTTCTGCCAAACGACTTAATGCCCGTCAAGCTCGTTGGGCGTTGTTTTTCGCTCGTTTCGAGTTTGTGATTTCTTACCGTCCGGGTAGCAAGAACACCAAGCCTGATGCCTTATCCCGTCTGTTTAGTTCTTCTGTGGCTTCTACTGATCCCGAGGGATTCTTCCTTATGGGCGTGTTGTCGGGTTAACAGTCTGGGGAATTGAAAGACAGGTTAAGCAAGCACTCACGCACACTGCGTCGCCGCGCGCTTGTCCTAGTAACCTCCTTTTTTCGTTCCTGTTTCCACTCGTCTGGCTGTTCTTCAGTGGGCTCACTCTGCCAAGTTAGCTGGTCATCCCGGTGTTCGAGGCACTCTTGCGTCTATTCGCCAGCGCTTTTGGTGGCCGACTCAGGAGCGTGACACGCGCCGTTTCGTGGCTGCTTGTTCGGACTGCGCGCAGACTAAGTCGGGTAACTCTCCTCCTGCCGGTCGTCTCAGACCGCTCCCCATTCCTTCTCGACCATGGTCTCACATTGCCTTAGACTTCATTACCGGTCTGCCTTTGTCTGCGGGAAGACTGTGATTCTGACGGTTGTCGATAGGTTCTCTAAGGCGGCACATTTCATTCCCCTCGCTAAACTTCCTTCCGCTAAGGAGAGGGCACAAATCATTATTGAGAATGTATTCAGAATTCATGGCCTCCCGTTAGACGCCGTTTCAGACAGAGGCCCGCAATTCACGTCACAGTTTTGGAGGAGTTCTGTCGTTTGATTGGTGCGTCCGTCAGTCTCTCTTCCGGGTTTCATCCCCAGTCTAACGGTCAAGCAGAGGGGCCAATCAGACGATTGGTCGCATACTACGCAGCCTTTCTTTCAGAAACCCTGCGTCTTGGGCAGAACAGCTCCCTGGGCAGAATACGCTCACAATTCGCTTCCTTCGTCTGCTACCGGGTTATCTCCGTTTCAGAGTAGTCTGGGTTACCAGCCTCCTCTGTTCTCATCCCAGCTTGCCGAGTCAGCGTTCCCTCCGCTCAAGCGTTTGTCCAACGTTGTGAGCGCACCTGGAGGAGGGTGAGGTCTGCACTTTGCCGTTACAGGGCACAGACGGTGAGCCGCCAATAAACGCAGGATTAAGAGTCCAAGGTATTGTTGCGGCCAGAGAGTGTGGCTTTCCACTCGCAACCTTCCTCTTACGACAGCTTCTCGAAAGTTGACTCCGCGGTTCATTGGTCCGTTCCGTGTCTCCCAGGTCGTCAATCCTGTCGCTGTGCGACTGCTTCTTCCGCGACATCTTCGTCGCGTCCATCCTGTCTTCCATGTCTCCTGTGTTAAGCCCTTTCTTCGCACCCCGTTCGTCTTCCCTCCCCCCTCCCGTCCTTGTCGAGCGCACCTATTTACAAGGTACATAAGATTATGGACATGCGTTCTCGGGGACGGGTCACCAATACCTAGTGGATTGGGAGGGTTACGGTCCTGAGGAGAGGAGTTGGGTTCCGTCTCGGGACGTGCTGGACCCGTTCGCTCATCGATGATTTCCTCCGTTGCCGCCAGGATTCCTCCTCGAGTGCGCCAGGAGGCGCTCGGTGAGTGGGGGGTACTGTCATGTTTGTCATTTATTGTCATGTCTTGTCCCTGTGCTCCCCATGCTATTCGTTTCCCTCTGCTGGTCTTGTTTGGTTCTATCCCTCTCTCTCCCCCTCCCTCTCTCACTCTCTCGCTCTCTCTTCTCTCTGTCGTTCGTTCCTGCTCCCAGCTGTTCCTATTCCCCTAATCATCATTTAGTCTTCCCACACCTGTTCCCGATCCTTTCCCCCTGATTAGAGTCCCTATTTATTCCTTTGTGATCCGTTCCTGTTCCGTCGGTTCCTTGTATTGTATTCACCATGCTGTGATTGCGTTTCGCCCTGTCCTGTCGTGTTTTTGCCGTGATTGTGTATCACCCTGTCCTGTCGTGTTTTGTGCCTTCATCAGATGCTGCGTGTGAGCAGGTGTCTCAGTCGACTACGGCCTGCGCCTACCCGAGCGACCTGCAGTCTGTGGCCGCTTCTCAGTTGTTTTCCCTCTACAAATCTAGAGGATTTCTGTTATTCCCGCTTTGGACTTTCAATAAACTCTGTTTCTGTTAGTCGCGTTTGGGTCCTCACCTCACCTGCATGACACGAGCAGGCCAGGGAAGCGCCGATACGGTTCACGCCTGCTCTCGAAGCGCCGCCCTATCAACAAATTGTCGGCGGCCTTAGATAGTATGACGCAAGTAGAAGATCAAAGCCCCAGTCTCAATCGTTTCAGTTCCGCAAGAAGGAAAGGGTACTGACCGAAATGTTTAATGAAACGCCGATAGAGCCTGGCGAAAGCCCCAGCGCTGCACCGACACGACGCCACCCGAATGAAATAGTGGCGAACCGAAAGTAATGAGGAGACATGCCATACTCTCCGATGACACTAAAAGGTTGTAGAATCACTGAATCTCGAGGACGGAAATCAGGATACTGTCAAGAGCACACCAGCATGGTTCAGAACATCATTATTCACTGCAGAACTCCGGTACGCCTCTGATCGGAGAGTAAAGTCGCTCTTTTCCACTGTTCTTCTGCACGAGACGGTAAGCGTTACGAAGCGTCCGTCTTGTTTCGTATATCTCGAAGGCCGATGACAACGATATTCTTAACCGTTATCATTCAGCCCCGATAGGCAGAGTCGTCCTTCTTTTTAACAAAGGTTCTTCTTGCTTGGCCGGGAGAAGAAAGGACATGGTATCGGGCGACACAGACAAATAATCCTCGAGAGCATGTTCGTAGAGTAGTTACTCCGAGGAGGAGGTCTCCCGGAAGGAGATCACTGAGAACATAGTGATTGGCGAGGGAGCAGTTGGCTGGGATGATCGTGCAGATGCCTGGCATTCCTACCAAATCGCCAGGCTCCTACTTCTCAGGAGGAACCTGGCGATTTGACAGGAGTGCCGGAGGAATATCATGATCTGCGCACGGTCTTCAGTCGGTCCCGAGCCAACTCCCTTCCTCCTCACCGGTCGTATGATTGTAGTATTGATCTCCTTCCGGGGACCACTCCTCCTCGAGGTAGACTATACTCTCTGTCGGCTCCCGAACGTAAGGCTCTCGAGGATTATTTGTCTGTGTCTCTTGACGCCGGTACCATAGTGCCTTCTTCTTCTCCTCGCCGGGCGGGTTCTTTGTTAAAAAGAAGGACGGTACTCTGCGCCCCTGCGTGATTATCGAGGGCTGAATGACATAACGGTTAAGAATCGTTATCCGCTTCCCCCTTATGTCATCAGCCTTCGAGATTCTGCAGGGAGCCAGGTGCTTTACTAAGTTGGACCTTCGTAACGCTACCATCTCGTGCGCATCAGAGAGGGGGACGAGTGGAAAACGGCGTTTAACACTCCGTTAGGGCATTTTGAGTACCGGGTTCTGCCGTTCGGTCTCGCCAATGCGCCAGCTGTTTTTCAGGCATTAGTTAATGATGTTCTGAGAGACATGCTGAACATTTTTGTTTTTGTCTATCTTGACGATATCCTGATTTTTTCTCCGTCACTCGAGATTCATGTTCAGCACGTTCGACGTGTTCTACAGCGCCTTTAGAGAATTGTCTCTACGTAAAGGCTGAGAAGTGCTCTTTTTCATGTCTCCTCCGTTACTTTTCTCGGTTCCGTTATTTCCGCTGAAGGCATTCAGATGGATTCCGCTAAGGTCCAAGCTGTCAGTGATTGGCCCGCTCCAAGGTCACGTGTCGAGTTGCAGCGCTTTTTTTTAGGTTTCGCTAATTTCTATCGGCGTTTCATTCGTACTTTCGGTCAAGTTGCTGCCCCTCTCACAGCTCTTACTTCTGTTAAGACGTGTTTTAAGTGGTCCGGTTCCGCCCAGGAGCTTTTGATCTTCTAAAAGAACGTTTTACGTCCGCTCCTATCCTCGTTACTCCTGACGTCACTAGACAATTCATTGTCGAGGTTGACGCTTCAGAGGTAGGCGTGGGAGCCATCCTATCCCAGCTTCCAGTCTGACGATAAGGTTCATCCTTGCGCTTATTTTTCTCATCGCCTGTCGCCATCTGAGCGCAACTATGATGTGGGTAACCGTGAACTGCTCGCCATCCGCTTAGCCCTAGGCGAATGGCGACAGTGGTTGGAGGGGGCGACCGTTCCTTTGTCGTTTGGACAGACCATAAGAACCTTGAGTACATCCGTTCTGCCAAACGACTTAATGCCCGTCAAGCTCGTTGGGCGTTGTTTTTCGCTCGTTTCGAGTTTGTGATTTCTTACCGTCCGGGTAGCAAGAACACCAAGCCTGATGCCTTATCCCGTCTGTTTAGTTCTTCTGTGGCTTCTACTGATCCCGAGGGGATTCTTCCTTATGGGCGTGTTGTCGGGTTAACAGTCTGGGGAATTGAAAGACAGGTTAAGCAAGCACTCACGCACACTGCGTCGCCGCGCTTGTCCTAGTAACCTCCTTTTCGTTCCTGTTTCCACTGTCTGGCTGTTCTTCAGTGGGCTCACTCTGCCAAGTTAGCTGGTCATCCCGGTGTTCGAGGCACTCTTGCGTCTATTCGCCAGCGCTTTTGGTGGCCGACTCAGGAGCGTGACACGCGCCGTTTCGTGGCTGCTTGTTCGGACTGCGCGCAGACTAAGTCGGGTAACTCTCCTCCTGCCGGTCGTCTCAGACCGCTCCCCATTCCTTCTCGACCATGGTCTCACATTGCCTTAGACTTCATTACCGGTCTGCCTTTGTCTGCGGGGAAGACTGTGATTCTGACGGTTGTCGATAGGTTCTCTAAGGCGGCACATTTCATTCCCCTCGCTAAACTTCCTTCCGCTAAGGAGACGGCACAAATCATTATTGAGAATGTATTCAGAATTCATGGCCTCCCGTTAGACGCCGTTTCAGACAGAGGCCCGCAATTCACGTCACAGTTTTGGAGGGAGTTCTGTCGTTTGATTGGTGCGTCCGTCAGTCTCTCTTCCGGGTTTCATCCCCAGTCTAACGGTCAAGCAGAGAGGGCCAATCAGACGATTGGTCGCATACTACGCAGCCTTTCTTTCAGAAACCCTGCGTCTTGGGCAGAACAGCTCCCCTGGGCAGAATACGCTCACAATTCGCTTCCTTCGTCTGCTACCGGGTTATCTCCGTTTCAGAGTAGTCTGGGTTACCAGCCTCCTCTGTTCTCATCCCAGCTTGCCGAGTCCAGCGTTCCCTCCGCTCAAGCGTTTGTCCAACGTTGTGAGCGCACCTGGAGGAGGGTGAGGTCTGCACTTTGCCGTTACAGGGCACAGACGGTGAGAGCCGCCAATAAACGCAGGATTAAGAGTCCAAGGTATTGTTGCGGCCAGAGAGTGTGGCTTTCCACTCGCAACCTTCCTCTTACGACAGCTTCTCGAAAGTTGACTCCGCGGTTCATTGGTCCGTTCCGTGTCTCCCAGGTCGCCAATCCTGTCGCTGTGCGACTGCTTCTTCCGCGACATCTTCGTCGCGTCCATCCTGTCTTCCATGTCTCCTGTGTTAAGCCCTTTCTTCGCACCCCCGTTCGTCTTCCCTCCCCTCCCGTCCTTGTCGAGAGCGCACCTATTTACAAGGTACATAAGATTATGGACATGCGTTCTCGGGACGGGGTCACCAATACCTAGTGGATTGGGAGGGTTACGGTCCTGAGGAGAGGAGTTGGGTTCCGTCTCGGGACGTGCTGGACCGTTCGCTCATCGATGATTTCCTCCGTTGCCGCCAGGATTCCTCTCGAGTGCGCCAGGAGGCGCTCGGTGAGTGGGGGGTACTGTCATGTTTGTCATTTATTGTCATGTCTTGTCCCTGTGCTCCCCATGCTATTCGTTTCCCTCTGCTGGTCTTGTTTGGTTCTATCCCTCTCTCTCCCCCTCCCTCTCACACTCTCTCGCTCTCTCTTCTCTCTGTCGTTCCGTTCCTGCTCCCAGCTGTTCCTATTCCCCTAATCATCATTTAGTCTTCCCACACCTGTTCCCGATCCTTTCCCTGATTAGAGTCCCTATTTATTCCTTTGTGATCCGTTCCTGTTCCGTCGGTTCCTTGTATTGTATTCACCATGCTGTGATTGCGTTTCGCCCTGTCCTGTCGTGTTTTTGCCGTGATTGTGTATCACCCTGTCCTGTCGTGTTTTGTGCCTTCATCAGATGCTGCGTGTGAGCAGGTGTCTCAGTCGACTACGGCCTGCGCCTACCCGAAGCGACCTGCAGTCTGTGGCCGCTTCTCCAGTTGTTTTCCCCTCTACAAATCTAGAGGATTTCTGTTATTCCGTTTTGGACTTTAATAAACTCTGTTTCTGTTAAGTCGCGTTTGGGTCCTCTTTCACCTGCATGACACGAGCAGGCCAGAGGTGGATGAACGCAGTGCCCTTGTTTGGGTGTAGGGCCTGATCAGAGCCTGGAGGTACTGAGGTGCCGTTCCCCTCACAGCTCCGTAGGCAAGCACCATGGTCTTGTAGCGGATGCGAGCTTCAACTGGAAGCCAGTGGAGAGAGCGGAGGCGCGGGGTGACGTGAGAGAACTTGGGAAGGTTGAACACCAGACGGGCTGCGGCGTTCTGGATGAGTTGTAGGGGTTTAATGGCACAGGCAGGGAGCCCAGCCAACAGCGAGTTGCAGTAATCCAGACGGGAGATGACAAGTGCCTGGATTAGGACCTGCGCCGCTTCCTGTGTGAGGCAGGGTCGTACTCTGCGGATGTTGTAGAGCATGAACCTACAGGAACGGGCCACCGCCTTGATGTTAGTTGAGAATGACAGGGTGTTGTCCAGGATCACGCCAAGGTTCTTAGCGCTCTGGGAGGAGGACACAATGGAGTTGTCAACCGTGATGGCGAGATCATGGAACGGGCAGTCCTTCCCCGGGAGGAAGAGCAGCTCCGTCTTGCCGAGGTTCAGCTTGAGGTGGTGATCCGTCATCCACACTGATATGTCTGCCAGACATGCAGAGATGCGATTCGCCACCTGGTCATCAGAAGGGGGAAAGGAGAAGATTAATTGTGTGTCGTCTGCATAGCAATGATAGGAGAGACCATGTGAGGTTATGACAGAGCCAAGTGACTTGGTGTATAGCGAGAATAGGAGAGGGCCTAGAACAGAGCCCTGGGGGACACCAGTGGTGAGAGCGCGTGGTGAGGAGACAGATTCTCGCCACGCCACCTGGTGTAGGAGCGACCTGTCAGGTAGGACGCAATCCAAGCGTGGGCCGCGCCGGAGATGCCCAACTCGGAGAGGGTGGAGAGGAGGATCTGATGGTTCACAGTATCGAAGGCAGCCGATAGATCTAGAAGGATGAGAGCAGAGGAGAGAGAGTTAGCTTTAGCAGTGCGGAGCGCCTCCGTGATACAGAGGAGAGCAGTCTCAGTTGAATGACTAGTCTTGAAACCTGACTGATTTGGATCAAGAAGGTCATTCAGAGAGAGATAGCGGGAGAGCTGGCCAAGGACGGCACGTTCAAGAGTTTTGGAGAGAAAAGAAAGAAGGGATACTGGTCTGTAATTGTTGACATCGGAGGGATCGAGTGTAGGTTTTTTCAGAAGGGGTGCAACTCTCGCTCTCTTGAAGACGGAAGGGACGTAGCCAGCAGTCAGGGATGAGTTGATGAGCGAGGTGAGGTAATATAATAATATAATATATGCCATTTAGCAGACGCTTTTATCCAAAGCGACTTACAGTCATGTGTGCATACATTCTACGTATGGGTGGTCCCGGGAATCGAACCCACTACCCTGGCGTTACAAGCGCCATGCTCTACCAACTGAGCTACAGAAGGACCACAAGGTAAGGGAGAAGGTCTCCAGAAATGGTCTGGAGAAGAGAGGAGGGGATAGGGTCAAGCGGGCAGGTTGTTGGGCGGCCGGCCGTCACAAGACGCGAGATTTCATCTGGAGAGAGAGGGGAGAAAGAGGTCAGAGCACAGGGTAGGGCAGTGTGAGCAGAACCAGCGGTGTCGTTTGACTTAGCAAACGAGGATCGGATGTCGTCGACCTTCTTTTCAAAATGGTTGACGAAGTCATCTGCAGAGAGGGAGGAAGGGGGGGGGGGAGGATTCAGGAGGGAGGAGAATGTGGCAAAGAGCTTCCTAGGGTTAGAGGCAGATGCTTGGAATTTAGAGTGGTAGAAAGTGGCTTTAGCAGCAGAGACAGAGGAGGAAAATGTAGAGAGGAGGGAGTGAAAGGATGCCAGGTCCGCAGGGAGGCGAGTTTTCCTCCATTTCCGCTCGGCTGCCCGGAGCCCTGTTCTGTGAGCTCGCAATGAGTCGTCAAGCCACGGAGCGGGAGGGGAGGACCGAGCCGGCCTGGAGGATAGGGGACATAGAGAGTCAAAGGATGCAGAGAGGGAGGAGAGGAGGGTTGAGGAGGCAGAATCAGGAGATAGGTTGGAGAAGGTTTGAGCAGAGGGAAGAGATGATAGGATGGAAGAGGAGAGAGTAGCGGGGGAGAGAGAGCGAACGTTGGGACGGCGCGATACCATCCGAGTAGGGGCAGTGTGGGAGGTGTTGGATGAGAGCGAGAGGGAAAAGGATACAAGGTAGTGGTCGGAGACTTGGAGGGGAGTTGCAATGAGGTTAGTGGAAGAACAGCATCTAGTAAAGATGAGGTCGAGCGTATTGCCTGCCTTGTGAGTAGGGGGGGAAGGTGAGAGGGTGAGGTCAAAAGAGGAGAGGAGTGGAAAGAAGGAGGCAGAGAGGAATGAGTCAAAGGTAGACGTGGGGAGGTTAAAGTCGCCCAGAACTGTGAGAGGTGAGCCGTCCTCAGGAAAGGAGCTTATCAAGGCATCAAGCTCATTGATGAACTCTCCGAGGGAACCTGGAGGGCGATAAATGATAAGGATGTTAAGCTTGAAAGGGCTGGTAACTGTTAAGATTTAGATGCACTATTGTAAAGTGACTGTTCCACTGGATGTCATAAGGTGAATGCACCAATTTGTAAGTCGCTCTGGTTAAGAGTGTCTGCTAAATGACTTAAATGTAAATGTAAATGTAACTGTGACAGCATGGAATTCAAAGGAGGCGATAGACAGATGGGTAAGGGGAGAAAGAGAGAATGACCACTTGGGAGAGATGAGGATCCCGGTGCCACCACCCCGCTGACCAGAAGCTCTCGGGGTGTGCGAGAACACGTGGGCGGACGAAGAGAGAGCAGTAGGAGTAGCAGTGTTGTCTGTGGTGATCCATGTTTCCGTCAGTGCCAGGATGTCGAGGGACTGGAGGGAGGCATAGGCTGAGATGAACTCTGCCTTGTTGGCCGCAGATTGGCAGTTCCAGAGGCTACCGGAGACCTGGAACTCCACGTGGGTCGTGCGCACTGGGACCACCAGATTAGGGTGGCCGCGGCCACGCGGTGTGGAGCGTTTGTATGGTCTGTGCAGAGAGGAGAGAACAGGGATAGACAGACACATAGTTGACAGGCTACAGAAGAGGCTACGCTAATGCAAAGGAGATTGGAATGACAAGTGGACTACACGTCTCGAATGTTCAGAAAGTTAAGCTTACGTAGCGAGAATCTTATTGACTAAAATGATTAAAATGATACAGTACTGCTGAAGTAGGCTAGCTGGCAGTGGGTGCGTTGTTGACACTACACGAATCAAGTCGTTCCGTTGAGTGTAATAGTTTCGACAGTGCTGCTATTCGGGGGCTAGCTGGCTAGCTAGCAGTGTTGATTACGTTACGTTGCGTTAAAAGAACGACAATAGCTGGCTTGGAGGTAGAAGTTGTTGAGGAGCCTTTTGGTACCTAGACTTGGCGCTCCAGTACCGCTAGCTGTGAGGTAGCAGAGAAAACAGTCTATAACTTGGGTGACTGGAGTCTGACAATTTTATGGGCTTTCCTCTGACACCGACTATCATATAGGTCCTGGATGGCAGGAAGCTTGGCCCCAGTGATGTACTGGGCTGTTCACACCACCCTCTGTAGCGCCTTTACGGTCAGATGCCGAGCAGTTGCCATACCAGGCGGTGATGCAACCGGTCAGGATGCTCTCAATGGTGCAGCTGTAGAACCTTTTGAGGATCTGGGGACCCATGCCAAATCTTATCAGTCTCCTGAGGGGGAAAAGCTTTTGTTGTGCCCTCTTCATAACTGTCTTGATATGTTTGGACCAGGAAAGTTTGTTGGTGATGTGGACACCGAGGAACTTGAAACTCTCGACCCACTCCACTACAGCTCCGTCAATGTTAATGGGGGCCTGTTCAGCCCGCCTTTTCCTGTAGTCCAAGATCAGCTCCTTTGTCTTGCTCACATTGAGGGAGAGGTTGTTGTCCTGGCACCACACTGCCAGTTCTCTGACCTCCTCCCTATAGGCTGTCTCATTGTTATCGGTGATCAGGCCTACCACTGTTGTGTCGTCAGCAAACTTAATGATGGTATTGAAGTCGTGTTTGGTCACGCAGTCATGGATGAACACTCCACCAAGGGGTCCCAGTGTTAAGGATCGGCGTGGCACATGTGTTGTTGCCTACTCGTACCACCTGGGGGGGGGTCAGGAAGTCCAGGATCCAGTTGCAGAGGAAGGTGTTTAGTCCCAGAATCTTTAGCTTAGTGATAAGCTTAGAGGGCCCTATGGTGTTGAACGCTGAACTGTAGTCAATGAGCAGCATTCTCACATAGGTGTTCCTTTTGTCCAGGTGAGAAAGGGCAGTGTGGAGTGCAATTGAGATTGTGTCATCTGTGGATCTGTTGGCAAGGTATGCAAATTGGAGTGGGTCTAGGGTGTCGGGGAGGATGCTGTTGATGTGAGCCATGACCAGCCTTTCAAAGCACTTCATGGCTACTGACGTGAGTGCCATGGGGCGGTAATTATTTAGGCAGGTTACCTTCGCTTCCTTGGGCACAGAGACTATGGTGGTCTGCTTGAAACATGTAGGTATTACAGACTCGGTCAGGGAGAGTTTGAAAATGTCAGTGAAGACACTTGACAGTTGGTCCGCGTATGCTTTGAGTACACGTCCTGGTAATCCTTCTGGCCCAGCGGTTTTGTGAATGTTGACCTGTTTAAAGGTTTTGTTCACATCGGCTACCGAGAGCGTTATCACACAGTCATATGGAACAGCTGGTGCTCTCGTGCATGCTTCAGTGTTGCTTGCCTCGAAGCGAGCATCAAAGGCATTTAGCTTGTCTGGTAGGCTCGCATCACTGGGCAGTTTGTGTCTGGGTTTCCCTTTGTAGTCCGTAACAGTTTTCAAGCCCTGCCACATCCGACGAGCATCAGAGCCGGTGTAGTAGGATTCAATCTTAATCCTGTATTGATGCTTTGCTTGATTGATGGTTCGTCTGAGGGCATAGCGGGATTTCTTATAAGCATCCGGATTAGCGGCAGCTCTAGCCTTTAGCTCAATGCAGATGTTGCCTGTAATCCATGGCTTCTGGTTGGGATATGTACGTACAGTCACTGTGGGGACGACGTCATCGATGCACTTATTGATGAAGCCGATGACTGAGGTGGTGTATTCCTCAATGCCTGAATCCCAGAACATATTCCAGTCTGTGCTAGCAAAACAGTCCTGTAGTGTAGCATCTGCGTCATCTGACCACTTCCGTATTCAGCGAGTCACTGGTACTTCCTGCTTTAGGTTTTGCTTGTAAGCAGGAATCAGGAGGATAGAATTATGGTTAGATTTGCCAAATGGAGGGCGGGGAAGAGCTTTGTATGCATCTCTGTGTGTGGAGTAAAGGTGGTCTAGGATTTTTTTCCCCTTGCACATGACATGCTGGTAAAAATGTAGTAAAACTGATTAATTTGCCTGCATTAAAGTCCACGGCCGCTAGGAACGCCACTTCAGGGTGAGCATTTTCTTATAGCCTTGCTTATAGCCTTATAGAGTTGGTTTGGAGCGGTCTTAGTGCCAGCTCCCTTTTGTGGTGGTTAATAGACGGCTACGAAGAATACAAATGAGAACTCTCTTGGTAGATAATGTGGTCTGCAGCTTATCATAAGGTACTCTACCTCAGGTGAGCAATACCTCGAGACTTTCTTTAATATTAGACATTGTTCACCAGCTGTTATTGACAAAAAGACACACACCCCCACCCCTCATCTTACCAGAGGTAGCGTCTCTGTTCTGCCTGGTGCATGGAAAATTCCGCTAGCTCTATATTGTTTGAATCTTCATTCAACCACATCTCGGCGAAACATAAGATGTTACAGTTTATAATGCCCTGTTGGTAGAATAATCTTAATAGGAGGTCATACATTGTATTTTCCAATGATTGCACGTTAGCAAGAAGAATGGGAGGCATTGAGAGTTTATTCGCTTGCCTCCGGATTCTCAGAAGGATCCCCGATCTGCATCCCCTTTTCCGGAATCTATTCTTCATACAAAAGGCATGGATCTGGGCCTTTTCCAGTGAAAGCAGGATATCCTTGTCATCGGACTCGTTAAAGGAAAAAGTTTCTTCCAGTCCGCGGTGAGTAATCGCTTTTCTGATGTCCAGAAGTTATTTTCGGTCATAAGAGATGGTAGCAACAAAATTATGTACAAAATACAAATAGTCCAGGTAGCCATTTGATAAGCTGTTCAGGAGACTTGGGGTTAAAAGCTGTTGAGTAGCCATTTGGTCCTAGACTTGGTGCTCCGGTATCGCTTGCCATGTGGTAGTCAAGAGTACTGTCTATGACTGGGGTGGCTGGGGTCTTTGACGATTTTTAGGGCCTTCCTCTGACACCACCTGGTGTAGAGGTCCTGGATGGCAAGCAGCTTTGCCCCAGTGATGTACTGGGCCATACCCTCTGTAGTGCCTTGTGGTCAGAGGCCAAACAGTTGCCGTACCAGGCAGTGATGCAACCAGTCAGGGATGCTTTCGATGTTGCAGCTGTAGAACCTTTTGAGGATCTGAGGACCCATGCCAAACCCTCCCGATTATAGGTTAGCCGGACCATTTCCTCACATGGTTGCACGACCTGCAGATCTGCGTGAAGTTGATCACTGTTCCTCTGGCTGTTGACGTAGTCTCTGGAGTCTCTCCTCCACACCCAACACAGACATGGAGAAGCTTCATCAGTTGGGACTGGAACACAATAAACATATTTTCCTCATTCAGACTGGCTGAAGCCTCAGGCTCCATATGAGTGAATAAAATATATGTCAGACATTATTATAACATCAAACATGTTTACAGACGCTGTAGGACAACCAAAGGGTGTGTTCACAATTCAAAATATGTACACCTATCACGTGTGCTCCCTCTCCAGCCTCTAGGTCACCAGGCTGCTCGTTATGGCGCACACCTGTCACCATCGTTACACGCATTATGACACTCACCTGGACTCCATCACCTTCTTGATTACCTGCCCCATGTCTGTGTGCTGTTTGAGTTTCTTGTTTTATATTATGTTCTGTTTAGTTATTAAAACACTCACTCCCTGAATTTGCTTCCTGACTCTCAGGGCACAATGTTACAACACCACTACTCACCCAATGATCACATCTTCTTCATCCTCAGCTGAGATGTAGTCCTCATTCACCATGTCATTTCCATCGCCATAGATTTCCTCGTTCCACTCCTCCAAACCCAGGTCCACTCTTCCTCTTCTCCAATTGATGTGAATTGCACAAACTGGGATTGCGCCATATTGTTGATTGTTTGGGATGTAGAAAATACAGTATATGAATTATCTGAAGATGTCAGATCAGTAATTCGATCTAATCATCAATCCACATCCATTTACTACAATGCAATGACATTGACCAATGGACCATCTGAAAAAATGACTTGACGTTCGCCAGCTAGGCAAGTTAGAGAGGTGGCTCGCTAACTCCCATGTCTTAAACCCAGGAACGTGTCAATATGTCAACCACGACCACTATCAAATCCACAGGAGAAGAGCAGATGCAATTTTTCACATAAATTTAGCTATATGGTCTTTTTTTCGTGGATGTACATAGTAGCTCACCAGCGCCAACACTTGGTTTTGAATGTAATTACATGCTAGCATGGCTAGTAGCTAACGTTAGCCAGCTGGAACTAGCCAGGTAGCACCGGTTCTTCATATGACATTGATTCTCCATATGACATAGGTAACCAGATCATGACTACAGCTAAGTTACCAAGTCTTTGACCACACTGTGTTGTTACTTTGGTGAGTAAAATCTCATGCTTCCTACCCTCTAAAGCCTACAAACTACTGTTAAAACCCATAGTTGTTGATACACTAGGGTTATCAATGCTGCCGAAGCATTTCATTAATTCTTTGAAAGTAGTTTTAATACAATTTCAAGGGAGAGGTTTCAAAGAAATTCCTGGAAAAGCGTCAACATCTGCTGCCGTTTTAAGCTTTGTGCTGCTGCACCTGTGGCCTTTCATTTGGCAAAAGCCAAAGAGGGGAAAAAAAATCTTAGGCCTTGTGTTAATGTCAATGGAAGATGAGCATAAAGGTTGGAGTTGTGCATGTGTATCTAAACTTCGGGTTTGAAATATTATTTTCACAAAGGTCTAGTTTGTGACCAACGCTGAATGTGATGAGAGCTTGGCATAGGCTCAGCGTTTGAGTTTCGCGTTTGTAACCAAGAACCAGACACAATGTCACCTCCATGGCTTCCCAACATCGAGCTTTGCACTATGTGCCGTTTTAGTGATCTCGACCCCAATATGCACCGCCCTTTTTGGAGTTTTATAGTGTTTTCGGTCCTGAAGTGGAACAGAAACCTTTATTGTATGTCCTTTTATACTAGAGCGTGTTCAGTCCCTCTAAGCCCAGTGCGTCTCAGCTCCCCCATATCATAATATATGCAGAGATGGAGTAGTGGACTCACATAATTGCAGCACTGGGGATTTAGCACGCACTAAGAGCTCGGGCACCTGAAGGTGGAGACACCAAGACGCTCGCCATCATAGATGAAGAGGGGAAACCAGGCCAACCAGGAACAGAAAGCCCCCCTGACAACAATATTTGACTGTCATAACATTTGTTCCAGCTCGAGATTATTAAAACTCAATCCATTATTCTGACTGCATGCAATCCTCTCCAATGTCAATTACTACTAGATAGTTGTGACTGTGTTCAATATTTGTTCTGATAGTGTTCAATATTGAATAGTCTGGGTGATTGTGTTAATAGGGAAATGCACTTCTGCTAGAGTCATAGATGCATCACTGTTTCACTGGCTACTAGCTAGTCTTGTAACTGGAACACAGTACAAGATGCACATTTTCTTTATTGAATTATAGTTCTTATAGTTCCCTAATAACATGTTAGCATGTCTTCAATCAGGAATGAAAGCCCTGACACAAAACAAACATGGAATATGTGTACATATTTTACCGAACCCTACATATCCCCTTGAGGAAAGCCTCCATTTCCTGTGCTTTTCCTCTCAGCACTTTTGAGCTGGAGTCGTAATTAAAAAAGCAAAGGAGGAAAGGAGACACTTTCTTCATGTTAATTATCTGCCGCCATACACTAGCGACTCTCCTCCAACACACGCGACTCTCCTCCAACAGCATGGAAGGGATTTCATTTGAATAAAATTGAATTTAATCAGCGTGCTGAGAGGGGGGGGGAGAAAAGAGAGAGAGAGAGAGCACAGGAAATATTTGCAGCCTCCCCCCAGGGAGAGCGGGGGGACAGGTATTAACTTGATTAACTTGTGTATGAATACAATAAAATAATAATTCCTTAGGCACTCTCACCCCCTTCCGTTTTTGTCGCTCTAGCTCGTTCCCTGTTGCTATCCATTTCCCCGTTCAGGATATGCTACACAAGGCCCTGATAACTGGGTTTCTAGTATTCTTCTGGCACAGCAAGCAAGCATGTTGGAATTGATAAGACATTGATAAGACCGTTGTTTCACACTGGAAACATTGCACACGTACACAAATATGTTTTCTACTGCCATAAGGGAAATTTTGTTTTTCTTATCTCAGATACCCAGTAACAAGTTTCAATTGAACAGAGCCCTCCTCCATTAACATTGCCACAAGTGACAGTCCCTTGTCTTGTCTCCCCTGCCTGTCTGGCAGAGACACAGTGAACGGCACCAGTCAGTAGAGCAGCACTGTGACACTGCCAGAACAGATGAACTGTCTGGAGACATGTAACAGAAGCACTCCAAGTGGTAATGGAGACATTCACCCTCAGTGGATCTGATTGGCTGTTTCTCCCTCTCTGACAGATTGCACCCCAGGAGGACATGTTCTCTATTCTGTGATCGCAGAATTTCCCTTCTTTCCTTTCCTCCCTCATTTGTTCCTTATCACGTCCAACACTCCCACCACCTCCACGTCGGCGCCCCTTTTGGTGGGAGTGTTGTTTTTGTTGCTATTTCAAAGAAACCAAATGCTTCCTTCCCACATTCACTTTATTTTCAATGTTAATTTTCCAAAGGGCTTAATCTTATTTAACCATTGTGTAATTTTTGAGTCTGTGGAACAATATTTTCAATGTTTACTAAAATAAAAATGATACAATGATGTTTTTTCTTCAACCTCAGACTCATTGGCCTTGGCTCATTTTCTGTGAAGAACATGTAAAAGAACACATTTTCATTGAGTGCCCACTGTGCACCCCCCTACACATTTCTATGAGATATGTGGTGTTCGGGCCCGAGGGTAATAAAAGTATGGAAAAGTGTGTAGGTGAAAACAAATTAAAATGAAACAAAAAGGTTTGCTGTTTGCCTTCACTCTGTCTTCCTCCTCCCTGGGCCTGCTGTTTCAACATAGCACCAATAGCTTGTCCGTCTCCCTGCCTGTCTGCCTGTCTCTCGCTTTTCTCGCACTCTTTACCCTTTCTAGTGTGTGAAATTACACAATGTCTTGCGGAAACCTGCACAATGATATTACAATAAATTATTTTGATACATTATATCGATACATTGTAGAAAATTCAGTATTTTCCCACACTCTACCCCAGCCAGGTGCAAATTGGGGGACGGACACAACAAATAAATAGCTTGCATGTGTGGCTCCTCACCACAATCAATCAGTATGGCAAAAAAGTATCTCTGCTCGGGGGGCCTTAGACATTATTTTGCAGAGAGAGAGAAGCTTTTTTTCCCAACAAACAAGATGGCGTAGCAGTCAGACGTCTGTCTTTGTCTTGTCGTGTCCCGTGTATATATCTTTTTTTCCCTCGTATATATTTTTTATATTTTTAACCTCAATTTCAACATTCTCTCTTGCAACCCACCTCACCCAATGTGGTATGGATCTGCTATTTTCTATAATTTAGAACCGGAACCCCCAACAGAAGCTAGACAGCTAACTAGCTACTAGCTAGTAGTCAGTTAGCCACTGCTAGCGTTCATCAGCTAACCTCAGCCCGGACAACTCCTGCCAGTCTGCAAAGCGAGATTCAACCCAGAGCATATCGGACTGCTTTTCTCTACTACATCTCCGGATTCCTACCGCAAGCTCTGAACCTTTTCACCTGGATCATCACAGCTACCTAGTTGCAATCCGAGTGGTTACTCCTGGCTAACATCTCTGTCCCGAAGCAAGCACCAGTTAGCCTGCTCCTGGCTAGCTGAAGAGGTCACTTCTTGGGCTACAATACCTATTTTGCCAATTGGCCTTTACCCCTTTTACTGCGACACGGAGCCCCGCCGTTTCATCACGACTGGTCTACCGACATAATCTGCCCGAGGGGGTTTCAACAGGCTCCTCCGTCACAATGTCCCTGAAGGCCCATCTGCTAGCCTGCTAGCCGCGGCCTGCTAGCTATCTAGAGCATATTGGACTGTTTTGTTTTCTTCTCTACCAAATCGCCACATCTACGAATTCCTACCGCAAGCTCTGAACCTTTACCGGATCATCGCAGCTAGCTAGCTGCTATACAAGTGGCTACTCCTGGTTAACGTCTCTATCCCGAAGCAACCACCAGTTAGCCTGGAGCTAGCCCTGAGCTAGGCCTACTTGCCGGCTAGCTGAAGAGGTCCATCAGCCAATTTCTTGGGCTACAATACCTATTTTGCCAATTGGCCTGGACCCTTTTACTGCCTACACGGACTATCACGACTGGTCTGCCGATGAACCATCTGAGGGGGCTTCGACATCCTCTAAGGCCCTTCTGCTGCCCTGGCCTGCTAGCTGTCTGAATCGCCGTGTCTCCAGCTCTACTAGCTACTCGCTGGACCCTATGATCGCTCGACTATGCATGCCTCTCCCTAAGGTCAATATGCCTTGTCCATTGCTGTTTTGGTTAGGGATTATTGTCTTATTTCACTGTAGAGCTCTAGCCCTGCTCAATATGCCTCAGCTAGCCCTTTTGTTCCACCTCCCACACATGCGGTGACCTCACCTGGTTTAAATGGTGTCTCTGGAGACAAAACCTCTCTCATAATCACTCAATGCCTAGGTTTACCTCCACTGTATTCACATCTTACCATACCCTTGTTTGTACATTATGCCTTGAATCTATTCTTCCACGCCCAGAAACCTGCTCCTTTTACTCTCTGTTCCGAACACACTAGATGACCAGTTCTTATAGCCTTTAGCCGTACCCTTATGCTACTCCTCCTCTGTTCCTCTGGTGATGTAGAGGTTAATCCAGGCCCTGCAGCGCCGAGCTCCACTCCTATTCCCCAGGCGCTCTCATTTGTTGACTTCTGTAACCGTAAAAGCCTTGGTTTCATGCATGTTTACATTAGAAGTATGTTTTATTCACTGCTATAGCATACTCTGCAACCCGGATGTCCAAGCCGTGTCTGAATCCTGGTTTAGGAAGGCCACCAAAAATCCAGAAAGTTCAATCCCTAACTAGAAATGCCAAAGGGGGTGGAGTTGCAATCTACTGCAGAGATAGCCTGCAGAGTTCTGTCATACTATCCAGGTCTGTGCTCAAACAAATTTGAGCTTCTACTTTTAAAAATCCACCTTTCCAGAAACAAGTCTCTCACCATTGCCGCTTGTTATAGACCACCTTCAGCCCCCAGCTCTGTGCCGTAATCACCATATGTGAATTGATTGCCCCCCCATCTATCTTCAGAACGCATACTGTTAGGTGACATAAACTGGGATATGCTTAACACCCCCGGCTGTCCTACAATCTAAACTAGATGCCCTCAATCTCACACAATTATCAATGAACCTACCAGGTACAACCCCAAATCTGTAAACATGTGGGCACCCTCATAGATCCTGACCAACCTGTCCTCTAAATACACCTCTGCTGTCTTCAACCAGGATCTCAGCGATTACTGCCTCATTGCCTGCGTCCATAATGAGTCTGCGGTCAAACGAATACCCCTTCAATGTCAAACGCTCCCTAAAACACTTCAGCGAGCAAGCCTTTCTAATCAACCTGGCCCGGGTATCCTGGAAGGATATTGACCTCATTCCGTCAATAGAGGATGCCTGGTTATTCTTTAAAAGTGCATTCCTCACCATCTTAAGCATCTCCAATCCAAAATTAAATCCAGAATCAGCTTCCTATTTCGCAACAAAGCCTCCTTCACTCATGCTGCCAAACATACCCTCGTAAAACTGACTATTCTACCGATCCTTGACTTCGGCGATGTCATTTACAAAATAGCCTCCAACACTCTACTTAGCAATTTGGATGCAGTCTATCACAGTGCCATCCGTTTTGTCACCAAAGCCTCATATACTACCCACCACTTCGACCTGTATGCTCTCTTTGGTTGGCCCTCGCTTCATACTCGTCGCCAAACCCACTGGTTCCAGGTCATTTATAAGTCTTTGCTAGGTAAAGCCCCGCCTTATCTCAGCTCACTGGTCACCATAGCAGCACTCCAGCAGGTCTATTTCACTGGTCACCCACAAAGCCAATTTATTTTGTTGCTCCTTTGCACCCCGTATCTCTACTTGCACATTCATCTTCTGCACATCTATCATTCCAGTAGTTAATTGCTAAATTGTCATTTCTTCGCCACTACGGCCTATTTATTGCCTTACCTCCCTAATACCTCATTTACACACTGTATATAGACTTTTCTATGGTGTCATTTTTGGTCATTTGAAATTTGCTGTCATAAATGTCATCAACTCCTTCGCCTTTTCAGGATGCGCATGGCATATAGTTTAACCAGGAGGAGGGGCCTCATTTATCACAGTAAATTCATCAGGCTTGAGACATGTTTCAGTCAGACCAATCAAATCAAGATTATGATCAGTGATTAGTTAATTGACTGACTGGCTTGGAAGTGAGGGATCTAACATTAAGAAACCTTATTTTGAGATGTGAGATCGCAATCTCTTTCAATAATGACAGGAATGCAGGAGGTCTTTATTCCAGTGAGATTGCTAAAGCCATGTTTCAGACATAAGGAGTGGATGGCTGTTGGATCTGTCAATTAATCTTGATAGTTGTACAGACGTCTCAAATAAAACTGTGAAGGACCTCTGTGTTACTCTGGACACCGATCTCTCTTTTGACGAACATATCAAGACTATTTCAAGGACAGCTTTTTTCCATCCTCGTAATCAGAAAGTTTTTGTCCAAAAATGCTCTACTCTAAATACACTTCAGTTAGTGCTTAACATGGCTGCTAGAATCCTGACTACAACCAAAACATTTGATCATATTACTCCAGTGCTAGCATCTCTACATTGGCTTCCTGTTAAGGCTAGGGCTGATTCCACAGTTTTACTGCTAACCTACAAAGCATTACATGGCCTTGCTCCTAGCTATCTCCGATATGGTCCTGCTGTACATACCTACACGTACGGTACTGTCACAAGATGCAGGCCTCCTTGTTGTCCCTTGAATTTCTAAGCAAACAGCTAGAGGCAGGACTTTCTCCTATAGAGCTACATTTTAATGGAATGATCTGCCTATCCATGTGAGAGACGCAGACTCGGTCTTGACCTTTTAAAGTCTTTACTGAAGACTCATCTCTTCAGTAGATCCTATGATTGAGTGTAGTCTGGCCCAGGGGTGCGGAGATGAACGTCAAGGTACAGGAGAGACAAACTGCCCTTCCTGTCTCTGCCTGGCCGGCTCCCCTCTCTCCACTAGGATTTAATAGATTATATAATGGATTACAATGCCACAAAAGGAGGGGTGGACAATTTAGACAAGCTGGTGACTGGCTACAGCTGCAAATGAGGAACCCTACGCTGGCCACTTGTGATATTCTTCAACATCTTGGACATCTCGGCATACAATGTGTTTGTCATCTGGATGGCATTGAACCTAGATTGGAATAGAGGGAAGCTCCAGAGGAAACAGCTTTTTCTTGAGGAGCTGGGCAAGGCATTGGTAAGACCTCAAATCCAGAGGAGGCAACATATCCCAAGGACCCCAGCTTCTGCAATCATCCTGAGGAGGATTCGGGAAGAGGATGCTGGTGCCTGATTATCCTGACCCACAGAACCAACCACTCCAATACCGGTAGTAGGTGTGAGTGATGTTGTTGCATGTGTGTGTGTCTGACTCTCCTACCTTGGCCTGCTGTAACTGTCTATGTGAGAGAGTGAGATGTTAGTAAAATTCCTGAACTAAGTGTTTTCATCATTCTAGATTATAGCCGGTAGCAACAAGAAGAAGCGCTGCGATGTGTGTGGACCCAAGAAGGACAGGAAGACACAGGAAACATGCACCATGTGCAAGAAATACATTTGCAACACACACACTGTAAAACTCTGTCCCTCATGTGGTGTGTAGAGTGCCCTTAATTTGTGTTCAATGGAGATCATTTATAATTTCCATAAAACACTTTATGTAAAATTTGTCCTTACAATTTGTTCAGTTCAATGCAATAAACATCAGCAATGATGAAAACCTTGTTTCATTTATACTTGTTTAAGATAAACATGATTAATTCCACACGTCTTGATTATAATTTATTATTGTTTACAAAAATAACATTTTTATCAATAAAAACAAACTAATATAGCTTTTATTGATACATGTGATCTAGCAGGAGTAAATATTAACCATGTATGCGCTATATAACATGTAATTACTATATAAGTCAACATCTAAGTGTTAAGTATGATCATTTTTACGTAAACTGTTATGGCTGTAAGGTTTTAAAAACCCGATGATATAGTGGGTCCATCAGACCTGCGAACATTAGTTGAATAACAAAAACAAGAACACCACACAAGGGTTAAGGTCTACCCCATTTTGCGGGGGCCTTGTAAATTCATTACCATCATTCACGTTGGCAAAGGCTACAGCCTGTTCCCAGTCCCACTACCCCCTTTATAAATGGGATGAGCATTCACCTAATTAAAACCAAGATGCTCCAACATAATTCTTCATTAAGCCGTATTGTGATAAAAGCGAGATAGCAGGACAAAACACCTCCTTTAAGGAAAAGAAGCCCTTTGTAATGAGGTGATTAATGGAGTTGGGGAAGTGGACGCAATTGCCTGGCCCATTCCTCCCAGCTGGAATGCAGTGGTTCTCCGGGAGGCTGACCGTCAGTTCAGGCTGATCTGAGCACAGCTCCCTTTTATAGTGGCTCTTTGAGGAATACAATGGAATTCTCCATGTCCTATGTTACAGAATGATGTGCAGGTGTGGTATATATGGATTCAATCCCCTAACAGTTTTGATGGCCCCCTGTTATGACCTACAGTGTTGTTGAACAATGTGTTGTCATGGTTGTCATCCTTTATTGCAACATAGTATGTATTTCAAGGCTTTGCTGTTGTGTATTTGTGTCTGGAGAAACTGCAACAATTTCATATCCCCACTTCCCTGGTCAAGCTGGACACATTTTTGTCAATGCTCTCCGGCAAAGACAGCTGGGTAAGGCTGGCACATCAGCACAGCCAGAGTCCACTGTGGGATGCCAGTTTGTCGTGACTCAGAGAAAAGGCACAAGGTGTGGGAGGGAAGAGGAGAAGAGGGCAGAACCTGTCAGATGGCCAACACGCTCCAGTTGAGATGGGCAGTTTCGCCTCACTAGCCTGTGGAGCCATCAGCGCACTGCGTTATCCATGTGGCTAGGGCCACACAAGCACATGGACACGCGAACATGCACACATAGACACACATACTGCTCTGATGCGGCTGCCTGGAGCATTGAATTGTGTGTGTGTGTGTGCGTGTGCGTGCGTGCATGCCTGCCCAGCTAACATCATACGTTCCCACGACTTTAAAGAACATTCCCATTAGGTCATTAACTATTATCTAGTAATGTTTCCAAGAGACCATTCTAGGAACGTTTCAGGGGAACGTTGCAAGGACATTCATGTGTCCAGTTTTCTGTTGATTAGGAGAATCTTCCATCAACTTCCCAGCAAACATACATGGAACATGGTTGCCATGTTCTCAGAACATACAATATTAATATTCTAGACACGTTAAATGAGAACTTTGCAATTTAATGTGTCCAGCTCCCGAGTGGGGCAGGGGTCTAGGGCACTGCATCTCAATGCAAGAGGCGTCACTACAGTCCCTGGTTTGAATCCAGGCTGTATCGCATCCGGCCTTGATTGGGAATCCCATAGGGCAGTGCACAATTGGCCCAGAGTCGTCTGGGGTAGACCGTCATTGTAAATAACAATTTGTTCTTAACTGACTTGCCTTGATAAATAAATCAATTACAATATATATGTACTCAGTTGGTTAGGAGAACATTCCATCAACATCCCACGAAACATACACAGAACATGGTTGCAAAGTTCTCAGAACATCAGATATTAATGTTCTAGACACGTACTCATGAAACATGTCTAGGACATTAATATTGTATATTCTGAGAACATGGCAACGATGTTCTGTGTATATTTGGTGGGACGTTGATGGATTACAACTGGACACATGAATGTTTTTTCAACGTCCCATTAAACGCATCTAGAACATTAATGTTGTATAATCTGAAAATATTGTAACCATGTTCTGTCCTCTTAAGGATTCGCCCCCTTTTAAAATGTTTTTTTTTTGACTAAAATGACATTCCCAAATCTAACTGCCTGGAGCTCAGGACCTGAAGCAAGGATATGCATATCTCATATTCTTGGTACCATTTGAAAGAAAAACACTTTGAAATTTGTAGAAATGTGACAGGAATGTAGGAGAATATAACACAATATATCTGGTAAAAGATAATACAAAGAAAAAAACAACTGTTCTTTTGTATATTTTTTGTACCATCGTTGAAATGCAAGAGAAAGGCAATAATGTGTTATTCCAGCCCAAGTGCAATTTAGATTTTGACCACTAGATGGCAGCAGTGTATGTGAAAAGTGTTTAGACTGATCCAATGAATCATTGCATTTCTGTTTTTAAAAAATGGTATCAAGACTGCCCAAATGTGACTAATTTGTTTATTAATAACTTCTCATGTTCTAAATTGTGCACTCTCCTCAAATAATAGCATGGCATTCTTTCACTGTAACAGTTACTGTAAATTGGACAGTGCAGTTAGATTAACAAGAATGTAAGCTTTCTGCCAATATCAGATATGTCTATGCCCTGGGAAATGTTATTGTTACTTACAACCTCATGCTAATCGCATTAGCTCAACCGTCCCGTGGATGGGACAACGATCCCGAAGAAGATCTATATCAATTCTGTTTGACAGTAAAGGAATATTCTCCCAACTTTAACACCAAAATATGCCAAAAAGGTTTTTAGCTAACATAGATCAAATGTTTGCCTAACTAACTTAAAACTGGATACTCAAAACATTAGGGCAACATTAGGGGCAACATAAACAAAAATGTTCTCTATCCCCAGAATTGTTACCTGCCTGCCTGCCTGCCTGCCTGCCTGCCTGCCTGCCTGCCTGCCTGCCTGCCTGCCTGCCTGCCTGCCTGCCTGCCTGCCTGCCTGCCTGCCAGAGCCCGGGGTCAAACAGCCCAAGGACACGTGTGGTGGCTACGCTGGCTGTGCTGTCCCCAGCAGGCATATGTTCCCAGCCTCGGCAGCCCTGTGTCTGAAAGTTAAAAGGTCGCTGGCGCTGCTGCATTTTAATCTCCTAAATGGGACATCTCTAAATGCTATTATCTTCCATCTGCTGGTCCACTATACTCAGGGAGGCTGGCAGGCGCTTCCTCTCTCCCTCTCTCTCTGAATGTCATGACGACTGAATAGTATACAACCGGTGCCTCATGCCCCATATCAATTTCTTGTACCCAGACACACCCAGTACAGTACAGTATACAGCACACATTCTTAACGCTTGAATATATGATCCCATCTTTGTATGTGTCAAGGTTCTGCGGGAATTGCTAGATCAAAGAGGTGAATGCTAGAAGGTGGATAGGGCAATAGGTCTGTTGTTGTATCTAGAGATAACTAGCGCTCACGGTTTGAGTTTACCCTCACTCCTCAACCCTCACAGGTATAGACATGGATTGTTTTTTGGAATTTTCTCACACATGCACATGCACACGCGCACGCACATGCACAAACACACACGCTGACTGTGCGGTAGATTCTGGTAGATTCTGCTCTGTCTGTCGTAGGGGCTTGTGAGCAATCTTCTCTTTGGATTCAGTGTGGATCTCATTCCAGGGGGTGGAATTAAACCTGACTATAGCCTAATCCCTGCGTAATTCCCTCTGTCCCATTTTATGGAGCTGGGTAGCGGTGAGGTGACTGCCCAGCAGTGAATCTGCAGAACTGCACACAAAGAGAGAGAGACCGAAATGACCCCTCCATTTACAATACCCAAATGCGGGACAATAGGATGATTTTGAGGGACATTCCTTTTTTTTGAGGTGAGGTGGCGGGGGGGGGATGGGCAGCTCCTCCAATTGCAACTGCCTATGCACAGACATATTGCCTCAATAATATGTTATATTGTTAATAAAGTGGGGCAAAAAAGTATTCAGTCAGCTACCAATTGGGCAAGTTCTCCCACTTAAAAAGATTAGAGAGGCCTGTAATTTTCATCATAGGTACACTTCAACTATGACGGACAAAATTAGAAAAAAAAATCCAGAAAATCACATTGTAGGATTTTTCATGAATTTATTTGCAAATTATGGTGGAAAATAAGTATTTGCTCAATGACAAAAGTTTATCTCAATACTTTATATACCCTTTGCTAGAGGAGATCTGCATGGAGGAATGGGCCAAAATACCAGCAACAGTGTGTGAAAACCTTGTGAAGACTTACAGAAAACGTTTGACCTCTGTCATTGCCAACATTGCCCACCGCACGAAACGAGGACAGGTTGAGACAGGTTGGAATGTCTGACTCTTTTCCAAAATGAGTGGTGCTTGAATTTGTTGATCAAATGCGGGACATGATTGTTTGGTTGTCCCGCACAACCCTATTCATAACCCAAAAAAGGGATCAAGGTCATTTATTAGTCAGTTGGTTTACAGGGAAATGATCCTATTGCCCATAAAACTGCCCCGAGTCCTCATCAAGTTGTGT
The DNA here is from genome assembly GCF_021184085.1 of Oncorhynchus gorbuscha. Lineage (NCBI taxonomy): Eukaryota > Metazoa > Chordata > Actinopteri > Salmoniformes > Salmonidae > Oncorhynchus > Oncorhynchus gorbuscha. The sequence goes on from NC_060187.1 coordinate 48,484,700, forward strand.
CTCGCTAAGCCCTGTTGAAACCGTTGCTATTGGAGTAGCACTAATCAGTTTAGCACACTGTAAATATGCAAATCATATTTGATGATTAATTGACCTCTCGGTTGTGCTGCCAAGCCTAGAGGCCCTGTACACACTGAAAAAAACACAGCTCAAATGTCAAAAATGGAATTTGGAAATAAGTTATTATTTTAGAATGTGAAATAGATTGCTTCTCATACTTACATTCATGTTCCTGAATATGACAAATTGATTTGCCGGAAACGGGGAGTTGCGAATCCACTAGACAATTTTTGCAAACACGCACTCCATTGTAATTGAAGTCCTGTGGCTCGAGGGGATGTTCCTTCTCCAGACCTAATTTGTTCTCTTAACAGCGTTGATTTTCATTCGGTCAATAAAACACAGCTAAATCATCATTTTTGGTTGTTGTTGCTCTGAGTGGGGAGAACGAACAGGAGTGACTATTCAATATTAAGCATTGGAAGTGCCAAGATGTTTCGGCGCGATAAGAGCGCTCATAATGTTTGCTGGTGATGCCCTTAATGCGCTGTTACTCCCGTGGCAGGACTGGGAGAGCGTGCTATGCCACCGAAGCATGTTTCAACTGAAGTGGGAAAAATCCATTATGTTTCTGTATAACCAGTGAAATTGGCTCTGCTCTTTCGTGTTTCATGTCCATAGGATATTTTTCCTCCTCTCGTTTTTTCCTTCTTTCTTTCATGATGTCAAACTCTTCTCCTAGACTTTCAGCTTGAAGGCTCTGGCAACCTTCTATCCTCTTTCCTCTCTTCCTCCCTTTTCTCTCGTTCCATCCATTCACTCTGCCAGCAGGAGGGCCACGATTTCATGAACTTGGTTCGATGCTCGACTCCAGGGGCACAAAGATTGCTCCATGAAAACGTATGCCTCTATAGTTCCACTGAACCACTGAGGCATGCGTTTATTAAGTGCGGTTTATGAATTATATTCATCCACTCTCAACAATAGGTGAATGGCCTTTTTGGAGGATCAAAACTTTCTGGTCGACGAACAAAACTGTTTTTCGTAAATCCAGAGCCTGTATGGTTCATATCTTCTCGGTCTGTACAATAATTAGAAGTAGATTACAAGAAGAGAAGTCTACTTTTGCATGTTTAAGTGATTTCCAGAAAGCTTTTGATTTTGTAAATAGGGATGTTTTAGCCTATAGTTTGTTAAAGACAGGGGTTGATGGGAAATGTTATCATGCAATCCAGTCTCTTTACAAAATACCAATTGCTTGCGTGCGTGTTAATGAATATCTGCTTTTACACACCCTCGGGTGTTAAACAAGGAGACGCCTTATCACCGACTCTGCTCTGTTTTGAAATGATTTGGCAAACAGTAAACAGTAACATTTTGGAGTAAGATATGATGACGAAATGCTAAGTAACCTTTTATATGCTGATGATATTATTTTGATGGCAGAAACGGAACAAGACCTGCAGAACATGTTATTATGTGCAGTCAATTGGTGTAAAAGATGGAGACTCACGATTAACCGGACAAGAACACAGAATGCATTTGAGAAAAGCAGCTAAGAAGAGAAGTGTTTTTCAGTTTTTGTTAAACTGAAGAAGACATTCTTGAATTTACTAGCAATTAGGAATATTTTGGTATTTTTATTGATGAACATATTACCTTTCTATATGGAATATCTGCCCGGCTCAGCAAGTAGAGCTCTTAGGGGAGTTATAGGGAAAACAGAAACACTCAAAGATATTGGTTATGCTACGTATTCCAAACTGTGTCAGACATGCGTGTGTCCTGTTCTGTACTATTCAGCAAGAGTGTGGGGTGCTATTAGGTGTCTTAAAAACGAACATGTCCATAGCAGAGCAGTATGTTACTTTTTAGGTGTACACAAGTTTGCACCTGTTCTTGCAATAACTGGGGACATGGGCTGGGAACCCTGTGAGGTGAGATGGAAGGCGTGTATGGTGAGACTTTGGAATAGACTGTGGGATATGACAACTACCAGAATAGCTAGTAAAGTTTTTCAATGGGATCTATCCATAGCCTGGGCAACTGAAATGTCTGACCTTTTTCAACAGTCTAACTGTGAACATCTGTACGAAAAACCAAATTAAGGGAGACATAGATATGATTAAAAAACAACTGTTGATGCAATATGACAAAAATGGGTGGAGGAGATTAATCATAAACCCAAATTGAGAACCTTTTGTTTGATTAAGGGTGAATTTGTGTGTAAAATATACATAATCTATAACCTACGTAAAAGCAAGAGAGGACCGAGCACATCCCCATTCTCATCGACGGGGCTGTAGTGGGGCAGGTTGAGAGCTTCAAGTTCCTTGGTGTCCACCTCACCAGCAAACTAGAATGGTCCAAACACACCAAGACAGTCGTGAAGAGGGCACAACAAAACCTACTCCCCCTCAGGAGACTGAAAAGATTTGGCATGGGTCCTCAGATCCTCAAAAGGTTCTACAGCTGCAACATCGAGAGCACCCTGACTGGTTGCATCACTGCCTGGTACGGCAACTGCTCGGCCTCTGACCTCAAGGCACTACAGAGGGTAGTGTGTGCAGCCCCGTACATCACTGGGGCTAAGCTACCTGCCATCCAGTACCTCTACACTAGGCGGTGTCTGAGGAAGGCCCTACAAATTGTCAAGGACCCCAGCTACCCCA